>NW_026521852.1:8165000-8472421 GCF_021234435.1 Artibeus jamaicensis
GTTTCTGTGATCAAATTGAGGAAATAATTGTTAGGGTTTTAAAAAGCATTCACACCTGATCCCAAACTTTTGTGCTGAAAAATTACCTAAAGGAAATTTTAGGTATATAAAGGTAGGTCTAAAATACTGTTTATTTCCTTGACCATTCATGCTGAGATAAACGAGTCAGAGAAAGACAAATACCATATGATCTCACATGTTTGTGGAATATAATGAACAAACCAAGTGATGAAAAAAAGAAACAGAAGCATAGATACATGGAAAAGATTGACAGCTATCAGAGAAGAGGGGAGAAGAGAAAACCGAATGAAAGAAGGTGAAGAGATTAGCCAAAGAATATATATTCATAACCCATAGAGAAAGAAAACAGTGTGGTGATAACCAAAAGGGAGTAGGGTGAAGTTGTATGAAAGTAGGCAAAATGGGGTATCTATAATAGTGTCAACAATAAAAATAAAGTTTAAAAACTAAATAAAAATAAGGTAAAATACAAATAAAATAAAACTTAAATGTTAAATAAATGAATGATATATTTGTCATAGTATCACTCACAATATCCATAAACTAAAAGTAACACCAAAGATTATAAATGTGGCCTTTTAAAGAATATTCTAATGTATTTATACAAGGGCACACAGTATAGCCATTAATAAAGAGATAAAACACCACAAACAAAAAGGCAAGTCCACCCTAATTAATGTAAATAGAAAAAAGTATTATTCCACTGGGGTAGATATAAGAAATAAAATACATGTACATATAAACTAATATGAGTATACAATTATATTCCTTTTCCTTAGAAGTATATTATCTATTGTATTTATTTTTAAAGAACTATGAATGGGGAAGAAGTTTTATGTTATATTTATCTATACTTATTCTTTTTCTCTTTTTTATGGTTGTTCAAGTACAACTGTCTCCAGTTTCAAACCACCACACCCCCTGCCTCACCCATCACCACCTCATACCCTCAAAAACAACAGTTTTGACTTTTTCCAGGTGCCCTTCACACATGTTTCTTGATACCACCCCCATTATTCCCTAATATCCCTCTCCCTCTTCCTCTCTGATTACTGTCAGATTATTCTTTATTTCTATATCACTGGTTGTATTTTCCTTGCTTGTTTATTTTGTTGATTAGGTTCCATTTATTTGTATGATCATATGGTATTTCTCTTTCACTGCTTGGATTGTTTCACTTAGCATAATTCTCTCCAAATCAACCATGTTGTCACAAAGGGTAGGGGCTCCTTCTTTCTGTTGTGCAGTATTCCTTTGTAAAAATATACCACAGTTTTTTAATCCAATAATTTACTGATGGGCACTTAGGTTGCTTCTAGCACTTGTCTATTGTGAATTGTGCTGCTATGGACATTGGGGTGCATAGATTCTTCTTAATTTATGCTTCAGGATCCTTAGGGTATGATGCCAGGAGTGGAATTTCTGGGTCAATTGGCATTTCCAGTTTTAATTCTCTGAGGAAATTTCATAGTTTTCTGCAGTGGCTACACCAGTCTGCATTCCCACCAACAATGCACCAGGGTTTCATTTCCTCCAAGTCCTCTCCAACACTTGTCTGTTGCTTTGTTTCTAATGGCCATTATGACTGGTGTGAAGTGGTATCTCATTGTGGTTTTAATGTGCATCTCTCTGATGGCTAGTGATGCTGAAGATCTTTTCATATGTTTCTAAGCTCTCTGTGTGTCCTCCTTGGAGAAGTATCTGTTCATATCCTTTTCTTATTTTTTAAAATTGTATTGTTTGTCTCCCTACAGTAGAGTCATGTGAATCTTCTTATATGTTGGGGATTAGATCCTTGTCTGAAGTATCATCTGCAAATATGTTTTCCCATACAGTTGACTCTTTTCATTTTAATGCTGTTTTCTCTAGCCATGCAGAAGCTTTTTATTTGAATGAGGTCCCATTGGTTTATTTTTTCATTTATGTTCCTTGCTCTAGAGGACATGTTCGGAAAATATTGCTGTGTGGAATATCTCAAGTTTTCCTGCCTACGTTCTCCTTTAGGACTTTTATGGTGTCATGACTTATATTTCAGTCTTTTATTCGCCCTGGATTTATTTTTGTGTATGGTGCAAATTAATGGTCAAGTTTCATTTTTATCTTTTTTGATTTTAGCTGTAAAGAACTCCCAGCATCATTTGTTGATGAGGCTATTTTTACTCCATTTTATGCTTCTGCCTCATTTTTCAAATATTAACTGATCATTAAAAACTTGGATTTATTTCTGGGCTTTTTATTCTGTTCCATTGGTCAGTTCTTATGCCAGTAACATACAGTTTTAATTACAGTTTCCTTGTAATATAGTTTAATATTAGATATTGTGATCCCTCCTATTTTGTTCTCTTTAAAAATTTCTGTGACTATTCAGAGTCACTTATGTTCCATACAATTTAAAAAAATGTTTGTTCTAAGGGGACAGTGACCAGAGGGGAGAGAGAAGGGAATTTAAGGGAGGAAAAGGGAAGGGATTTGGAGGAACAAATATGAAGGACACAGGGATGAGAACTAAGGGGGGGGTGGAAATGGGAGGGAGGTGGGGAGCACGGGGCAGGGGGGCTGGGATGGGAGAAATAGACAAAAACACTGTACTTTAAAAATAACTAACCCAGTGACCTGGGCAGCCCCGCCCTGGTAAACACCTAAGGCTCTGCTCCTCATAATTAATGGTTCGAACAGACCAAAAATGGCTCAAGAAGATCTCAAAGCCCCAGAGCCCATAAATCTAAATGATGAAGAAATAGCAAAACTTACAGATGCACAGTTCAAAACACTGGTGATTTTAGTCACAAATTAGAGGAACACATGAAGGTGAAACTAATTGAAAAGAAGAAAATTGCACGGGAAGCCAATAGTGATGAAGAGGAAACTGGGACTCAAATCAAGAGAGTGAACCAGAAGGAAGAAAATAATGGCCAAACAGAAAAGAGTGAAGAAGCAAGAATTCAAAAAGAGAAGAGACTTAGGAACTTCCAGGACATCTTTAAATGCTCCAACATCCTAATTATAGGAGTATGAGAAGGGGGAAAGCAACAGCCACCAGTGGAAAACTTATTCGAACAAATAATAAAGGAGAATTTCCCCGATCTGGCAAAGGAAATAGACTTCCAGGAAATCCAGGAAGCTCAAAGAGTCCCAAAGAAGTGTTACCCAAGAAGGAACACACCAAGGCACATCATCATTCCATTAGCCAAGATTAAAATGAAGGAAAGAATCCTAGAAGCAGCAAGAGCTAAGGGGACAGTCACCTACAGAGGAGTCCCCATCAGACTGTCAGCAGATTTCTCCAAAGAGACCCTACAGGCAAGAAGGGGATGGAAAGAGGTATTCCAAGTCATGAAATCCAAAGACCTACAAGCAAGATTGCTCTATCCAGCAAAACTTTCATTTAGAATGGAAGGGCAGATAAAGAGCTTCTCAGATAAGATCAAATTCAAGGAGTTCATCATCACCAAGCCCTTATTATATGAAATGTTAAAGGGACTTATCTAAGAAAAAGAAGTTAAAAAAAAACATGAACAGTGAAAGGACAGCAAACTCACAGTTATTAACCACCACACCTAAAATAAAAGCAAACTAAAAGGACAGCTAGATCAGGAGCTGAAACAGAAATGAAGATCTCATGGAGGGTTAGCAATAGGGGAGTGGGAGAAGGAGAAGGTGGGAGAAGGTACAGAAAATAAGTAGCATAGAAGGTAGGTAGAAAATAGATAGGGAGGCAAGAATAGTATGGGAAATATAGAATCTAAAGAATTTGAGACACGTGGTCATAAACTAAAGGGGGGAATGGTGGGGGCGGGGGGAGCAGGGTGGAAGGGAATGAAGGGGGGAATAGAACAACTGTAATGGCATAATCAATAAAATTCAAAAAAATTAAAAAATGTTTGTTCTACAAAACGAACAAGCAAGCAGAATAAAAACAAAGACACTGAAATAGAGAACAAGTGGACAGTAACCAGAGGGGAAAGGGAAGGAAATTTAAGGGGGAAGGGTGGAGGGATTTGGGGGAACAAATGAGAGGGACACAGGTAGGAGGGCTGGGGGGTGGGGGAGGGGGGAGGGAGGAGCGCGGGACAGGGGGATGGGCTTGGATGGGAGAAATAGACAAAAAAACTGTACTTGAAAAATAACTAAATAAAAAAATGTGAAAAAAATGTTTGTTCTATATTTTTGAAATATGTCATTGGTATTTTAACAGGGATTGCATTCAATCTATAAATTGCTTTGGGTAATATATACATTTTGATCATGTTGATTCTTCCAACCCATGAGCATGGTATATGCTTCCATTTATTTGTGTCTTCCTTAACTTCTTTCTTCAGTGTTGTTTTCTGAGTACAGCTCTTTCACCTCCTTGGTAAAGTTTATTCCTAAATAATTTATTTTTCTTGTTGCTATAGCAAATGGGACATTTCCCTTGATTTCTCATTCTGATCTTTCATTGTTAGTGTATAAAAAAATGCCTTTGATTTCTGAATATTTACCATGCTGTTTTGCCAAATTTGCTTATTAGGTCAAGTAGTTTTGGAGTGAACTCTGTAGGGTTTTCAATGTACACTATCATATGATCTAGAAACAATGACAATTTTACTTCTTCCTTTCCAATTTGGATGCCTTTTATTTCTCTTTCAGGTCTGATCACTGTGGCAGGAACTTCCAACACTAAGTTAAGTAGAAGTCATGAAAGCTGACATCATTGTTTTTTATTGATCTTAATAAGAAAGCTTTTATTTTATATTATTTTAAATATATTTTATTGATTATGATATTACAGTTTTTCCATTCCCCCCTTTCACTCCCCTCCACCCTGCACACCCTCTGCCATCTATATTTTACACCTTTAGTTTATGTGCATGTGTCATATTTATAAGTTCTTGGCTTCTACATTTCCCATACTATTCTTACCCCACCTTCTATTTTCTACTTACCATCCATGCTACTTATTCTCTGTATCTTTCCCCCATCTCCTCCTCAAACTCCCCTGTTGATAACCCTACATGTTTTCTCCATTTCTGTGTTTCTGTATCTGTTCTAGCTGTTTGACTAGTTTGCTTTTGTTTTAGGTGTGGTTGTGAATTATTGTGAGTTTGCTGTCATTTTACTGCACATGTTTTTTATCTCCTTTTTTTGATAACTCCCTTTAACATTTTGTATAATAAGAGGTTGGTGATGGTGAACTCCTTTAACTCGACCTTATCTGAGAAACACTTTATCTGCCCTTCCATTCTAAATGAAAGCTTTACTGGATAGAGCAATCTTGGATGCAGGTCCTTGCCATTCATGACTTATAATATCTCTTTCCAGCCAATTCTTGCCTATAAGATCTCTTTAGAGAAGTCAGCTAACAGTTTCATGGGAACTACTTTATAGGTAACTGTCTGCTTTTCTCTTGCCGCTTCTAAGATTCTCTCCTTATTTTAATCTTGGCTAATGTAATTATGATGTGCCTTGGTATGTTCCTCCTTGGGTTCAACTTCTTTGGGATTCTCTGAGCTTTCTGGACTTTCTGAAAGACTATTTCCTTAGCCAGAATGGGAAAGTTCTCCTGTATTATTTGTTCAAATAACTTTTCCATATGTTGCTATTCCTCTTCTACATCTGGTACCCCTATAATTCAGATGTTGGAACATTTAAAGATGGCCTGGAGGTCCTTAAGCCTCTCCTCATTTTTTTTGAATTCTTGTTTCTTCATTCTTTTCTGTTTGGCTGTTTCTTTCTTCCTTTTGGTCCACTCCATTGATACGAGTTCCAGTTTCCTTCCCATCACTATTGGTTCCCTATATATTTTCCTTTATTTCATCTAGAGTAGCCTTCACTTTCTTCATCTAATTTGTGACAAAATTCAACTACTTTTGTGAGCATCCTGATTACCAGTGTGTTCATTGAATGTTAAATCAAGAAAACTTTATAGCAGGTAATACACTTGCAAAGTTATTTTAAAAATGCATTGTTCACCTCCAAGATTGAATGTATTGAATTTTTAAAATTAAAAAAAATTTAATTATTGTTCAAGTATAGTTTTCTGTCTTTACTCCCATCCCAACCCACTCACCCAGCCCCCCCTCACTCCCATTTACGCCACCCCTAGTTATTATCCATGTGACTTTTATTCTTGTTCTTGTAAGCCTTTCCCCTAAAATTTTCTTCCCTCTCCCCTCTAGACACTGTCAGCCTGTTCTCTATTTCAGTGTTTTTGGTTATATTTTGCTTGTTTGTATTGTTGTTTAGGTTCCTGTTAAAGGTGAGATCAAGTGCTATTTGTCTTTCACCACCTGGTTTATTTTGCTTAGCACAATGATTTCCAGTTCCATCCATGCTGTTGCAAAGAATAGGAGCTTCTTCTCTCTGCTGCATAAAATTCCATTGTGTATATGTACCATAGTTTTTGAATCCATTCATTTACTGATGGGCACATAGGTTGCTTCCAGCTCTTGGCTATTATAAATTGTGCTGTTATAAACCTTGGGGTGCATAGGTTCTTTTGGATTGGTGTTTCAGTGTTCTTAGGATATAATCCTGGCAGTGGAGTTGCTGGGTCAAGAGGGAGATCTATTTTTAGTTTTCTGAAAAAATTCTATACTACCTTCCATAGTGGTTGTACCAGTCTGCAACCCACCAATGGTGAACTAGGGTCCCCTTTTCTCCACAACCTCTCCAACATCTGTTGTTTGTTGCTTTGTTTATGATAGCCATTTTGACCAGTGTAAAGCAGTATCTCATTGTGTTTTTAATTGGCATCTCTCTGATAGCTAGCAATATTGAGCACCTTTTCATATGTCTCTGGATATTTTGTATGTCTTCCTTGGAGAAGTATCCATTCAACTCTTTTGTACATTTTTTTACTTGGGTTGCTTGTTTTCTTAGAGTGGGGTCGTGTAAGTTCTTTATATATTTTGGAGATTAAACCCTTGTATGAGGTATCATACCTTGTATCATTGGCAAATATGTTTTCCCATATGGTTGGTTCTCTTTTTATTTTAATACTATTTTCTTTAGCTATGAAGAAGTTTTTTTATTTTTTTATGTCCCTTGCTCTAGGGGACGTATCAGTAAAACTGTTGCTGCATGAAATATCTGAGATTTTCCTGCCTATGTTTTCCTCTAGGACTTTAATGGTGTCACAGCTTACATTTAAGTATATTATCCACGTTAAATTTATGTTGGTGTATGGTGTAAGTTGGTTCTCGAGTTTCCTTTTTTTTTTTTTTTTTACATAGCTGTTCAGTTCTCCCAGCACCATTTGTTGAAGAGGCTATCTGTACTCCATTTTATGTTGCTGCCACTTTTGTTGAATATTAACTGACCACAGAGACTTGAGTTTATTTCTGTGCTTTCTGTTCTGTTCCACTGGTCCATGTGTCTGTTTTTATGCCAGTACCAGGCTGTTTTAATTAAAATGGCCCTGTAATAGTTTGGTATCAGGTATTGTGATCCCTCCTACTTTGTTCTTTTTTCTCAAAATTGCAGCTGCTATTCGGGGTCGTTTATGGTTCCATATAAATTTTTGAAGTGTTTGTTCTATGTCTGTGAAATATTCCATTGGTACTTCAATAGGTATTGCATTAAATCTGCAAATCAGTTTAGATAGTATGGACATTTTGATGATGTTAATTCTTCCAATCCAGGAACAAGGTATATGTTTTCATTTGTTTGTGTCTTCCTTGATTTCTTCCTTCAGTGTTGTGTAGTTTTCTGCATACAGGTCTTTTACCTCCTTGTTAGGTTTATTCCCAGATATTTTATTTTTCCTTTTGCTAAATCAAATGGGATTTTCCCCTTCATTTCTGCTTCTGCTGTTTTGTTCTTGATATACAAAAATGTCTTTGATTTCTGGATATTGACTTTGTATTCTGCTGTTTTACCAAATTTATTTAATAGGCTGAGCAGTTTTGGAATGGAATGTATAGAATTTTCTATGCACACTATCCTGTCATTTTCAAACAATGACAGTTTTATTTTCTTCTTTCTCATTGGGAAGACTTTTATTTTTTTTTCATTTCTTTTTTTTCAATTTTTTATTGATTATGCTGTTACAGTTGTTCTATTCCCCCCTTCATTCCCCTCCACCCTACCCCCCCGTCCCCACCATTACCCTTCCTTTAGTTTATGACCATGTGTATCAAGTTCTTTAGATTCTATATTTCCCATACTATTCTTGCTCCCCCATCTATTTTCTATCTACTGTCTATGCTACTTATTTTCTGTAATTTCTCCCCATTCTCCTCCTTCCACTCTCCTGTTGCTAACCCTCCTTGAGATCTTCATTTCTATGTTTCCACTCCTGATCTAGCTGTCCTTTTACTTTGCTTTTGTTTTAGGTGTGGTTGTTAATAACTGTGAGTTTGCTGTCCTTTAACTGTTCATGTTTTTTTAACTTCTTTTTCTTAGATAAGTCCCTTTAACATTTCATATAATAAGGGCTTGTTGATGATGAACTCCTTGAATTTGATCTTATCTGAGAAGCTCTTTATCTGCCCTTCCATTCTAAATGAAAGTTTTGCTGGATAGAGCAATCTTGGTTGTAGGTCTTTGGATTTCATGACTTGGAATACCTCTTTCCATCCCCTTCTTGCCTGCAAGGTCTCTTTTGAGAAATCTGCTGACAGTCTGATGGGGACTCCTTTGTAGGTGACTGTCCCCTTAGCTCTTGCTGCTTCTAGGATTCTCTCCTTCATTTTAATTTTGGCTAATGTAATTATGATGTGCCTTGGTGTGTTTTTTCTTGCGTACAACTTCTTTGGTACTCTCTGAGCTTCCTGGATTTCCTGGAAGTCTATTTCCTTTTCCAGATTGGGGAAATTCTCCTTTATTATTTGTTCAAATAAGTTTTCCACTGGTGGCTGTTCCTTTGCCCCTTCTGGTACACCTATAATTAGGATGTTGGAGCATTTAAAGATGTCCTGGAGGTTCCTAAGACTCTCCTCATTTCTTTGAATTCTTGCTTCTTGACTCTTTTCTGTTTGGCCATTATTTGCTTTCTTCTGGTCCACTCCATTGATTTCAGTCTCAGTTTGCTTTTCATCGCTATTGGTTTCCTGTGCAATTCCATTCATTTCAGTTAGTTTCGCTTTCATATATTTGTCTAATTTGTGGCTATAATCAACCAGTTCTGTGAGGATCCTGATCACCAGTGTTTTAAACTGTGCGTCTGAGAGTTTTGCTATTTCTTCCTCGCTTAGATTTATAGGCTCTGGGGCTTTGAGATCTTCTTGAGCCATTTTTGGTCTGTTTGCACCCTTTAAGTGTGAGGAGCAGAGCCTTGGACTCCCAGGTCATTGGGTTGTGACGCTGTATGTGGCGGCGTGGTCAGAGCAGGGAAATGGTGGTGCCCTCCCTGCTGCTAGCCGTGGGGACCTGCTGGGTCCTGGTCCAATAGCCCACTCCCTTGCTTGTCTGTCCACGCACAAATGCACAAGCACAGTCAACCCGCAGCCCTGCTCCCTCGCTGTTTCCCTGCGGTCGCTGGCTGGGTCACTCACTAGGTCCAACCCAGTGCCTGGATTCTGCGCGCCTGAGTCTGTCTGACCGAGTTTTCCTGTGCAACCCCACTCCACCAGCTGCTGGTTTCTGTCCTTACCAGTCAGGCTGAAGAATTTGTTGTTAACAGACTTTTGAAAAGTTCAATTTTCTGTGTTCTGGCTATGTTTTCTGTTGCTAATATTAAGTTGTCTCTAAACTTGGTTGTGTGAGAAGGCACGACATATCCACCTATGCCTCCATCTTGGCAGAAGTCCTATTTTATTTTATTTTCTGAATCCTGTGGCTAGGACTTTCAACACTATATTGAATAGAAGTGGCGAAAGTGGAAAACCTGGTCTTGTTCCTGATCTTAGTGGGAAAGATTTTAGTTTTTGCCCATTGAGTATGATGTTGGCTGTAGGTCTTTCATATATGGCCTTTATTATGTTAGGAATGCTCCCTCTATTCCCACTTTGCTGAGTGTTTTTACCACAAATGGGTGTTGTACCTTATCAAAAGCCTTAGCCGCATCTATTGATATGATCATGTGATTTTTGTCTTTGCTTTTGTTTATGTGATGTATTAATTGACTGATTTGCAAATATTGAACCATTCTTGCATCCCTGGGATGAATGCCACTTGGTCATGTTCTATGATCCTTTTAAAGTATTGCTGGATATAGATAGTCAATATTTTGTTGAGGATTCCAGCATCTATGTTCATCAGGGATATTTGCCTGAACTTTTCTTTCTTTCCTGTGTCTCTATCTGGTTTCGGGATTAGGATAATGTTGGCTGCATAAAAAGTGTTTGGGTGTGTTTCATCATTTTAAGGATCGGGGTTAGGTCTTTCTTAAATGTTTTGTAGAATTCTTCTTTGAAACCCTCTGGTCCAGAGCTTTCATTTGTCAGGAGTTTTTTGATTACTGCTTCAATTTCTTTTGCTGTTATTGGTCTGTTCAGGCTTTCTGCTTCTTCTTTGTTCAGTTTTGGAAGATTGTATTATTTAGAAATTAGTCTATTTCTCATAGGTTTTCAAATTTCTTGGCACACAGTTCTTCACAATAATTTTTTACAATCTTTGTATGTCTGTGGTGTCAGTTGTGTTCTCTTCTCTTTTATTTCTGATTGTGTTTATTTGGGTCCTCTATCTTCTTTTCTTGAAGAGCCTGCTTAAAGACTTGTCAATTTTATTTATCTTCTCAAAGAACCAGCTCCTGGAGTCGTTGGTCTTTAGAATTGTGGTTTTAGTCTCTATGTAATTTAATACTGCTCTGATCTTGGTTATTTACTTCCTTCTAGTAGCTCTGGTCTGTCTTTGTTACCGTTCCTTTAGTTCTTCTAGGCATAGTGTTCAGTTCCTTGTTTGAAATGTTTCTATCTTTATTACATAGGCCTGTATTGCTCTGAACATGCCTCTCAGGACTTCCTTCATGGTGTCCCATAAGTTTTTGTTTTTTGTGAGTTCATTTCTATTTCTTACCAGAAACACTTTTGATTTCTTCTCTTGATTCATTCACTGTTTAATAGCATGCTATTCAACCTTCATGATTTTGAGTGATTGGGTTTTTTTCCCTTGGGATTTGTTTCTAGTTTCAATCCCTGTGGTCA
Source organism: Artibeus jamaicensis (assembly GCF_021234435.1). Classification (NCBI taxonomy): domain Eukaryota; kingdom Metazoa; phylum Chordata; class Mammalia; order Chiroptera; family Phyllostomidae; genus Artibeus; species Artibeus jamaicensis. The sequence continues at coordinate 8,176,088 of NW_026521852.1, forward strand.
GAGAAAAGGCCCGGGATGATTTCAATTTTCTTCTATTTGTTGAGGCTTGTTTTGTGTCCTATCAAATAATCTATCTTTGATAATGTTCCACGTGCATTTGAGTAGAATGTGTATTTAGCTTCTTTGGGATGAAGGGCTCTATATACATCAGTTAAGTTCATTTAATCTAAGGCTTTGTTCAATGCCACAAATATTTGTTGGTATTTTGTTTGGAAGATCTGTCCATTTTTGACACTGGGGTGTTAAAATCCCCTAGTATAATTGTCTTACTGTCAATATCTTTCATAATGTCCTGTATAAATTTCTTTATATATTTTGGTGCTCCTATGTTGGGTGCATATATATTTACAATGTTTATGTCTACTTGGTGGAGTCTTCACTCAATTATTATGAAGTGACGTTCTGGATCTCTCTTATAGCCCTTCTATTGAAGTCTATTTTGTCTGATTTGAGTATTGATACCTTGGCTATTTTTTCCTCCTGCCTATTTACTTGAAAAATTTGTTACTAGCCCTTCATTTTTAGGTTTTGTCTGTCTTTTGTCCTGAGGTGGGTCTTTTTTAGGCAGCATATGTGTGGGTCATGTTTTCTTATTCATTCAGCTATTCTATGTCTTTTGATTGGAGCATTTAAATCATTTATGTTTAAGGTTATTATTGATAGGTTCTTATTCATTGTCATTTTCTTTTTTATTACAGCATTATTTATTTACTTATTTATTTTAAATTTTTATTTAGTTATTTTTCAAGTACACTTTTTGTCTATTTCTCCCATCAAAGCCCCCCCCCACCCTTTTTCCCCCCTCTCTCCCATCCCCTCCGCACAGTCCTCATCCCTGTGTCCTTCCTATTTGTTCCTCCAAATCCCTCCCCCTTTTTCCCCTTAACTTCCCTTCCCTCTCCTCTCTGGTCACTGTCCCCTTGTTCTCTATTTCAGTGTCTTTGATTTTTTTCTGTTTTTTTTTCTGCTTGCTTGTTTGTTTTGTTGTTTAGCTTCCTGACAAAGGTGAGATCATATGGTATTTGTCTTTCAATGCCTGGCCTATTTCACTCAGCATAATGCTTTCCAGTTTCATCCATGTTGTTGCAAAGGGTAGTGGCTCCTTCTTTCTCTCTGCTGCATAGAAATCCATTGTGTACATGTACCACAATTTTTGGATCCATTCATTTACTGATGGGCACCTAGGTTGCTTCCAACTCTTGGCTATTGTAAATTATGCTGCTATGAACATTGTGGTGCATAGGTTCTTTGAAATTGATGTTTTAGGATTCTTGGGATATAATCCTACCAGTGGAATTGCTGGGTCAAAAGGCAGGTCGATTTTTATTTTTCTGAGAAAATTCCATAGTGTTTTCCATAATGGTTGTACCAGTCTGCAATCCCTCCAACAGTGAACTAAGGTCCCCTTTTCCCCACAACCTCTCCAACATTTGTTATTCGTTGCTTTGTTTATGATAGCCATCCTGACTGGTGTAAAGTGGTGTCTCATTGTGGTTTTAATTTGCATCTCTCTGATAGCTAACGATATTGAGCATCTCTTCATGTGTCTCTGGATATTCTGTATGTCCTCTTTGGAGAAGTGTCTGTTCATGTCCTTTTCCCATTTTTTAATTGGGTTAAATGTCTTCTTAGAGTGGAGTCGTATAAGTTCTTTGTGTATTTTGGAGATTAAACCTTTGTCTGAGGTATCATTGGCAAATATGTTTTCCCATACAGTTGGTTGTCTTGCTAATTTAATACTGTTTTCTTTAGCCAGGCAGAAGCTTTTTATTTTGATGAGATCCCATTTGTTTATTCTTTCCTTTACATTCCTTGCTCTAGGGGACATATCGGTAAAAATGTTGCTGCGTGGAAAATCTGAGATTTTCTTGCCAATGTTCTCCTCTAGGACTTTAATGGTGTCATGGCTTATATTTAAGTCTTTTATCCACCTTGAATTTACATTTGTGTATGGTGTAAGTCTGTGGTCAAGTTTAATTTTTTTGCACGTAGCTGTCCAGTTCTCCCAACACCATTTGTTGAAGAGGCTATCTTTAACCCATTTTATGTTACTGCCCCCTTTGTCCAATATTAATTGACTGTAGAGAGTTGGGTTGATTTCTGGGGTCTCTGTTCTTTTCCATTGGTCTATGTGCCTGTTTTTATGCCAGTACCAGGGTGTTTTGATTACAGTGGCTTTGTAATACAGTTTGATATCAGGTATGGTGATTCCTCCTACTTTGTTCTTCTTTCTTAAAACAGCAGCTGCTATTCGGGTTCATGTATGATTCCATATAAATTTTTGAAGTGTCTGTTCTATGTCTGTGAAATATGCCATTTGTACTTTAATAGGTATTGCATTGAATCTGTATATTGCTTTGGGTAGTATGGACATTTTGATGATGTTAATTCTTGCAATCCATGAACACAGTATATGTTTCCATTTGTTTGTGTCTTCCTTGATTTCTTTCTTCAGGGCTGTGTAGTTTTCTGCATACAGGTCTTTTACCTACTTGGTTAGGTTTATTCCCAGATATTTTATTTTTCTTTTTGCTATATCAAATGGAATTTTTTCCTTGATTTCTGCTTCTGCTGATTCATTGTTGGTATACAAAAACGCCTTTGATTTCTGGATATTGACTTTGTATCCTGCTGTTTTGCCAAATTCATTAATTAGTTTGAGCAGTTTTTGGGTGGAATCTGTAGAATTTTCCATGTAGAACATCATGTCATCTGCAAACAGTGACAGTTTTGTTTCCTCCTTTCCTATTTGGATGCCTTTTATTACCTTTTCCTGCCTGATCGCTCTGGCCAAAACTTCTAATACTATATTGAATAGAAGTGGTGAAAGTAGACATCCTTGTCTTGTTCCTGATCATAGTGGAAAAGCTTTTAGTTTTTGCCCATTGAGTATGATATTGGCTGTAGGTCTCTCATAAATGACCTTTATTATATTGAGGAATGCTCCCTTTATTCCCACTTTGCTGATTGTTTTTATCATAAATGGATGCTGTACCTTATCAAAAGCTTTCTCTGTACTTATTGATATGATCACGTGGTTTTTGTTTTGCTTTTGTTTATGTGATGAATTACATTTACTGATTTGCGAATGTTGAACCATCCTTGCATCCCTGGGATGAATCCCACTTGGTCAAGGTGTATAATCTTTTGGATATATTGTTAGATGAGATTTGCCAATATTTTGTTGAGGATTTTAGGGTCTATATTCATCAGTGATATTGGCCTGAAGTTTTCTTTCTTTGTTGTGTCTCTATCTGGTTTTGGAATTAGAATGATGCTGGCTTCATAAAAGGAGTTTGGGAGTTTTCCATCCTTTTGAATTTTTTGGAATAGTCTGTGAAGAATGGGGGTTAGCTCTTCTTTAAATGCTTTGTAGAATTCTCCTGTGAACCCATCTGGTCCGGGGCTTTTGTGTGATGGGAGTTTTTTTATTACTGCTTCAATTTCTTTTGCTCTTATTGGTCTATTCAGGTGTTCTACTTCTTTTTCATTGAGTTTTGGGAGATTATATTTTTCTAGAAATGTGTCCATTTCCCCTAGGTTCTCAAATTTCTTGGCATACAGTTCTTCATAGTAATTTTTTACAATCCTTTCGATTTCTGTGGTATCAGTTGTAATCTCTCTTCTTTCATTTCTGATTGTGTTTATTTGTGTTTGTTCCCTTCTTTTCTTGATGAGCCTACTTAAAGGCTTGTCTATTTTGTTTATCTTTTCAAAGAACCAACTCCTGGATTCATTGATCCTTAGGATTGTGCTTTTAGTCTTTATGTCATTTAGCTCTGCTCTGATCTTAGTTATTTCCTTCCTTCTACTTGCTTTGGGCTGTTTTTGTTGTTGTTCCTTGAGTTCTTGCAGGAGTAGAGTAAGGTCATTTGTTTGAAATGTTTTTTTTTTTTTTTTTTTTTTAGGTAGGCCTGTATTGGTATAAACTTCCCTCTCAGGACTGCCTTGGCTGTATCCCATAAGTTTTGGGTTGTTGTGAGATCATTTTCATTTGTTTCCAGAAACTTTTTGATTTTTTTCCCTAATTTCATTCTTGACCCGTTCATTTTTTAATAGCATACCGTTCAGTCTCCATGATTTTGGGTGTTTTGGGATTTTTCCTTTGGGGTTGGTTTCTAGTTTCAGTCCCTTATGGTCAGAGAAAATGCTTGGTATGATTTCAATATTCTTGAATTTGTTAAGGCTTGTTTTGTGCCCTATCATGTGGTCTATCTTTGAGCATGTTCCATGTGCATTTGAAAAGAGTGTGTATTTAGCTTCTTTGGGTTGAAGAGCTCTGTATATATCAGTTAGGTCCATTTCATCAAGGGTGTTGTTTAATGCCGCAATGTCTTTGTTGATATTTTGTTTGGAAGATCTGTCCATTTTTGATAGTGGGGTGTTAAAATCCCCCAGTATAATTGTGTTGCTGTCTATATCTTTCTTGAATTACTCTAAGATTTTTCTTATATATTTTGGTGCTCCTATGTTGGATGCATATATATTTATGATGTTAATGTCTTCTTGGTGGATTCTTCAATTGAGTATTATGAAGTGACCTTCTGGGTCACTCTTTATGGCTCTTTTTTTGAAGTCTATTTTGTCTGATATGAGAATTGCTACCCCAGCTTTTTTTTCCTGTCCGTTTGCTTGGAAAATTTGTTTCCATTCTTTCACTTTTAGTCTGTGATGGTCTTTTGTCCTAAGGTGGGTCTCGTGTAGGCAGCTTATGTGTGGGTCATACTTTCTTATCCATGACGCTATTCTGTGTCTTTTGATTGGAGCATTTAATCCATTGACATTTAAGGTTATTATTGATAGGTACTTATTCATTGCCATTTTTGTACCTGTGTTCCTCTCTGTCTGTCTCTTTTCCTTCCTTTCCTTAAAGCAGACCTTTTAGTATTTCTTGTAGAGCTGGTTTGGTGGAGGCATATTCTTTTGGACTTCTTTTGTCCTGGAAGCTCTTTATTTGGCCTTCTATGTTGATTGAGAGCCTTGCTGGGTAAAGTAGCCTTGTTTGTAGGCCTCTGTTTCTCAACACTTGGAATATTTCTTGCCATTCTCTTCTTGTTTGGAGTGTTTCCATTGAGAAGTCATTGGCTAACCTTATTGGGACTCCCTTGTATGTTATTTCTTTTTTTTCTCCCTTGCTGCCTTTAAGATTCTCTCTTTGTCTTGGAATTTTGCCATTTTGATGATGATGTGTCTTGAAGTTGGCCTCCTTGGGTTCCTCTTGAATGGGACTCTGTGTGACTCCTGGATTTGTGTGACTTTTTCTTTCGTCAAATTAGGGAAATTTTCTCTCATTACTCTTTCAAATATGTTTTCTATCCCTTTTTCTTCTTCTTCTCCTTCTGGTATTCCCATTATTCGGATATTATTACGTTTCATATTTTCTTGCATTTCTCTTAATGCCTCTTCATTCTTTCTGAGCCTCTTTTCTCTTTCCTGTTCTTTCTGTGAGATGCTTTCTACTTAGTCCTCCAATTCACTAATCCTATCTTCTGTTTCATATACCCTATTTTTAATGCTTTCTGCTGTGTTTTTTAATTCAGAAATTGTATTCTTCATTTCCTCTTGGCCCTTGCTAATAATTTCCATTTCCTTTTTCATGTTGATATAATTTGTGGTGAGAACATTATAGCTCCCCTGTAGTTTCTGGTAGCTGATTGTGAGCTCTTTGAACTTCCTGATAACCTGTGGTTTGAATTCAGACTCTGATAGTTGACTTGCCTCTATTTCATCTAACATTCTTTCTGAGGATTCCTCCTTTCCTTTCATTTGGGGATTGTTTCTTTGTCTTCCCATTGTTTGTGAGACTCTTCTTGTTAGCCTCAGCTTCTTAGATTAATTTGTTTTGACACCCTGAGTTTATGGTGTGAACTTCTGTGGTGGAATGCCTGTGAATTTCACTGGTGCAGTCTCTTTTGATTATCCCATTGTTCTCTGCTTCCACCTACTCAAATATGCAGTAACTTTTGGCTTCTCTCCTACAACAATGTGCAATTTGTCTCTCTGACTCTACTATTGGGAAGCCTCTTCTGTGGGTCCAGCTCTGGTCTTTTCATATTTTCAAGTTGATTGTGATTCTTGTGGGTAAAAGAAAGAAATGACAAGGAAAGAAATAAAAGGAAGAAAGAAAAAAGGTTAGGGGAATGGAATAAAGAGCAATAAGTTTAGAAAGAAAAGAAAAAGAAATAAAACAGAAAATCCGGGAAAAGAGGACAAAATATGGAAAGATGAAACAGTAATAAAATTTAAAAGAAATAACAGATTTCTTTAAAAAAGCAAAAAGATAAAGAAAAGGAATGGAGGAGGAAGATAAGTAAAAAAAAAGAAAGAATAAAAATAAAATAAAGTAAAGTAAAAAAAAAATAACCAAGAAACAAAAAACAAAAAAAGCACAAACAAAAATAATCTCTCAAAAAGAACACCAGAAAAGGAAATGTCACTTTGTGGCTTCAAACTAGCCGAAGCAGTTTATCTGGTGGCAGTTGGCTGAGGGTCTGTTGTTGTGATTTTTTCAGCCAGCCCCTCTCAGGATCCAGACACTTGGCGCCTCTTCCCCAGCTCCCTACAATGGGGAACTAGGACTTCCTCACAGCACTCCCCTCCCAGGGGTTACTGCCATAGGCTGGTTTGCTGTGTTTGCAGGCACCTGCACCGTCCTAGTTGTCTGGTTCCCTCGGGATTGAGCAAATTCCGTTGGGAAGCCCTAGACCCTCTGCCCAATCCTGGGCTTGCTGCCAAGCTGGGTGTGAAGCAGACCAGGCTGCCGTGTCTACTGGATTCAGAGCCCCAGGCTGCATGTCTGAGTTCTCCTGGGCTGGCAACCACAGAGTCCTTGGTTGGGGCCCTTTGTCCTCCACACCCTATCTGTAAACTCTATCAAGCAAGTCTCCCTGGCATCCCACCTTGCTTGGCCAGAAAGGGAGGGGTTTGAGGGTCTCAGCTCTTTTCCCAGGACCCCTCAGCTCCCGGGGCTTCCAGATAGTCTGAGGAGGGTGGACTGGAAGCTGGGAGCCGATCTGAGGACTGGGTGCCGACCCAGAAACTCTGTGCACATGTCGCGGCACGCTGCGTGGTGTGTATCCCTTCTGCTCCTGTGTTTGTCTGGGTCCCCTGGCCAACCTCTGCCAAAAAAAACCCTAGGAATGGAGCAGCACCACGCTGGGCACTGGACCCAGAACTGTGTGCAGGCTGAAATCTCTGCTCCCCTCTGGTTGGGTCTCTTGGCAGGTCCAGGCCCAAAAATCCTAGGGAGGGAGCTTTCCGGGTGCTGAATGCCGGCCTAGGAGCTCCCAGGCACTCGCCCAGACACACTGCGTGTGGATCGACTAGTTCCCCAAATTGCGCACAGGCTGAAATTTCTTCCACACCTCTTTGCCTTGGCCACTTGGCCTGCCCGGTGGAAAAAATCCCAGGGAGGGAGCTGTCTGGGCGCTGAACGCTGTCCCAAGCATCGTTGGGCTCTCGCCACTGGGCGCTGGTTCCCCTACCCTGCACCGGCTGTTTCCCTTTGCTCTGTTCCAGAGGCTACTGTACCGCTGCCGTCTCCCTACCGTCTGGTTCCTCCATGACCGATGAGGTTTCTGGTCTCTTATTTTCATATATGATTGGCAACTGCTGGCTTGCTGGTCTCACCTCCTCCAATCGGACAGGTCTCTCTCTCTCTTTTGTACTAGGAACTGGTATCTGCTCTGTCCTAGTCCGCCGCCATCTTGAATCTTTATTGTCATTTTCATACCTGTGTTTCTCTCTCTCCCTCTCTCTCTCTCTCTCTCTCTCTCTCCCTCTCCCTCTCTCTCCCTCTCCCTCTCCCTCTCCCTCTCCCTCTCTCTCTCTCTCTCTCTCTCTCTCTCTCTCTCTCTCTCTCTCTCTCTCTCTCTCTCTGTCTCATTCTTCCTTTCCTTAAAGCAGTTCCTTTAGCATTTCTTGCAGAGATGGTTTGGTGGAGGTATGTGCTTATTGTAGACTTCTTTTCCCTGGGAAGCTTATTTGGCCTTCTATTTTGTTTTAGAGTCTTGCTGTGTAAAGTAGCCTTGTTTTGTAGTGCTCTGGTTCTCATTACTAGGAATACTTCTTGCCATTGTCTTCTTGCTTGCAGGGTTTTTATTGAGAAGTAAGTTGCTAACTTTATTTGGGCTCTTTTGTATGTTTTCTTTTTCTCTCTTGCTGCCTTTATGATTCTCTCTTTACCTTGGAATTTTTCTATTTTAGTTATGATGTGTCTTGAAGTGGGCCTCTTTGGGTTCTTCCTGACTGGGACTCCCTGTATTTCCTGGGTTTGTGTGACTTTTTCTTTTATCAAATTAGGAAAGTTTCCATCAGTACTTGTTCAAACAGGTTTTCTATCCCTTGCTCTTTTTCTTCTTCTTCTGGTATTCCTATTATTCGGATATTATTACACTTTATATTTTTTGTATTATTCTTAATCCTCTTTATTCATTTTGAGCCTCTCTTACTTTTCTTCCTCTTTCTGAGTTTTGTTTTGCTTTGTCCTCCAGCTCACCGATAAGATCTTCTGCTTCATCTATCCTGCTTTTGATTCCTTCTACTGTGTTCTTCAGTTCAGAAATTATATTCTTTATTTTCTTTTTGCCCTTGTTGATAATTTCTTTTTCTTTTTTCATGTTCATATAATTTGGAGTGAGTTCATTGTAGTTACCCTATAGTTTCTGGTAATTCACTGTGAGCTCATGGAGCTTCTTGATAACCATTCCTTTGAACTCAATATCTGATTTCATTTAGCCTCCATTTGATTTAGCATTCTTTCTGAGGTTTTCTCCTTTCCTTTTATTTGGGTATTCTTTCTTTGTCTTCCCATTGCTTGTGAGACTGTTTTTGTTAGCCTTGGTTTGTTAAAATGATCTGTTGTTATTCTCTGGGTTTATGGTGTAAGCTTCTGTGGTAGAATATCTTTGGATTCAGTGGTACAGTCTTCTTTGGGTATTCTGGCGTTCACCACTTTCACCTACTCTTTTCTGTGATCAGTTGAAGGGGTAAGGCAAAATGGTTTAAGACAGCAAGAGAGTATTCTATGCTATTTACAGTAGCTGCTGGTAAAGGAGATAGAAAATCCTTTGTCTATGTATAGTCTTGACTGTTATATACCACCCAACTAGCCAGAAAGGATTGAAAGAAAATAAAACTCTTTCCTTTAGAAAGGATGGAAAGAAAATAAAACTCTTCTTGGGGAGGGAAGGATTTCAAGTTGGATCTAGAAAGCAGTGAGGTTGTGGGAGATCAGATTCTGAGGTTAGGTGAGAATAAAAGATAGTAAAAAGGTGTAGTGTGTAAGAGAATAAAGTTAACCACTACTACAGTAATAAAGTTCAGGAAACCATGAAGTGGGCTAAGATCTGGGAGTTATACAGTATTTACAATAATATGGAAAAGCTACTATTTACAATAATCTTAGAGCAACAATCATATGACAGAATCTATGAGATCTAGATACCAAAAATATGGAGTATGGGACCTTCAGTAGTGTGCTAATGAAACAAAGGTGAAGTGAAGGACAGTAAATTAGCAATACACTATGAATGAGAGAACAGCGGAAACCTGCCAAGCAAATAAGACTAAATAAAAGGAGGAGGAAAACAAAAATATTATTAAAATAAAAGATGTAAGAATAATGTAAAAATACGAATACAAATATGCAATATCTTACAGGTTCTCTGTAATAGCAAAATGAAATTTGTCTCTTTGTCTCAGCTGTTGGGATGCCCCCTATTTGGGTCCAACTCTGGTCTTTTCACAGTTCTGCAGTTTTGTTGTCTTATTTGTGGGTATTTAAAAAAAAGCAGATTTGGAAGATCTGTCCATTTTTGATAGTGGGGTATTAAAATCCCCTACTATAATTGTGATGCTGTCAATATCTTTTCTTGAAGTCCTCTAAAGATTTTCTTGATATATTTGGTTGCTCCTATGTTGGGTGCATATATATTTACGATGTTAATGTCTTCTTGGTGGATTCTTCCCTTGAGTATTATGAAGTGACCTTGCACCACAATGTTCATAGCAACACAATTTACAATAGCCAAGAGTTGGAAGTAACCCAGGTGCCCATCAGTAAATAAATGGATTAAAAAATTGTGGTACATATACACAATGGAATTCTATGCAGCAGAAAGAAGGAGCTACTACCCTTTGCAACAGCATGGATGGAACTGGAAAGCATTATGCTGAGTGAAATAAGCCAGGTGTTGAAAGACAAATACCATATGATCTCACCTTTAATAGAAAGCTAAACAGCAAAACAAACAAGCAAGCAAAATAAAAACAAAGACACCGAAATAGAGAACAGGGGGACAGCGACCAGAGGGGAGAGGGGAGGGAGTTTAAGGGGAAAAAAGGGGAGGGATTTAGAAAAACAAGTATAAAGGACACAGAGACAATAACTAAGGGGGGGTTGAAATGGGAGGGTGGTGGGGAGCACAGGGCTGGGTGGGCTGGGATGGAAGAAATAGACAGAAAACTGTACTTGAAAAATAATTAAATTAAAAATAAGTAAATAAATAAAAGCACTAAACCCCCTTTCTGTCAAGAAGCTTGGCAGGATTGATAAATAAGGGCAGACATCTTAATGGGGATGCTGTCAGCAAACTCCTTCTTTTAAACAAATAAACATGAGAAATGAGAACAAAAAATATATTAAAAAGCAGATTAAGGAAGGTAGAAGAGATAAGAAAGAATAAAAAGGAAAAGAGAAGCAAAAGGAATTGAGAAATAAAAATAATAAAAAATAACAATTACTTAAAAAAATAAACAAAGAACACACACACACACACACACACACACACACACACACACACACAACCTCTTGCTGGTTTCAAACTGTCCAAACCCATTCTTCCATTCTTTCTGGCTTCAGCAGGCTGAGGAGTGAGTTTATAGATTTGGTCTCCTTGTCTCCGGAGATTCTGGGTTTACTTGATGCAGGTTCTGGGTCTCTGGAGTTGCATGTGCTCACTCTGGGTTTACCGGTGCAGGCTCAGTTGCAGGCTCTGGGTCTTCTGAGTTGTGCCCTCTCCCTTCTGGTCCACAGTTGTGATCCTCAGGTGTTCCACAAAGCCCTGTCTCCCAGGATTGTGGGTGCATGTGCCTGGCCAGGCCGTCTCTGGTCGCACAGGCTCAGGTGCACTCTTCCCAGGTCTGGGTTCAGGCACACACTTTTCCCAGGGCTATGTGTAGGTGCTCACAGCCCCCATGTGTTTGCCACTCAGTCCTTATTCCCCTCTCTGTGACTTCAAGCAACCAGGTCTCTTCTAGTACTGCTCAAACCCTGCTTGGCTGGGGAGGAAGCACTAACACAGCTCTCTCTCTCAAGAACCCTGTGGCCCATCTAGTGGACCCTGGGCCTGGGGCTGCAGTCTCTCTGGTCTCTGTGGAGAGGGACCAGAATCTCCGGAGACAAGGAGACCAAATCTGTAAACTCACTCCTCAGCCTGCTGAAGCCAGAAAGAAGAGAAGAATGGGTTTGGACAGTTTGAAACCAGCAAGCGGTTGTGTGTGTGTGTGTGTGTGTGTGTGTGTGTGTGTTCTTTGTTTGTTTGATTTTTTAAAGTAATTTTTTATTTTTTATTATTTTTTATCAATCCCTTTTGCTTCTCTTTCCTTTTTTCTTTTTTATTCTTTCTTATCTCTTCTACCTTCCTTAATCTGCCTTTATTGCCCTTATTGTCCTGAAGCACTCTCCTTACCATCTGGTTTTTCAATGTCCGTTACAATTTTTGATCTCCTATTTTCATATATGCTGTGATACCGTTGGCTGTCTGCTCTGTTCCTCTGTAGATCAGCCAGGTTTCTCTCCCACGTGTAGGGAGAAGTAGAATCTGCTCCTTCTTACCTAACCACCATCTTCTCTCCTAGCTTTTTTTAAGGGATTACCGGCATTTTGAACTGTGCATCTGATAGGTTGGCTATCTCTTTGTTGCTTAGTTGTATTTGTTCTGGAGCTTTGATCTGCTCTTTTGTTTGGATCATTTTTTCTTTTGTCTTCATGTGCCTGTTATGTAGTGAGGGGCAGAGCCTTAGGTGTTCACCCAGGCAGGCCAACCCAGTTGCTGGGTTGTGACACTCTATGTGGGCCAGGGTTCTGAGAGGGAACAATGGTGCTTGATCCACTCGCTGCTGGATTTTAGTCACTTCTCCCACCACCCACAAGCAAAGTGGGCCCTTCTGGTGCTGATTCCCACGTGGGTGGGTTTATGTGCATTCTAGGACCCTGTGGGTCTTTCCAACAAACTCTTCTGTGAGGCCAAAAGTTTCTCCTGGCACTCAACCCGCACAGGTGTTTTCAATCAGTGTTTTGAGGCTTTATTTCCCAGCACTGGAACTCTGGGTTTTGTGGTCTGTCTCACTCCCCAGTTTCACCTGGATTATCTGCGTGCTAATGTGGGACCGGATGTGCAGTGCTCCCCTATAGGCCACTGCTTCACTGGGTCCTCCAACTGCTGGTTTGCGTGCCCAGGGTCCACCAGCCATCCTGCCATGAGCCCTCTCTGTTCTGGCTCCCCGACTTTGCCCCTCTTACCAGTCTGAATGAATGTGACTACTTTAACTCCTTGGTTGTTGGACTTCCATGCAGTTTAATTTTTTGTCAATACTGGGTGTTATTTTTTAAATTGTTGTTGTCCTTATTTTGGTTGTTCAAGGAGGCACAGTGTGTCTACTTATGCCTCCATCTTGGCCAGAAGTCTAGAACCCTTGATCTCAGTGGGAAAGCTTTTAGATTTTGCCCATTAAGAATGTTGCTGGCTTTAGATTTCTCATATATGGCCTTCATCATATTGAGGAATGCTTGCTCTACCCCTACTTGGCTGAGTGTATTTACAATAAATGGGTGCTGTACCTTACCAAATGCTTTCCCACATTTATTGATATGATCATATGATTTTTGTCTTATCTTTTGTTTATTTGATGTATTTGAATTATTGATTTGCAAATATTGTACCATCCTTGCTCCCCAGGATGAATCCCACTTGATCACAGTGTATGATCTTTTTAATGTATTGCTGGATGTGGCAATATTTTGTTGTGGATTTTAGCATCTATGTTCATCAAGAATATTGGACAATAGCTTCCAAGCCAGTTCCCTGCAGGCCAGATCCCAGCAGAGGATGTGTGAAAGGCAACTACACACTGATGTTTCTCCTCTCTCCTTCCCTTCTCCTCTAAAGATAAATAAATTAAAATCTTTTTAAAATATTATGTAAGTGTATTGCTTTTATAATGTTTTAAAAGTCAGATTTTCATCTTGTCACTGGTCAACAAAGATCCCCAAAACATTAGTTACCATGGAGATTGCCAGTTTTTTTTCAAATATCTTTCTATCTTTTCTTTCTAGGTTCATACCTTGGTCTTCCTAGGAGGATATCTAATTTCATATCTACAAATGTGTATTACGCTATTTATGTTATATCCAATCTAAACTCTGAGACAAAGGAAGAATATAAGGACAAAACCAATAAACAATAAGTTTTGGTGAGGATGTGGAAAATAGGGAACCCTAGTACACTGTTGGTGAGAATGCAGACTGGTGCAGCCACTGTGAAAAAAAGCATGGAATTTCCTCAAAAAACTAAAAATAGAACTGCCTTTTTTCCCAGTGATTTCACTGCTGAAAATAAATTCTAATAATTCTGAAACACCAATTTAAATAAACTTATTTACACCAATGTTCATAGCAGCACTATTTACAGTAACCAAGTGCTGGAAACAGCCTAAATGCCCATTAATAGACAAGTGGATCCAAAAAAAAATGTGGTGCATTTACATGATGAAATACTACACAGCAGAAAGAAAGAAGGAACTCCTAACTTTTATGACAGTATAGCTGCAACTGGAGAATATTGTGCTAAGTGAAATAAGTGAGTCAGTGAAAGACAAATACCATATGATCTCACTTATAAAAGCAATCTAAGGGACAATATAAATAAGGAAAATAGAACCAGAGACACAAAAACATGGAATGAACTGACAGTGGCCAGAGTGTGGAGGGAAAATGATAAAATAATGGGAAGGGAGTAGTCAAAGAACGTGTATGAACAACCCATGGTGTGAATGGAAATGGACATGGACAGTGGTGTGGAGAATGACTATGAGAGTGGAGGTTGGGCTTTGTGGATGAAGGCAAAAGGAATAAATTGGTACAACTGTAATAGAAAAACAATAAAAAATTTTAAAGAACAAATAGAGATTAATCCCTCTCATTTCAGCAGGAAGACATCAAAGGAATTCAAGAGCTTTTACACTTTTTTTTTTAGCTAATAAAAGCAGTGCTGCTGTGAATATTTTTGTATATGTCTCTTTTGTATGCATGCATATGCATTTTTGTTGTTCTTATTCCTGGAAATAGAATTCTTGGCTCTTAAGGTTTTCAGATATTCAGTTTGTAAGGTACTGTTAAATTATTTTCTAAGGTAGTTGTGCTAATTCACACAGTAAAAACCAGTGTGAAAGAATTCTCACTGCTTGTAAGTTTTAACTGTTCTGTGGATTGTCTCTATGGTTTTAAATTTCATGTCCTTGGTGAATTATGCAATTGAAAAATATTTCAATATTTTAATTGGTAATTTAGATATTTTAAAATGTGAAATGTCTGTTCAAATATTTACCTGTTTTTCTATTAGCTTTTAGTTTTTCTACTTCTGTTTTTAATTCTAAATATGCATATATATGTATTTATATATATATTTCTACTTTTGTTTTTCTACTTCTACTTCTTTTTCTACTAAGTCTTTCTACTTCTGCATTTAACTGTAAATATGGATATATATTTATGTGTATATATAAACATGGATATATATATATATATATATATATATATATATATATATCCTTCCCCCAATATGTAGTATTGATTTTTGCTTTTTGACAGTACCTTTTGATGAACAATTCTTATTTTGATGTAGTCCAACTTTGATTGAAATGTAGTCTTATTCTGATTGAAAAAGACTTATCAATCTTTTTGATAGGGGAGTCAGACTTGGAAAATTTTAGCTTAAGGTAAAAAGTTATAAGTCTAGCAAGCAATGTGTATGTTAAAGCTTTTGTTTCAGAAACTACAGATAAGGCCCATCCTGGCCCCTGGGAAAATAGTCAACCTTCTAGGGCACCACTAAAAGATTACTAGTTGGAGGCATCAGGGCCTTTGTGTTCCAGGTAGAGACAGATGAGTTCCTTCCCCTGGGAACAGTTAACTGCAGATGACAGGAATGTTGCAGCTTCTAAATCTCAAAGTCCTCATCATACCTTGTTTATCCCTCCCCCCACACACTTATAAAAGGTCTGGCCTGGAAAAGAAAGACAAGATGGTCTTATAAGGTATGAACCCACCATCTTCTCAGATCGCTGGCCATTTGAATAAAGCTCTCATAAAGATTCAACTGCTGTCATTGCTTATTGGATTTGGTAGTGACAGGCAGCCCAAATGCCGGTGTCTTTTTTTGTTACATTTTTATTTGTGATTAGGGCTTTTTTGTCTACTTAAATATTTTTTGTCTACTTCAATGTCATGAAGATATTCTCTTAAGTTATTTTCTAGAATTTTTATCTTAATTTTAAATAAATAATATAATTGGAATTTATTTCTGTGTATAAGGGTTTATATTAACTTTTAATGTACATATGAAAAGCCAATTTACCCAGTCCTAGTATTTATTGAAAATGCATTCATTATACAATACTGTGCAATTTCACCTTTGTCATAAAACAAAACATCATGTGCATCTGCAACTCTTTTCTTTTTCTAATATTCTACTTGTTCTTATGCCAACACCACACTTTTCTAATTATTTTTGTTCTTATAATGTCTTATTATCTAATTGTTGAAGTGAACTTTTCAATTCATACTCCAATTATCTCAAACAAACTGACAAAGTAGCTCAATGAAGATGGCAATAGAGTAGGACAGAGAAGATACCAGCTCCTAGTACAAAAGGGAGAAAAACCTATCTGATCGGAGGAGGAGAATTCAGCAAGCCAGCAGTTGCCAAGCATATATGAAAATAAGTGATGAGAAACCTTGACGGTCACGGAGGAACCAGATGAGTCACAATCAACTTGAAAATATGAAAATATCAGAGCTGGGACCATAGAAGAGGCCTCCCAATAGTAGAGTCAGAGAAACAAATTGAACTTTGCTTTAGGAGAGAAGCCAAAAGTTGCTGCATATTTGAGTAGGTTGAAGCAGAGAATGACAGGATAACTGAAAGAGACTGCACCACTGAAATTCACAGGCATTCCACCACAGAAGTTCACACCATACACCCAGAGTGTCAAAATAAATTAATCTAACAAGCTGAGGCTAACAAGAAGAGTCCCACAAACAAAGGGAAGACAAAGAAACAATCCCCAAATGAAAAAAAAGGAGGAACCCTCAGAAAGAATGTTAGATGAAATAGAGGCAAGTCAACTATCAGATACTAAATTCAAAGCACTGGTTATCAGGAAGTTCAAAGAGTTCACAATGAGCTACCAGAAACTACAGGGGAGCTATAATAATCTCACCGCGAACTATATCAACATGAAAAAGGAAATGGAAACTATTAGCAAGGGCCAAGAGGAAATGAAGAATAAAATTTCTGAATTGAAAAACACAATAGAAAGCCTTAAAAATAGGATAGATGAGACAAAAGATCGGATTAGTGAGTTAGAGGACAAAGTAGAAAGCATCTCACAGAAAGAACAGGAAAGGGAACAAAAAGGCTCAGAAAGAGTGAAGAGGCATTAAGAGAAATGCAAGACAATATGAAATGTAATAATATTTGAATAATAGGAATACCAGAAGGAGAAGAAGAAGAACAAGAGATAGAAAACATATTTGAAAGAGTAATGAGAAAAATTTTCCCTAATTTGATGAAAGAAAAAGTCACACAAATCCAGGAGTCACACAGAGTCCCATTCAAGAGGAACCCAAGGAGGCCCACTTCAAGACACATCATCATCAAAATGGCAAAATTGCAAGACAAAGAGAGAATCTTAAAGGCAGCAAGGGAGAAAAAAGAGGTAACATACAAGGGAGCCCTCATAAGGTTAGCTACTAACTTCTCAATGGAAACATTCCAAGCAAGAAGAGAATGGCAAGAAATATTCCAAGTGTTGAGAAACAGAGGCCTACAAACAAGGCTACTTCACCCAGCAAGGCTCTCAATCAACATAGAAGGCCAAATAAAGAGCTTCCAAGACGCAAGAAGTCTAAAAGAATATGCTGCCACCAAGCCAGCCCTACAAGAAATACTAAAAGGACCACTTTAAGGAAAGGAAGGAAAAAAGACAGACAGAGGGGAACACAGGTACAAAAGTGGCAACAAATTATTACCTATCAATAATAACCTTAAATGTAAATGGATTAAACGCTCTAATCAAAAAGACACAGAATAGCTGCATGGATAAGAAAGCATGACCCACAAATATACTGCCTACAAAAGACCCACCTCAGGACAAAAGACCATCACAGACTATAAGTGAAAGGCTGAAAACAAATTTCCCAAGCAAACAGAAAAGAAAAAAAAAGCTGGGGTAGCAATTCTCATATCAAACTAAATAGACTTCAAAAAAAGGGCTGTAAAGAGAGACCCAGAAGGTCACTTCATAATACTCAAGGGAAGAATCCACCAAGAAGACATTAAGATCGTAAATACATATGCACCCAACATAGGAGCACCAAAATATATAATAAAAATCTTAGAAGAATTTAAGAAAGATATAGACAGCAACACAAATATACTGGGGGATTTTAACACCCACTATCAAAAATGGACAGATCTTCCAAACAAAATATCAACAAAGACATTGCAGCATTAAACAACACCCTTGATGAAATGGACCTAACTGATATATACAGAGCTCTTCACCCCAAAGAAGCTAAATACACATTCTTTTCAAATGCACATGGAACATTCTCAAAGATAGACCACATGATAGGACACAAAATGAGCCTCAACAAATTCAAGAATATTGAAATCATATCAAGCATTTTCTCTGACCACAATGGACTGAAACTAGAAACCAACCCCAAAGGAAAAATCCTAAAACACCCAAAATCATGGAGACTGAATGGTATGCTATTAAACAAGGAATGGGTCAAGAATGAAATTAGGGAAGAAATCAAGACATTTTTGGAAACAAATGAAAACGATCTCACAACAACCCCAAACTTATGGGATACAGTAAAGGCAGTCCTGAGAGGGAAGTTTATAGCAATACAGGCCTACCTAAAGAAGACAGAAACATTTCAAACAAACAACCTAACCCTACACTTGCAAGAACTCAAGGAACAACAACAAAAACAGCCCAAAGCAAGTAGAAGGAAGGAAATAACCAAGATTAGAGCAGAACTAATGACATAAAGACAAAAAGCACAATTCTAAGGATCAATGAATCCAGGAGTTGGTTCTTTGAAAAGATAAACAAAGTAGACAAGCCCTTAAGTAGGTTCATCAAGAAAAGAAGGAAACGGACACAAATAAACACAATCAGAAATGAAAGAGGAGAGATTACAACTGATACCACAGAAATAGAAAGGATTGTAGGAAATTACTATGAAGAACTGTATGCCAAGAAATTTGAAAACCTAGGGGAAATGGACACATTTCTAGAAAAATATAATCTCCCAAAACTCAATGAAAAAGAAGTAGACAACCTGAATATACCAATAACAGCAAAAGAAATTGAAGCAGTAATCAAAGAACTCCCATCACACAAAAGCCCTGGACCAGATAGTTTCACAAGAGAATTCTACAAAGCATTTAAGAAAGACTTAACCTTCATTCTTCACAGACTATTCCAAAAAATCCAAAAGGATGGAAAACTCCCAAATTCCTTTTATGAAGCCAGCATCATTCTAATTCCAAAACCAGATAGAGATACAACAAAGAAAGAAAACTTCAGGCCAATATCACTGATGAACATAGACCCTAAAATCCTCAACAAAATATTGGCAAATCTCATCTAACAATGTATTCAAAGGATGATACACCATGACCAAGTGGGATTCATCCCAGGGATGCAAGGATGGTTCAATATTCGTAAATCAGTAAATGTAATTCATCACATAAACAAAAGCAAAAGCAAAGACAAAAACCACATGATCATATCAATAAGTACAGAAAAAGCTTTTGATAAGGTACAACACCCATTTATGATAAAAACAATCAGCAAAGTGGGAATAGAGGGAGCATTCCTCAATATAATAAAGGCCATATATGAGAGAGCTACAGCCAACATCATACACAATGGACAAAAACTAAAAGCTTTTCCACTATGATCAGGAACAAGACAAGGATGTCCACTTTAACCACTTCTATTCAGTACAGTTTTGGAAGGTTTGGCCACAGCGATCAGGCAGGAAAAGGAAATAAAAGGCATCCAAATAGGAAAGGAGGAAACAAAACTGTCACTGTTTGCAGATGACATGATAGTGTACATGGAAAATCCTATAGACTCTACCAAAAAACTGCTCAAACTAATTAATGAATTTGGCAAAACAGCTGGTTACAAAGTCAATATCCAGAAATCAAAGGCATTTTTGTATATCACCAGTGAATCAGCAGAAGCAGGAATCAAGGGAAAAAATTCCATTCGATATAGCAAAAAGAAAAATAAAATATCTGGGAATAAACCTAACCAAGGAGGTAAAAGACCTGTATGCAGAAAACTACACAGCCCTGAAGAAAGAAATCAAGGAAGACACAAACAAATGGAAACATATACCTTGTTCATGGATTGGAAGCATTAACATCATCAAAATGCCCATACTACCCAAAGCAATATACAGGTTCAATGCAATACCTAGTAAAGTACCAAATGCATATTTCACAGACATAGAACAAACAATTCAGAAATATATATGGAACCATAAACGACCCTGAATAGCAGCTGTACTTTTGAGAAAGAAGAACAAAGTAGGAGGAATCACAATACCTGATATCAAACTGTATTACAAGGCCACTGTAATCAAAACAGCCCGGTACTGGCATAAAGACAGGCACATAGACCAATGGAACAGAACAGAGAGCCCAGAAATCAACCCAACTCTCTACAGTCAATTAATACTCGACAAAGAGGGCAGTAACATAAAATGGAGTCAAGATAGCCTCTTCAACAAATGGTGTTGGGAGAACTGGACAGCTATGTGCAAAAAAATGAAACTTGAGCAAAGACTTACACCATACACCAAAATAAATTCAAGGTGGATTTATATATTCAAGGTGGACTTAAATATAAGCCCTGACACCATTAAAGTCCTAGAGAAGAACATAGGCAAGAAAATCTCAGATTTTCCACGCAGCAACATTTCTACTGATATGTCCCCTAGAGCAAGAAATATAAAGGAAAGAATTAACAAATGGAATCTCATCAAAATAAAAAGTTTCTGCCTGGCTAAAGAAAATAGTATTAAATTAAAAAGACAACCAACTGTATGGGAAAAAATATTTGACAATGATATCTAGACAAAGGTTTAATCTCCAAAATATACAAAGAACTTACACGACTCCACTCTAAGAGGACATCTAACCCAATTAAAAAATGGGAAAAGGACTTGAACAGACATTTCTCCAAGGAGGACATACAGAATATCCAGAGACACATGAAGAGATGCTCAATATTGTTAGCTATCAGAGAGATGCAAATTAAAACCACAATGCGATACCACTTTACACCAGTCAGGATGGCTATCATAAACCAAGTATCAAACAACAAATGTTGGAGAGGTTGTGGGGGAAAGGGGTCCTTAGTTCACTGTTGGTGGGATTGCAGACTGGTACAACCATTTGGAAAACAGTATGAAATTTTCTCAGAAAAATAAAAATCGACCTGCCTTTTGACCCAGCAATTCCACTGGTAGGATGATATCCCAAGAATCCTAAAACATCAATTTCAAAGAACCTATGCACCACAATGTTCATAGCAGCACAATTTACAATAGCCAAGAGCTGGAAGCAACCTAGGTGCCTGTCAGTAAATGAATGGATCAAAAAATTGTGGTACATATACACAATGGAATTCTATGCAGCAGAGAGAAAGAAGGAGCTACTACCCTTCGCAACAACATGGATGGAACTGGAAAGCATTATGCTGAGTGAAATAGGCCAGGTGCTGAAAGACAAATACCATATGATCTCACCTTCAACAGGAAGCTAAACAACAAAACAAACAAACAAGCAGAATAAAAACAAAGACACTGAAATAGAGAACAAGTGGGCAGTGACCAGAGGGGAGAGGGAAGGGAATTTAAGCGGGAAAAAGGGGAGGGGTTTAGAGGAAGAAGTATGAGGGACACAGGGATGAGGACTGGGGGGAAGGAAATGGGAGGGAGATGGGGAGCACGGGGCGGGGGGGGCTGGGGTGAGAGAAATATACAAAAAACTGTATTTAAAAAATAACTAAATAAAAAAGTAGCTCAATGATTAATTGGAATTTCATTGAATCTGGCATTTAATTTGTATAAATTAATATGGATTGAATATATAATCCATAAACATAACACAGAGGTAGAAAATATGGTGGCCAAGTAGGTGGGAGCTGAGTCAACTTGCTCTTGCACTCAACTTGGGCACTTAGCTTGTAACTGGAAAAGGCACTGGCATTCAGGCTGCCTATCACTACCAAACCGATAAACAATGAGAATGATTGAATATTTATGGGTGCTTTATTCAGATGGCCGGCGATCTGAGAAGATGGTATGTCCATACCCTAACACACCATTTTTCCTTCTCTTTATTAGCCAGACTTTTTATACCAGGGGATGGTGAGGAGTGGTGAGGGCTTTGAGATGAGATGATAGAAGCTACAACATTCCTTCCCTGGGCAGTTTGCTGTTCCCAGAGGAGGGAGGTCGTCTGTTTCTCCCTGGAACACAAAGGCCCCTGATGCCTCCAGTTGTCGGCAGAAGATAATCTTTAGCAGTGCCCAAGGAGGTGGGCTGTTTTCCCAGGAGCCAGGTCGGGCCTTACCTGTAGTTTCTGAAACAAAATCTTTAACATACACATTACTTGCTAGACTTACAACTTTTTACGTTAAGTTAAAATTTTCCAAGTCTTGTGTCTCCTATCAAGCTGATTTCTGTAAAACTGTGAACAGTAAACAGAATCTTAGCTGATATGAAGTTTAGAAGCCAAAGAGTTCAAAGCATGCTTCAAAATGGGCATCTGTGGAGAGCCAGGTCAGAGATAGCCTGGCAGCTCCTTCCCTTCCCTGGATGGGGAATCCCCCTGACCTTGCCAGGAGCAACTTTGATATGTAAAGTCATCGAGGAGAACCAGAATACATACAAATACAGCTAGTGACACACTAGCTTCACTGTAGAGACTGACTGGGAGAATTTCAGAAAGTGAGAAAGATACTGTCTGCACCTGGATGTGGTTAGCGGAGGAGGGCTGCAGCTGGCTGTGACTGAGATAGACTCTTGACTTTTTAGAGAGGTGGGGTGTGTGGAAATTGGGGCAGCAGCTCAGCACTGCAGTGGCAGCACCTACTGAGACTTTTTAAAAGAGGAGCTGAGTCATGCTGAGCAGGGACCATGAGCACACTGCTGCTCTGCCAGTCAGAAGGGAGGATTTACATAATTTGTTCCCACTCAGTATAGCCAGGTGGATTAATCAAAGGGATGCAAAGTGAGGTGTTTTCTTTACTCATTGCACCCGCGATGTCTCCTTGTCTCCAGATGAAAAGCATAGGTGTGCATTCAAGACTGCTCTACCCAGCAAGGCTGTTATTTAAAATGGACAGCAAGACACATCATTGATCCAAGATGATAGAGGAGTAAATAGAAACACTAACCTTTCCCCAGGACCAATCTGGATTTCCAGCTAGGTTGCAGAGAAATCACCTGGAATAAACAACTAAACAATAATGATAAAAAAATCTTTATAAGTATGAACAGACAGTAGAAAAAGCTTCACCACAACATGACTGATTTGGAGTGGAGAGGAGGTTCAAGAGGGTTGGCTGGGCTCCCAGGGGTGGCAAATACAGTAACAGAGAAATAGTTCAGTTGCCATGGGGTTCCTCCTGAGAAGTGTGGGGTCTAGACTCCAAGCTGGCTTTTCCAGCCTACAGCACCAGAGATGAAAAGAACCCAGATAACATCTAGCTGTGAAAAGCAGAAGGGTTTCTCTATTCCAGAGACATATGGCTGGAGTCACAGAAAGCGTTTTAAAAGGTCAATGCTTAAAATTTTATTTTTAGCCACTAACCCTGGGCTACAGAAAAGGGTGGCTGTAAAGTGACTAGTGACAACTGAGGAGAGACAAGGACAGTGGCTTTGGGGAGAGAACTAGGGAGCAGCCACCAGAACCCCACTGATGAGTCATCCCCCACACATTAGGAGCTATCTTAGCAGACAACTCCCCTCCAAGTGGCATCAGCCCAAGGAGAAGCAATAGCCCCACTCACTGGAACAACTCTGCACCACCCCGTAGTGCCTATGCCTGACTGCTGACTACAGAGTGACTAGATTAACAACTGAAGTAATGAGCCATAGACTGTGGATCCCTGGTAGTCTCAAACAGGCTTCCTAATGCTAGACTGGGACACCCTCTGACATTACAAGAGGTGAACCCAGAAAGAAAGAAAGAAACAGTGTTAAATACTTCATGCTACATATAATGAGATGAATACCAACAGTCTTTTTCACAATTTGTGAAATTATCTCTATTCCAAAGCTTTTTAATATTCATTTCTTGTTCCTCAATTTTGTGCATATTAAGTCACTAGATTTTATAATTTATTTCAAAGCTCATATTTTGCTCCTCCCTTTTCTTACCCTATTTAACCTTCTTCTTTCCTCACCTTTCTTTTGTTTTAAATTTTGTTTTTCTCTTGCTATAATTTCTTTCCATTTTAAACTATTTCTCACCCCTCCAAATTTTCAAAATCATTTTTCTTGTCATTGGTCATCTTATATTCTTTTTTCCTGTATTAAAATACTCCTGTTTTCTCTCTACCTTAATCGAACTTTGCTCTTTTGTTGTGGACAGGGCATTTGTTACATTTATTCAATTTTATCTCTATATTTCCACTACTTGGGTATTTCAAATCTCAAACTTTACTCTTTTTCTCTCCTACTACATTCTGCCTTCCTCTGCTCTTTATTTTTGGTCTCAAATGTTAATTCTTTTCTGGTTATATTCTGGTTTTCATTCCTCACTCTTAGTATGCCTTCTCCCTCTTTCAGCTCAAAATCAAATGTCTTGCCCAGTCGGTGAGCCACCACCGAGGACTCAGCAACCTTCCCCTCGAGCCCCCCTCATTTCCTGACACTCCGTCCCCCCTGCCCACCTTCTCCCGCCGCAGCCTTCTGCAGGCCGTTTCCACCAATGAAAAGGAATCGTATCATATATCCGCTATCCAGAACTTCCACTCTTTCGACCCCTTTGCTGATGCAAGTAAGGGTAATGATCTGCTTCCTGCTGACACTGAGGATTATATCCATATAAGAACTCAACAGAGAAACGGCAGGAAGACCCTTACTACTGTCCAAGGGATTGCTGATGATTACGATAAAAAGAAATTAGTGAAGGCGTTTAAGAAGAAATTTGCCTGCAATGGTACTGTAATTGAGCATCCAGAATATGGAGAAGTAATTCAGCTACAGGGTGACCAGCGCAAGAACATATGCCAGTTCCTGGTAGAGATTGGACTGGCTAAGGATGACCAGCTGAAGGTTCATGGGTTTTAAGTGCTTTTTGGCTCACTGAAGCTTAAGTGAGGATTTCCTTGCAATGAGTAGAATTTCTCTTCTGTCCCTTGTCACAAGTTTAAAAACCTCACAGCTTGTATAATGTAACCATTTGGGGTCTGCTTTTAACTCGGACTAGTGTAACTCCTTCATGCAATAAACTGAAAAGAGCCATACTGTCTAGTCTTGAAGTCCCTCACTTAAACGGAGGTCAGGCAGGAGGCACCTGGCAGTGTCCAGCCTGAAACAAAGCAATAATGTGATGTTTCAGCCAAGTGCAGAGCCCCAAGATCACAGGTGGCCATGTCTGGCCAGAGTTCCTTGCCCTCCTAGAATGTCACCATCTGAGCAGCCCTTGGTGAAGCTGACAGAAGGAGTGAGGTGGCGGCAGCATGTTACCGCTAGAGGGAGCCTGGGGTAGTCAAAGATCTCCAACCTGACCGGTGGGTGGAGCTTAGAGCGGCCACCTTTCCTCTAAGCAGGGTGATGAGTATATCTGGTGTGCCACCGAGGTCTTTTTAACCAGACATATCTCAGCTAATTGATGTCCAAACACCAGAATCTGAGGACAACCTCCCATCAGAGTTAAACTTTTGACAAGGGAACAAATTTCAAAATGATGTGTCAGTCATCTAGCTAGCTGTAGTGCTCACAACTTTACTAGCGACACCTGCCCAATGCCATGTGAAGTAATGAACTGAGTTTTGGATTTTTCCCCCTTCAGTTTTAATGTTATGTAGTGTGTTTAAACACTTATTTAAATAAAACTTGTTTTCAGAAACAAACAAAAAAAATCAAATGTCTTTCTTCTAGACATCGCTTAAGCTTTTCTTTCTTTCTTTTTCCCTTTTATCCCTAACCCAAATATATTAATCTTGGCTCATTTGTTTTTGATAGAGCTGTGGTTGGTCTTTTTCTCCAATATAATTCCTATTTTGTATTTATTTACTCATTTTTTCCTTTTTATTTATCTCTCTCACTATATTTACTTAACTTTCTCTTTAAGCCTAATACTATATGCTTCCCTTCTCTTGCTTCATTCTAACTTTATTACTTTTTAAATTTATAGTGTAAAAATTTCTTTATCTCTTTTCATTGTCCTGAATCCCTGCTATTATTATTGCTGCTCCCCGAACCCTCTCAAAATCACTTTACTGTTAGTCATCTCATATTCACTTCCCCTTTATTATAATAGTCTTCATCTTTTTAAACTCTTGTTAATACTTGATAGTGGGATTGTGAATGGGGGATATTTTTGTGGGTGTTGGTTTTTCCTGGGCTGTGTAGTTTTGTTGTGCTAGCACCAGCACAACAGCATACAAGCTGTGGTGGGCAGAGTGGCTCTCAGTCAGCCAAATGGAGGGAAGGACCTACCAAGGGAGTATCAAATATCAAAATCCAATTAAAACTAGAGATTTAACATAAATGGCAATAAGGACATCCCAAGAGCATCAAGTTCAAGAGATCAGAGAGAATGTACTAATGAATCTCACAGATCTCCTACCGTTAGAAGGTCATAAGATGAAGACAGGAAGTCAGAGCAGATCAGAGCAGATATAAGAAGCAGAAACAAACAAGGAGAGTACATAAAATTGATAAACAAAGAAACAACCCCTATACAAAGGAGAGGAGGAATCACCAGAAAGAATGATAAATAAAATAGAGGCAAGTAAACTATCAGACATTGAGTTCAAAATAATGCTTATAAGGATGCTCAATAAGCTTAGTAAGAACTACAGGGAATCTACAAGAAACTTACTGTGAACTACATCAGTATGAAAAATGACATAAAAATTATTGATAAGAGCCAGTAGGAAATTAAGAATACAATTTCTGAATTGAAGAACACGGTAGAAAGCATTAAAAGAAGGTTAGATGAAGCAAGGAATTAAATCAGGAAGCTGGAGGACAAGGAAGAAAAAAATCCCACACAGAGCAACAAAATGAAGAAACTCATAAAGAATAAGAAGGTTTAAGGGAGCTTCAGGACAATGTGAAATGTAATAATATCCATATCATAGAAGTACCAGAAGGATACAAAGAGGAGAAAGGCATAGAAAACCTGTTAGAAAAAGTAATGACAGAAAAATTTAATAAATTGATGAGAGAAAAACTCGTGCAAGTCCAGGAAGCACACAGATTCCCATACCAGGTGAATTCAAAGAAGCCCACTGTAAGACAGATCATAATAAATTGGCAAAATTTAAGCACAAAGAGACAATATTAAATACAGCATGGGAGAAATAGCTAGTAATATACAAGGAACCTCAATAAGGCTATCAGCTGATTGCTCAACAGAAACACTATGAGCCAGAAAGGAATGAAATAAGTATTCCAAACACCTATGTAAGTAATGAAAATAAATAATGAAAAAAAAACATTAAAACTACAAAATATATGTTATTTTTTAGTCTACAAAAATAAATATAAGAAATGGGGGGGGGTAAATAAATAATGAAAAGCAAAGCCCTGCAAGAGTACTCTACCCAGCAAGGCTCTCAATTAAAATGAAAGGCAAGTAAGGAACTTCCCTGGTTTAAAAAAAAAAAGGCAAAACTGAAATCTTTCCCCTAAGATCAAGAACAAGACAAGGATATTCACTTTCACCACGTTTATTCAACAGAGTATTGGCAACACTAGCCACAGCAATCAGACAAGAAAAAGAAATAAAAGACATCTAAATTGGAAATAAGGAACTAAAATTGTCGTTGTTAGCAGATGACATGATAGTGTACATATAAAACCCTATAGGCTACACCAAAAGACTACTCAACCTAATAAGTGAATCTGGAAATATTGTGTGATACAAAGTCAACGTTCAGAAATCTAAGGCATTTTTATATACCAACAATGAAATATCAGAAAAGGAAACTATAAAAATCCCATTTACTATAGCAACAACAAAAAAAAGTACTTAGGTATATACTTAACCAAGGAGGTCAAAGGCCTGTACTTAGAAAACTACAGAACTGTAGTGAAATAAATTAAGGAAGATACAAACAAATGGAAGCATATACTATGTGATAGATTGGAAGAATCAACATCATTAAATTATGTTCATACAACCCAAAGCATTATATACATTCAACACAATCTTTATCAAAATACCACTGACATACTTCATAGATATAGGAAAAATATTAGAAAAACTTTTATGCAACCCAAAAGGACACTGAGTAGCCACAGCAATCTTGCAAAAGAAGAACGAAGTAGGAGGAATCACATTACCTGATATCAAACTATACTACAAGGACTCTGTAATCAAAAGAGTCTAGTACTGACAAAAGAACAGACACACTAGATCAATGGAACACAATAGCCCAGAAATAAACCCATGCTTCTATAGTCAATATTTGACAAAGGCACAGAAGCATAAAATGTGCTAAAAATAGCCTCTTCAATAAATAGTGCTGGGAAATTCTAAATGGTACAAAAAAATAAGTGAAACATGACCAAGAACTTACACAAACATCAGAAGAAACTCAGTATGGACAATAAGCCAAGACAACATAAAAGTCCTAGAAAAGAATATACGCAGTAAAATTTCAGATATCCCACAGAGCAGTATTTTTGCCAATACATTCTCTAAGGCAAGGGAAATAAAGGAAAGAATAAACAAATGGGACTACATCAAAAATCTTCTCATGGCTAAAGAAAGCATCAACAAAATGAAAAAAGAACCAACCACTTGGGAAAACAATTGCCAATGATGAGATCTGGCATGTTCAGGGTGGTATGACCATAGATAAAAATTGCCAATTGACGGTCTGGTTTGACTTTGCATAGAGGTACCCTGATGCAGAGTTTGACCAGTGGTGTCCACAGTCTCGTAGATGAAACAAACAAATTCACATGGACTGCAGAAGTCCTGTGGAGAAAAAGGAATGCCATGGCCACTCTCTGAGTGAATGTGCCGACCCTTGCCTGGACAGGCTTTATTTGCTTTATTTTATTGCAGGGGCGACTTTGCCCGCAAGTCCCCTCGTTCACCACAGATGAAAGTAAAACTACCAAGACATGATCTGCTTGGGGAGGAGAGGTGGCCAATTTCTCAGAGGAAAAAGGCCAGGAGCCCCTTCCTCAAGGTGCTTTTATTGGGTTGTAATACACAAGAATACAGGCAGCAATGATCAAACAGTAGATAACATTTCAAAGAAATCCGAGGATTTAGTCTGAGTCAGTGTCTGTCAGGAAAGGGGGTTTCAGAAACTTTGGGAGACATACTAATTTCCTACTCAGACCATTATCATATGAATGAAAGCACTCTTAGCAAAACAGGCTTCACAGGACTTTTAGGAATTCTTTCTTATGCTTGATCACCCCAGATACTGCTCTAGCTGGCAAAAGGCTGTACCGCCTCCTCCATCACAGGTTTTCAGGCTTAAGTGTATTAAAGCCAAGAAGTGCTTCTCCCAGAGGATATGGGGACTATGTCAGAATAGCCCTCCCAAGGGCTATGTCAGAATAGCTGGGGGGCGAGGGTCTATTACTCCCTCTTTGTTGCAGCCCCCTGAGTCCTTCCATGATGGTCTCCCAAGTGATTGTGTCTGGCTCAGGTTGCCCTATCTCTGAGGAGTTGTACCCATCTCTGACTATCTGACCATGCATTTGGGGCAGGGGAGTAAGCAGAGGCAGCATTTGCTATCAGAGACAAGCTTTGTCTCCTTGTGGCTTGCATTCTAGAGGTCACTCACTCATCCTTAGCCATGAGAGGCAGTTATAATTTTTGAAACCAGGCAGAGTGGTTCCCAACATCTTTTTATTTTATTTTATTTTATTTTATTTTATTTTATTTTATTTTATTTTATTTTATTTTTTTTTATTTTATTTTTTTATTTTATTTTAATTTTATTTTTTTGTTCGAGTACAGCTTTCTTTCTTTTATTACTTTCTAATAGCATACATCAAAGAAGGTTCTCATTCATTATGCTCAGGTTGCTTTAAGTGATTACCTTTTACCAATAACAAAGGAAAAGATGTTGCTGATTACTTCTTACAAATAATATTCAAAGACCTATGAGGACTTATTTTAGGTCAGGGTCAGTTTGCCAAAGGGCCATAAAACTTTGGGAAACAAACTCATTTTGTGCTTGGACCCTTACCAGGAAATTGAGGGCATTTTAGCAAAGCAGATTTCACAGGATTTTATGCATTCTTTCTTAGGCCCGATCACCTGTTCCTGTCCAGGGCTGCAGCACCCTTCAGCATTGTTTCTGGCTTAAGTAAGGCAGGGAAAGTAAGGCGGCCAAGAGATTAGGGGACTTCTTGCAGGCAGAATGAGGACTCAGGCTATGTCAAAGCTGAGGGGTGAGGATACATCACCCCCTTTTGCTATAGCCCTTCAAGTTCTCCTCTGAGAGCCAGTTCACAACTGTGCCTGTCTTAGGTCATCCCTCCCTTGAGGAATCTTACCCATCATTGGCTAACCAGTCATTTGCCCAGGGCCAAGCAGGGTGAAGTAAAAGGGGGCATAGGCAGTGTCCCTGCCAGGAAGATAAGCTTTGTCTCCTTAGTGGCTTATGGTCACAAGGTATCTTATTCAGCCTTAGCCATGAGGGGTTACAGCTTCTAGAACCAGGCAGGGCAGTTCCAAACAGTGCCCCAGCTAGCAAGACAGGATATAGGAACAAACAGACCATAGTGGGACAGCACCCAAGTAATCAGGTAGCAACAAGATAGTACCAGGTACTAGAGAGCCATGGGATAGAAACACTCAATAAGAGAAGGTAGAAAGAACAGTTCAAAGTAACCAATCACAAGACTACTTTCCCATAGGGCATATTTTTTTTCTTTAAAAACCCTACATAGAACCACCCAGGTGGGAACTGGTCTGAGCTGGGAGCTGGCCTCACCTCCTGAGAGGCTATTTAAAATAAATTTCTTGCTTTGCTATTAGCTTGACATCTTCTTGTGGTTCTTCAGCAGCTCCAGTATCACATCAGTGATACATCAGACAAGGGTTTGATGTCAAAAACATACAAAAAACTCACATAAATCTGTAGCAGAGAGACACACAATCTCTTCTTTGGACAAGGAGGACATGTCATAATACTTAAGGGTAGTACATCTTCTTGATATAATCATTATAATCAAATACTATTAAAAGATTAAAGGTGCCTACATGGCAAATATGGACAGTGGGGCTATACACAACACTCTGAGGAATTGGGCTGAGGGCTGGACACCTGTGAATATTGTAATACAGACCTAGCCCCCAAAGCAGAAACACAGGGAAAAAATGGAACCCAGCCCCTTTCTTCCTGCAGGATCCATAAATACTAGAAGAACCCACTTGGCATGTTTAAAGTCAGCAGGAGACTTTTTTTTCTTCCATGAGTAATACAAAAAAAGTCCTTAAGCTGTGAAAATACTAGACAGATTCAGAGACATCAGAAGGCATGCCAACAACTAATATAAAATTCACTTTGCTATCTTCCTTTACTTCACTCTCATTCCAATAATAGACTATTGGGATATATAATAACTGACAATATGATTATTATATCAAGAAGATATAAACATTATAAACATGTAAGCACCCAATATAGGAGCACCCAAACATATAAGAATATTTTGGAAGACTTAAAGATATAGAAATTTAGAGATGGTGGTGAGGTAGGTGGGAGCTGAACCCACTTGCTCATGCACCCATCTGGGACAAGTTGCAGATCTCCCAAAGAACAGAGTGAACATCTAGTGGAATCCCAGCTTATATGAAGTTTGAAGGCCAAATATTGCAGAGGAAGTTTAAAAACAGACAGTAAGAAGATTGCATAGGATGACAGAAAAGTCCCTGGGACCTGTGCCGTGGAACATAGCTGCCACAAAGAGCTTTGTAGGAGAGTTGAATCAGTGATTGTGAATTTGCAGGTCCTTCCACTCCTGGAGCAGGGAAGCCAGTCCCACACCAGGGGAGACCTGGATGCTTGAAGTCTCTGGGAGATAGAGACACTGTGGGAGACACAGAGAGGCAATATTTCCTGGCTGAGACAGTGGTCACCATCAAGAACAGTACCAGAGAAACTGGGGAGCCAGGTGACACCTGGAGATTGGGGAAGAGTTGGGCAACAATTGACACTGACCCAGATAATCTTAGTACTAGTCAGATATTTGGACTGTGTGAAAAGCCAGACACTTGTTAAAAATGACTGGCTGAAAAAGGGGAAGTCCTTTAAAAGAATTTTCAGCCACTGTGCTATGGTCAGAACAGTGAAGGGGAATGAGGAGGGGGAAGGGGGTAATTTCCTCTAAATCAGGGCACCTCACAGACTTATCAAACTAGGGCAGCAGGGGCTCAAACTGGTAGCAGTCCCCAGAGACCTAATTTAATATGAAAACTAAATTGTCCTAAAGGGACTTGGTGTGTGTGTGTAGCACCCAGGCCAGAAAAGATGGAAGAGGAGTGAGGGTTTCTCCCACGTGGTGCACCTCACGGACTAATCAATAGTGGTACAGTGAGGTGGATTAAAGCTGCCTGCCTGGGGTATATGGATAGTGGGACCATGCAGCACTCTGAGGGATTGGGCTGGGGGCTGGACACCTGTGAATATTGTAGTGCAGACCTAGCCCCCAAAGCAGAAAGACAGGAAAGGGAAAAAATACGACCCAGCCCCTTTCTTCCTGCAGCATCCATGAAGAACAGGAGAATCCACTGGTGGGTTTAAAGTTAGTAGGAGGCTTTTTTTTTCTTCCAAGTGGAAGACAAAAAGACCTGAACTGTGAAAGGACCAAAGACAGATCCAGGCAGATCAGAAGGCTACGGTCAACAACATATATAAAACTCACTTTGCTGTCCTAGACAACTTGCATTTTATTATTTATTTATTTTCATCATTATTATTAATTATTATTTCATTTTTAGTTTTTTCCCTTCTGTTTAGTTTTCTTTGTTTTGTTTGTTTGATTTCATTGTTTGGCTGGTTTTCTTAGTTCCCTCTTTTATACTGCATTTTAATATCTCTTCCTTTACTCACATTTCAATAACAAACTATTCTTGGTCTTTTACTTTCTGGTCTTTTTATTAAGATCATACATTTCTTGTCATATTATTGTTTCATTCCCACAGAGCACCCTTCTCTGGTCTTGGTCTATTTCACTGTCTTCCTCAGCCTTTTACTGTTGCAGTAAACTTTATTGTCTCACACACTATACCAAGTTTTTATCCCTCATTACCACTATATCTCACCATCTAAACTTGAATAAGCACTCTGCTTTCTGAAATCACTTCACATTCTTTTTCCTCACTGATAAGAGTCTTATCTCTTTTTCACCTTCTATAAAAAGAGACTAATTTGGTGAAATACCCTGGTTACTGCTGTACTTCTCCAAAGGCTTTACTATCTGTTCTCTACTTGTTGGTTCTTTATATCCCATAAAATATTCTCCTGTCCTAATCCATTTTGCTTTACCACAGCCTGTATTAAACAAACAATATAATATAAAAGATGTGAATACCAGTAAACCAGCCAGAGGCAAAAACCCAACAACAAAAGAGTCACAAAAAAGGTAAAACCCACGTATAAGAAGAGAGCCTACACAGATGGAAGAAAGAGAAACCCTAGAGCATACAGACAAGTGATGCCGCTACTAAATTCTGCAGAATTCCTATCAAAGTTCACCTTACAAAGACACCTAGAAGAACAGAGCTTTGGTAATCACAGACACTAACAAAAAGACTAACCTATAATGTGGAGACAAAGAAACAACCTGAAATTGAAAGAAATGGAAGACTCCCTACTAAAAGAACTAAATGAAATGGAGGCAAGTAAACTATCAGATACAGAATTCAAAGGAACTGTTATAAGGATGCTAAAGAAACTCACAGAAAACTAAAGGGAACTGAGTGAGAACTATGACAGTATAAAAAAAGAATAGAACCTATGAACAAGAACCAGGAAGAAAGAATACAATTTCTGAAACAGACAAAAAACACACTAGAAGAAATTACAAGCAGACTGAATAAACCAGAGGACTGGTTTAGTGAACTAGAGGAATAGTGAACTGGAAGGCAAGGTAGAAAGGAACACCCAGGTAGAGAAGCTGCATGAAAAAAAGAGTCAAAATATATGAGGATAGCTTAAGGGAACTGCAAGACAATATGAAACACAACAACATTTGAATCATAGGAATACCAGAAGGAGAAGAAAAGGAGCAAGGGATAGAATCTCTGCTTGAAAAAATAAAGACAAAAACTTTCTGAGAATAGAGAGGAGAAAAACCACACAAGTTAAGAAAGCAGAGAGGGTCCCAATCAAGATGAACCTAAAGAATCCAACTCCAAGACACATCATAACTAAAATGTCAAATTTTAAAGACAAAAAGAGAATCTTAAAAGAAGCAAGGAAAAAACAGTAAGTAGAATACCAGAGACCTCCAATAAAGCTACCAGCTGATTTCTCAGTAGAAACACTACAAGGCAGGAGGAAATGGCAAGAAATGTTCTAAATAATGGAAAGCAAAAGGCCTTCAACAAAGACTACTCTACCAAGCAACACTGTTAATTAAAAGAAAGGTAAAATAAGGAGTTTCCCAGTTAAAAGAAGGCTGAATAAATAAAGCTCCACCAAACTAGCACTGCAGGATATGAGAAAGCGACTGCTATAAAAAGAGAAAGAAAAAGAGAAAAAGAACACAAATACAGAGGGGTGGGAATGAACAATAATAACCTATCAATAATAATCTTAAATGTAAATGGATTAAATATCACAATCAAATGATATAGAGTAGCTGAATAAGAAAGCATGACCCATACATGCTGCCTACCAGAGACCCACCTCAGAAATAAAGACAAACACAGACTGAAAGTGAAGGGTTGGAAAAAAATATTCCAAGAAGATGTACAGGGACAAAAAAAGCAGGGGTAGCAATCCTTATATCATAAAAGAGGCTTCAAAACAAAAGTTATGAAAAGAGACAGTAAAGGATACTTCAAAGTACTCAAGGGAAGAATCCATCAAGAAGACATAAACATTGTAAGCATATATGCACCCAAGAGAGGAACACCCAAATACACAAGAAAAACCCTGGAGGGTTTCAAGAAGGATTCAGACAGTAACACACTTATACTAAGGAATTTTAACACCTCAATGTCAATGATGGATAGATCTTCCAAACAAAATATCAACAAGGATATCGTGGCATTGAACAATGTCATAGATCAAATGGACTTAACTGGTACATATAAAATCTTTCATCCTGAAGAAGGAAAATGCGTATTCTTTCAAATGCACATGGAACATTTTCAAACATAGACCACATGACAAGACACAAAACAAGCCTCAACAAATTCAAGAAAATTGAAATCGTATCAAGCATTTTCTCAGACCACAAGGGCCTGAATGTAGAAACCAACCACTTGGAAAGAACAATCCAAAGGATTGATAAATCCAGGAGCTGATTCTTTGACAAGATAAACAAAATAGACAAGCCTATAAGCAGACTCATTAGGAAAAAAAAAAAGGACCCAAATAAATAAAATCAGAAATTAAAGAGGAGAGATTACAACTGATACCATAGAGATACAAAGGACTGTAAGAAATTACAATGAACAACTGTATGCCAAGAAATTTGAAAACCAAGGTAGCACCAGACTCTTTTTAAAAAGATTTTATTTATTTATCTTTAGAGGGGAAGGGAAGGAAAGAGGGAGAGAAATGTCAATGTATGGTTGCCTCTCCTGCATCCCCTGAAGGAAACTGGCCTGCAACTCAGGCATGTGCCCTGGCTGAGAATTGAACCATGATCGTTTAGTTCTCAGGCCTGTGCTCAATCCACTGAGCTACACCAGCTGGGGCTCAGACTCTTTTGATTATTGTGGACTTATAATATATTTTGATATCAGGTATTGTAATTCCTCCTTCTTTGTTCTTCTTTCTCAAAATTCTTGAAGACATTTTAGGTTGTTTACAGTTGCATATACATTTTTCAAATATTTGTTCTGTATTTGTGAAATATGTCATTGGTATTTTCATAGGGTTTGCATTGAATCTATAAATTGTTTTGGGTGATATTGACATTTTGATGATGTTACTTCTTCCAATCGATGAACATGGTATGCATTTTCACTTATTTGTGTCTTCTTTAATTTCTTTCTTCAGTGTTGTATAGTTTTCTGACTACAGGTCTTTTACCTCTTTGGTTAGGTTTATAGCTAAGTACTTTATTTTTCTCATTACTACAAATTTATAAAAAACCCAGCAAATAGGATTTTATCCCTGATATCTCTTTCTGACAATTCTTTGTTGGTACATGACAATGTATTCAATTTCTACCTATTGACTTTGTATCCCTTTATTTTGCCAAAGTCACTTATTAGTTCTAGTAGTTTTTGGTGGAATGTATTGGGTTTTCTATATACACTGTCATCTGCAAACAAGGAAAGTTTCACTTACTCATTTCCAGTTTGGATGCCCTTTATATCTTTTTTTTTCTTTCAGATAATTGTGGCTAGGAATTCCAATACTATGTTAAGTAGAAATGGTAACGGAGAGCATTATACTAAGTGAAGTAATTCAGGTGGTGAAATGATCTCACATATAAGTGAAACCTAGTCAACTATAAGCAAACAAGAGAGCAATATAGAACCAGAGACATGGAAATAAAGAACAAG
Source organism: Artibeus jamaicensis (assembly GCF_021234435.1). Taxonomy (NCBI): domain Eukaryota; kingdom Metazoa; phylum Chordata; class Mammalia; order Chiroptera; family Phyllostomidae; genus Artibeus; species Artibeus jamaicensis. The sequence goes on from NW_026521852.1 coordinate 8,212,369, forward strand.
CTGACAGTCACCAGAGGGGCAGGAGGTGGAAGATAAAGGGTAAATAGGAGGAAAGGTCATCAAGAAAGATGTATAAACATATGGATGAACACCACTGGAGGGGAGGATTGAATGTGGGAGTTTGAGGGTCAGTAGGGCAGAGGAATGTAAGGGGGGGAATGGAGACAGCTGTATTGAATAATAAAAAGGGGACATTTTTGTCTTGTTTGGGAAAGTTTTATTTTTGTCTGTTTACTATTTTGTTGGCTGTAGGTTTCTCATATATGGCCTTTATTGCGTAATGTGTTCTCCCTTGCTGAATGTTTTAATCATAAATGAAAGCTATACTTTATCAAATACTTTTTCAGCATCTATCAATATGATCATGTGGTTTTTGTATTTTATTTTTTGTGTGTGAGATATTACTATAGGAGACCATTATACATGGCATGGGCCCAGCTCCCACTTGGAAAGGCCAGTGGAAAGCAAGGTCCAATGCACAGGATTCATGCCCATGGAAAGGTTCCCCTGTGGGTAATCAGGCCTGTATTGTACCTAGACTGCTATGAGACTTGCTTTTGCTAAAACTCCCTCGCCCTGAATTGAGGCCACAAGTGCTTATTGTAACTTCCTAAAGTCTGTGCTAAACCTCCCCAATATGGAGTGTAGCTGGTCCAACCACTTTCCCCACTGATCTGTAACATTCTTCTCTTTGAAGTAATTAGCAACATTCTTTCCTTTGTTATCTGTAAAAGGTAATCACCTGAAGCCAACCTGTGCATAGTAAATGAGGACCACCCTCAACATAATGTGCCCAGAAAAGCAATAAAAGCTTGTCAAAGCAAGGGTCAGTACACTCTCCTCCTGAGAGAGTGGCCGAGGTGTGCTCCAAGGCACTTTTCCCTTGGGTGGCTGTGCTATCCCTTTTCCCCCACAGGACTTGGTAGTCCATATGTATTTGCCCCATGTCTCATCCATAATGCCACAGATACTACTTGCTGGTGACTGCATCATATTACCTTTATTGATTTATGAATATTGTACCATCTTTGCATCCATGAGATGAATCCCTGTTGATCATGATGTATGATCGTTTTAATGCATTGCTGTATAGTGGTTTTCAAATATTTTCTAAGTATTTTTAGCATCTATATTCATCAGTGATATTGGACTGTAGTTTTTTTGTCTTTACCTGGTTTTAAAATTAGGGTAATGCTGGCCACATGAAAAGAGTTTGGGAGTCTTTTCTCTTCTTGGATTTTTTGAAATTGTTCTAGGAAGGTTGGGGTTATCTTTAAATGTTTGGGAAAATTCTCCTGTGAAGTGGTCTGATCCAGGGCTGTGTTTGCTGGGAGTATTTTGATTACTGTTCCAATTTTACTAGGTGTTATTGATATATTGATGGTTCCAGCTTTTATTTGACTCAGTTTTGGAGAATAATATGTTTCTAGAAATTTTTCAAGTTTGCTGAGGTTTTCCAATTTATTGGCATATAGTTGTTGGTGATAACGTCTTACAATTCTTTGTATTTCTGTGGTATCAGTTATAATCTCTCTTTTAAAATTTATTTATTCATTTTTATTACTTTTAAAATTTTATTGTGGTTTAAGTAGTTGTTTGCATTTTCCTCTCACTACTCCCCATCCCCATACTCCAGCCATCCTCACTGTAATTTCTCTTCTTTCACTTCTGATTTTATTTACTGGGTTCTCTACCTTTTTTTCTTAATTAGTCTGCTTAAAGGCTTGTCAATTTTGTTTCTTTTGAAAGAACCACCTCCTGGGTTTATTAATACTTTGAGTAGTTCTTTTAATCTCTATATCATTTAATTCTTCTCTGATCTTGATTATTTCCTTCTATTCACTCAGAGTTTTTTGGGGGAGGTGTGTGTGTACGTGTGTTAATCTAGTTCTTTTAGATGTAGGTTTAGGTTGTTTATTTGAAATGTTTCTATATTTTTAGGTAGGTTTTTATTGCTGTGAACTTCCCTCTCAGGACTGCCTTTGCTGTGTCCCATAGGTTTTGGAGTGTCATGTGTTCATTTTCATTAGTTTCCAGAAACTGATTTCTTCTTTGATCTCACTGCTAAACTATTCGTTGTTTAATAACATGTTATTCAATCTCCATGCATGTGAGTATTCTTGAGTTATTTCTTCTGGGATAGTTTCAAGTTTCAAGCCACTTTAATCTTAGGAGAAATTGATATAATTTTAACTTCCCTAAATATTTTGAGGCTTGTTTTGTGTCCTATCATGTGGTCTATCTTTGAAACTCTCCCATATGCATTTGAAAATAATGTATATGTTGCTTTTTTGTGGTGAAGTTTCTACATATATATGAGTTAAACCCATCTAGTCTAAGTTCTGGTTCAGTCCAAAAATATCCGTATTCACTCTTTGTTGAGAAGATCTCTCCATTGTGAACAGTGGGGTGTTAAAATTCTCTATTTTAAGGGTGTTGCTCTTCATATTTTCCTCTTTTTTTAGTCTTTCCATATCTATCTTTATTTCTATTATTTATTTTTTATTGTTGTTCAAGTAGAGTTGACTCCATTTGCAATCCACCATACCCCTGCCCCACCCATACCCATCTCCCAACAATGAACCTACCCCATTGGCACTTTCCATGTGTTCTTCACACATGTTACTTCATGACCCTTCCCCATATTTTTCCCCATTATCACTCTCCTCCCTCCCCTCTGTTTACTATCAGTTCAGTCTTCATTTTAATGTCTCCGGTTATATTTTACTTCCTTGTTTGTTTTCTTCATTACATTCCACTTATTGATAAGATCATATAGTATTTGCCTTTTACCACCTAGCCTATATCACTTAGTAATGCTTTCCAATTTCATCCATTATGCTATGAATGGTAGGAGCTCCTTCTTTCTTTCTGCTGTGAAGTATTCCATTGTATAAATGTACCATTGTGTTTTTAGCCACTCACTTACTGGTGGGTATTTAGGTTGCTTCAAGCACTTGGCTATTGTAAATTATACTCCAATGAACATGGAGGTGCATACGTTTTACTGAATTGGTGTTTCAGGATTCTCATGGTATATTGCCAGCAGTAGCATTGCTGGGTCAAAAGGCAGTTTCAGTTCTAGTTTTCTGAGGAAATTCCATATTGTTTTCCACAGTGGATACAGCAGTCTGCATTCCCAACAACAGTGTGCTAAGGTTCCATTTTCTCGACAACATTGCCAACACTTGCTGTTTGTTGATTTGTTTATGACAGCCATTCTGTCTGGCATAAAGTGGTATCTCATAGAGGTTTTAATTTCCATCTCTGTGATGACTAGTGATGCTGAATATTCTTTTATATGTCTCTGGGTCATCTGTATGTCCTCTTTGGAGAAGTGTCTGTTCAGCTCCTTTGCCCATTTTTAAATTCAATTATCTTCCTGGAGTGGAGTCATGTGAGCTCTTTATGTATTTTGGAGATCAAACCCATGTCCAAGGTATTATTTGCAAGTGTATTTTTCCATATGATTTGTTCCCTGTTTATTTTGCTGCTGTTTTCTTTAGCTGTGCAGAAGCTTTTTATTTTTATGAGGTACTTCTTGTTTATTCTTTTCTATACTGTATTTTTGGACTATAAGATGCACTCCTGCCCCCCAAATCTGGGAGGAAAAAGGGGTGCGCCTTATAGTCCAAACGTAGCTTACCTGGCTCACTGTGGGTGGGGGCAGCAGTGGAGCAGGGTCATAGGAGGCAGGAGCAGAGTTGCTGCTGCAGGAAGCCAGTGGAAGCAGGAGTGGAATGATGCATCTTATAGTCCAAAAATACAGCATATCCCTTGCTCTAGGGGATATATTGGTGAAAATATTGCTTCATGGATATCTGATACTTTCCTGCCTATGAATTACTCTAGGACTTATATGGTGTAAGTCTTTTATCAACCTTGAATTTATTTTTGTGTATGGTGTAACACGGTAACCAAATTTATTTTTTTTTGCATGTAGCTGACCAAGTCTGCCAAGATCATTTGTTGATGAGGCTTTTTTTACTTCATTTCATGCTTCTGCCCCCTTTGTTGAATATTAATTGACCATAGGGACTTTTGTTTATTCCTGGGCTCTCTATTATATTCCTTTTGTCCATGTGTCTGTTGTTATGGCCATTACCAGACTGTTTTAATTACCGTGGCATTGTAATATAGTTTCATACTAGATATTGTGATCCATCTTGCTTCATTCTTCTGTCTCAAATTTGCTCCAGCTATTCTGGATTATTTATGGTTCCACATAACATTTCAAAATGTTTGTTCTATATCTGCGAAATATGTCATTGGTATTTTAATTGGGACTGTGTAAATCTATAAATAGCTTTGGGTGATATGAACATTTTGATTATGTAAATATTTCCATCCATGAACACAGTATGTGCTTCCATTTATTTGTGTCTTCCTTAATTTCTTTCTTCACTGTTATGAAGTTTTATAATTACAGGTCTTTAACTTCCTTGGTTAGGTATATTCCTAGGCACTTTATTTTTCTTGTTGCTGTAGCAAATGGGATTTTTCCTCTGATTTCTGATTGTGATATTTTGTTGTTTGTGTATAAAAATGCCTTAGATTTTTTAACATTGACTTTGAATCTCACTGTCTTGCTAAATTTACTTACTAGGTTGAGTAGTTTTGGGGTGGAATCTATAGAGTTTTCTATGTACCCTATCGTATAATCTGCAAACAGTGACATTTTCACTTCTTCCTTTCCAATTTGGATTCCTTTTACTTCTTGTTCTTGTCTCATTGCTGTGGCTATGACTTCTAATGCTATGTTGAATAAAAGAGGTTGAATAGAAGAAGTGGACATCTGTGTCTTCCTTCTGATCTTAATGTGAAACATTTTAGATTTTTTTCATTATGATTTTGGCTGTAGGTTTCTCATATATGGCCTTTATTATATTAAAGCAAGGGGTGGGGTGGGCTGGGTTGGGAAAAATAGACAGAAAACTGTATTTGAAAATAATTAAATAAAAAAATAAGTAAAGTATGCTCCCTTTACTACCTCTTTCTGAATGTATTTGTCATAAATGGGTGCTGTACCTTTTCAAATGCTTTTTCCTATCTGTTATAAATCATGTGCTTTTTGTCTTTGCTTTTGTTTATGTGATGTATTACCTTTATTGATTTGTGAATATTGTACCATTCTTAAATCCCTGTGATGTTCCCACTTGATCATGGTGAATGATTTTTTTAATGTGTTGCTGGACGCAGTTTGCCAAATTTTTTTAAGGATTTTAGAGTCTATGTTTATCAGAGAAATTGGCCTGTAGTTTTCTTGCTTTGTTGTGTCTTTATCTGGTTTTGAAATTAGAATAATTCTGGCTCCATAAAAAGAGTTTGGAAGTCTTCCCTCTTCTTGAATTTTTGAAATAGTCTAAGAAAGATAGAGGTTAACTCCACTTAAATCTTTTGTAAATTTCTCCTGTGAAACCATCCTGTCCATGGCTTTTGTGTACCAGGAGTTTTTTGATAGCTTCTTCAATTTCATCAGCTGTTATGGTCTGTTCAGGCTTTCTGCTTATGGGTGTTGGGTCTGTCTGGGCTTTCTTCATTCAGTTTTGGGAGATTATATACTCCTAGAAATTTGTCCATTTAACCCTGGTTTTCAAATTTGTTGGCATATAGTTGTTCATAGTATTTTCTTACAATTCATTATATTTTTGTGGTCTCAGTTGTAATCTCATCTCTTTTATTAGTGATTTTGTTTATTTGGGTCCTCTCTTTTTGTTTACGATGAGTCTGCCTAAAGGATTTTTTATTTTGTTTATCTTTTCAGAGAACTAGCTCCTTGATTTATTGATTCTTTGGATTGTTCTTTTAGTCTCTATGTCATTTAATTCTGCTCTGTCTTGGTTATTTCCTTTCTTCTATTCACTCTGGGCTTTGTTGTTCCTCCAGTTCTCGTAGATACAATTTAGGTTCTTTATTTGTAATGTTCCTATCCTTTTTGGATAGGCCTTTACATAGGAAAGTTTATACACATATATTTGATTTATCTGTATGAACTTCTCTCTCAGGACTGCCTTTGCTGTGTCTTCCAGGTTCTGGACTTGCTGTGTTAATTTTCATTTGTCTCAGGAAACTTTGATTTCCTCCTTGATCTCGTTATTAGCCATCTCATTGTTTAACAGCATGCTATTCAAGCTCCATAAATTTGAGTGTCCTTGAGCTTTTTCCCCAGTGGTTGGTTTCTACATTCAGGCTCTTGTGGTCTGAGAAAATGTTTGATACGATATCAGTTTTCTTGAGTTTGTTGAGGCTTATTTTCTGTCCTATCATGTGGTCTATGTTTGAAAATGTTCCATGTGCATTTGAAAGAATATGCATTTTCCTTCTTCAGGATGAAAGATTTTATATGTATCAGTTAAGTCCATTTGATCTATGACATTGTTCAATGCCACAATATCCTTGTTGATATTTTGTTTGGAAGATCTATCCATCATTGACATTGAGGTGTTAAAATTCCTTAGTATAAGTGTGTTGCTGTCTATATCCTTCTTGAAATCCTCCAAGGTATTCCTTATATATTTGGGTGTTCCTCTCTTGGGTGCATATATGTTTACAATGTTTATGTCTTCTTGATGGATTCTTCCCTTGAGTATTATGAAGTGTCTTAGCATCTGTTTTTGTGGCTTTTGTTTTAAAGTCTATGTCATCTGATAGAAGACTTGCTACCCCAGCTTTTTTTTTTTTAAGTCTGTGTATGTCTTTCTTTCTGAGGTGGGTCTCTGGTAGGCAGCATATGTGTGAGTCATATTTTCTTATGCATTAAGGTATTCTATGTCTTTTTATTTGATCATTTAATCTATTTACATTTAAGGGTACTATTGATATGTACTTATTCATTTCTCTCTCCCTCCCTCTCTCTCTCTCTCTCTCTGTCACAAACACACACAGACTTCCTTCATCTTCTTATATCAGTCCATTTATGATATCTTGCAGTGATAGTTTGGTGGAGCAGTATTCTTTCAGTCTTCTTTTGTCAGAGAAACTCTTTATTTCTCCTCCCTTTTAATTGAGTGTTTCACTGAGTAAGGTACTCTTGGTTGCAGGCTTTCTGTTTTCATTACTTGGAATATCTTTTGGCACAGTCTTCTGACATGTGTCGTTTCTGGTTAGAAATCAGCTGCTAACCTTATTGGAGTTCCCTTGTATGTTAGTTTTGTTTTTCCCTTGCCTCTTTTAAGATTCTCTCTTTGTCTTTAAAATTTGGCATTTTAATTATGATCTGTCTTGGAGTAGGTATGTCTGGGTTCATCTTGATTGGAACTCTCTCTACTTCCTCAACTTGTGTGGGTTTTCTCCTCTCCAGGTTTGGGAATTTTTCTGTCATCACTTTTTCCATCAAGAATTTTATCCCCTGGTCGTTTTCTTATCCTTTTGGTATCTTTATGATTCAAGTGTTGTTGCATTTTATGTCTTGCACTTCCATTCAGCTATCTTCATTTTTTTAGTGCAGATGCTCTACTTGTGTGTTTCTTTGTATCTTGTCCTCCAGCTCATAAATTCATCCTGTGCTCATCCAGCCTGCTTGTAATTCCTTCTAGTGTCCTTTTATTTCAGAAAGTGTATTTTTATTTCTTCCAAATTATTTTTTGTAGTTTCTATTTCCTTTTTCATAGTGTTGTAGTTTTCACTCAGTTCCTTGTAGTTGTCTGTGAGTTCCTTGAGCATCCTTATAACCACTGTTTTGAATTGTATATTTCACAGTTTGCTTGCTTCCATTTCATTTAGCTCTTTTAGTGGGGAGTCTTCCTTTAATTTTGATTGCAGGTTATTTGTCTCCCCATTTTAAGTTATTCATTTGTTTGTTGTCTGAGTTTCCTGATGCTCTGCTTTCCTAGGTTTCTTTGTATGGTGAACTCCTGTGGTAGGAATTCTATGTGAATTCTATAGTGATTCAGTGGTGTTGTCTCTTTGATTTCCTTGTCTGGATGTTCTAGGGTTGCCCTTTATTTTATTTATGTGGACTCTCCTGTTGTACTTAGGTTTTACCTGTTGGCAGTTCCTTTTTTTGGTGGATTCTCTCTCTCCTCTCTTATTATATTTTGCCTTCACCCTGCCACTGATTACATACAAGATAAGGTGGGAGCTGTGAATAGCAGTAAGCCTGCTGGAGAAGAGACAATGGGAGAATATTCTTTTGGATTTAGAGTACCAACAAATAGAGAACAGATAGGAGATCCTTTAAAGTAGTACAGCAATAACCATAATATTGTACCCAACTAACCACTTTTTATAAAAGGTGAAAAAGAGATAAAAGACTATTACTAGAATGGAGAAAGAATGTGAGCTGAGTCCCCAAAAAACAGAGTATATGTAAGAGGTTAGATAGTGAGATATAATGAGAGTAAGGGATAGACACTAGGCCCAGTGTGCAAGAGAATAAAGTTAACCACAGCAGTAATAAAGCTCAGGAAGACAGTGAAATGGGTCAAGAACAGAGAGGGGTGTTGTATAGTATTTACAATAATATGGAACAATAATTATTTACTGTAATACTGGAACAATAATTATATAACAAAATAAATGATCTAAATAAAAAGAAATGAAAGGAAAAGAGCAAGAGTAGTGTGTTATTGGAATATGAGTGAAGTGAGAGAAGAAAAACTAAAATACAATGTGAAAGGGAGAACAAGGAAAACCAAAATACACTTAAACAAACAAAACAAAGGAAATTAAACAGGAAGAAGAGAAATGCAACATAGACCTGGCTGGTGTAGGTAAATATTGATGTTTCTCTCCCTCTCTTTCTCCTTCCCTTCCCCTCTGTCTAAAATTTTTTTAAATAATAAAAGAAATTAAAATTAAAATACAATAATAAAAATAAAGTGCAAGTTCTGTAAGATAGCAAAGTGAAATTTGTTTCTGTTTCCCAGTTGGTATTAGTCTTGTTATGTCTCTCTTTGCTTCTGTCTTTGGTTCTTTGGCCCTTTCACACCTCCAGGTCTATTGTCTCACTCTTGGGTTAAAAGAAGCCTTCTTCTGTCTTTAAACCTCCCAAGCCAGTTCTTCGGTCTTGGCTGCTTCAGGCAGAAGGGGGCTGGGCTTCATCTTTTTTTATTTCCTGTGGTCTTGGGAGGATGGGGCCTAGGTTAGGGCTAAAATATTCACAGTCGTCCAGTCTCCAGTCCAAGCCTTCTGAGTGCTGCATGGCTCCTACTGTCCATCTGCACCAGACCAGCACCTTTAATCCACTACATTGTACCACCTGCAAGATGCACTGAGTAGGATAAATCTGCACCCCTCCTTCTCCCTCTTTGCTGGCCTGGGTGCTGTGCACTCTCAAAGTTTCTTTCAGGCAGTTTAGTTTCTCTATCATATTAAGTCTCTCTTGGGATTGCTAACTCTCTGAGCCCCTGCTGCCTTCTTCTTATCAGTCAGTGTGGTGCTCACTCACTTGTGATGGAGAGGTCCTTGCACAACAGCTGAATGCCCCCACTTTTTTTGAGTGAGTTTCCCTTGGTTTCCAGTTGCTGTTTTTAACAAGCACTGGGCTTTTCACACAGCCTACCTCTCTGGCCAGTTCTAGGTCATGGTTAGTCATGGTCCAACTCTTTCCCTAATTCCAGATGTCTCCCTGCTCCCTGATTTCTCTGATACTGTCAAACCAGTGACCACAGTCCACGTTGGGGAATGCCACCTGCTGTGTGTCGCCCACTTCATCCTTATCTCCCTAGCAACTTCAAGCATTCAGGTCTCTCCTAGGTGGGGCTGCTTTCCCTGTGCTCTGGGAGAAGGGAGCTGTGAAGTTAGAATTGCTGACCCAGCTCTCCTCCAAAACTCCTATGGTAGCAGTGACAAAGACCACAGCCCCTGTGCCATGGTCCCAGGTTCAGGACCTGGCTACTTTCACATCTGCCTACAAAATTTCTTTACTGTCTGTTTTTTAATGTCCTTTGCAATCTTTGCCTTACAAACTTCATATAAATTGGGATTATGTTTGTCATTCACTCTCTTCTTCAGAAGGTTGGTTAGGTGTCCCAGTTGGGTTCATGAGCAAGTGGGTTTAGCTCCTACCTATCTTACCGCCATCTTCCAATCTCTGAGAAGCTACCTTTAAAGTTTAAATATAGCTTTTTGAATTACTGTTTTAGATTTATTTGGGTAAATAACTAAAAGTGTAATTGCAGGGTCATATAATAGGTCTATTTTTAATTTTTTGAGGAACATCTATACTATTTCCTGTAGTGGTTGCAGTAATTTACATTTTCACCAACAATGCACGAGTGTTCCCTTTACTCCACATTCATATTGCTGTAGACAGTTGGAAAACTGGTAAGTTTTCCCTATAGAACAAGATGTCAACAGGGGCAGGTTTTTATAATGAAGTGTAAAAACCTAGAAATATAAATGGATAGGGCTGAGTGCATGCAGAAAGCTAGAAATATAAATGGGTATGTGCCAAAATCTAGAAACATAAATGGACCGTACCAGAGCATGCTGAAAGCTAGAAAGATAATTGAATAGGAAAATGGCCTCCCCCTTTTCTATAAGAACTTCAGGCTTGAGCAGAAGGATTGAGATAATCTTTGAGACAGTAGTTGACCCTTCTCCCAGGTTCTGTGTCACCTGAATAAACCTCTTTTCTTTTGCACCCAAATCTGCCTCATGAATTTGGCTTTTGTGGCAGCAGGCAGCAGACCAAAGGTTTTTGTTCAGTTGCAGTTTGGGTGACTCTGGTGTAGCAGTGTGTACCTTGGTAAATACTTGATCCTCCAGTCTGGGGTACTAGCTGCTTGTGTCATGCTGACCCCAGGAGAGTGGGACTGTAGAAATCTCCCAGCAGCCACTGAGAGGTTTTCTTGGAAATTTTCCTGCACTGTTGCTCAAGGCATCAGCTGCTTTGCTGGTAAAAGAAACACATCTGGGGAGGAGATAGATTCTAAGACTGGGTAAGTTGAACAGGCAGGCACAGGTGTGGAATGGGGTGTCCTCTATGCCCACCTCTTTTGCTTTGTGACAATTGGATCCAACTGAGACCATTTGTGCTAAAAGTTGGCAGGCTATTCCTGCTGCCTGGGCTTTGTGCCACTTGAGCTATATGACACTAGTGTCCAGCTAGGACCATTTGCAGTACTGGTTGGTAGGCTATCCCTCCCACTTAGGCTTCATGCAAAATTTAGGCCTCGTTAGGACCACTTGTGGTATTTGTTGACAGGAGATAAGACATTTTATTTCAATTAATTAAATTGTGGATTCAAGTGTTCTTTATATGTCCCCATTTTGTACGGGGTATTGTTATGGTTATGGTTTAGTGTTTTCACTTTCATGCCACCAAGAGTTGTTCTGTTTTGATTCCTGAAGGGAGCCCACTGGGCCAAATTTCAGCAGATTGTTTTGTGTACAGCTGTTATCCAATGACTAAGATGACATTGGTTTTCTCTTGTAACACTCCTTGTCCTAGGTATACTGTAGGCCACAGGATAAAAAAAATGCCCTACATTGTTTCATAAATTACTATACCATTGTATAATTGGAAATGTTTTGCCAATGCCTAGGGAAATGGAATGAAATCACTTTTGCCCAGATGTTTCTGTCTTTACACAATAAAGAGTTAGTAGAGAAAGGGAACAAACTAATGATGCAGAGAGGAAATTGGCTTCAAAACTCCTCCCTGATAGTAAATAATGGGAAGAAAAGGAAAGTGAATACATGAGCCTCTTCGATGCCCTGAATCCAGGGAATCCAACATTAGTTGCAGGAAGATTTTTCCTACCACTACTGCTGCTGCTAGATACCACTGAAAAAGGGCTCAGGCAGGCAACAGTCCCACCCCTATAAGATTAAGTGGTCTTTTCCTCAATACCTGGAAGGGAACCTCCAAATTTTGGTAAGGAACATCTTCATCTGGAGCATGACAACTCCCTTTGAGGCAATACTCCGTAAGTGGAATAAGCCAGTAAGAGCAGTCTGCTGGATACAGTTGGGCACATACTCTATTATCCACTTCAGGTTTACTGATTGGAAGAATTCCAATCCCTCATTTAGGGGAAATTCTAAAAAAATGTCAGATCTTATTACTCTATTTGTTGCCACTCATCATCCAAACTGGGGAGACATACAGAATCTTCTTAACTTCCTGCTTATGACAGATGAAAAGCAGTTATCTTAAATAAGGCCAATGAGCAGGCTAATTGTTTCCATCAGAAGAACCCCAATAGGATCCCCAATCTAGTTGGGGCAAAAAACTCAACTGGCACCTAAATAGTGGGGGCATAGACTTCCAAGAACATTATAAAATGTGCATATTGAAAGGGCTTAAGAAAGGGGTGACTTAACGAAAGTCTGAATATGATACAGACCATTCAACAGAAACCAAATGAAGACACTTCTGAATTTTTAGAAAGGATCTATTAAGCCTATCAAAAGCACACTGATGCCTGGATGGTAAACATGACATTTACTTGACAAAGTGCCCTGGATATCAAAAGGAATTCAACATTTAGGCAAGACATTGGGAATTAATCCCTTCCAGATGGTGGACAAAACCTTTAAAGCTTACTATATTTGAGAAACAAGAAAATTAAAGCAGGCCACTGTTTTCTTAGAGACAGTGTAGGGAAACCAGAAGAAGAGGAAGTATCTTAAACAAAAAGAAAAAAAACACTACCTGCTAATCAACATGCCTAGTACAAAGAGGAAGGACATTGGAGAAAGGACTCCATGAAATTCAAAAGGAAGAATAGAAAGAACAGAAATCTTTACTGAGATGTGCTAAAAAGGAGGGTATTGGCTGATGGCAGGATGCATGGGAGAATATCAGGTCATTTTATTGGACAGCCCAAAGATTGTCTGGCAAACCATCACTACCTTAAACTCAGCCACCCCATTACCATATAGAGAGGGAGGCTAAGACATCCCGTATGATTACTTGGAAGTCATTGACTAAATTTGTTTCATGAGACTGGATATAGTTGACCAGCCACTGACAGAACCTTACTTGGAATTATATACAGATGGAAGCAGCTTCATGGAGGATGGTAAGTGATGGGCTAGCTTTGCAGTAATCAGCATGGACTAGGTATTAGAAGACCAAGACCTTGCCATAGGAACCCAAGAACAAAAAGCTAAACTGATAGCCTTAACAAGAGCCTTAGAACTATTCCAAAGAAAAAATGCTAACATCTGCACTGACTCTAAATATGCCTTCATGGTAATCCATGACCATGAGGCAGTATGGAAAGAAGAGGGCTCTTAACTTTGGGGAATGAGGACATGAAACATGCAAAAAATGGTTTTACATTTGCTAGAGGCAGTGAATATACCAAACCAGATAGCCACAAGTAGTGCTCAGGACACCAGAAGAACAGTTCTCAAACAGCCAGGGAAACAAAAATGCCAATAAAGCAGCAAGACAAACTACCCAAGGGCTACCACTCTTGGGGATTTAATTTCCCACATGTACTTGTCAGAATTTAAACCCCATTATGGAACATGATGAAGAACAGATTCACAAATGGGAATTCTCTAACACTAACCCTAACTTATATGGAAGATCAACAATCATTGTATGCTCTTACTTTCTGGAGCGCTAGTATATCTCATCCTCAAACACCTACATGAAGAAACCCATTATTGAGGGGATAATTTTTTTCTTTTTTTATTATTTTTTAATAATTAATTTTATTTAGTTATTTTTCAAGTACAGTTTTTTGTCTACTTTTCCCATCCCAGCCTCCCCTGCCCCTTGTTCCCCACCTCCCTCCCATTTCCACCCCCCTTAGTTCTCATCCCTGTGTCCTTCCTATTTGTTCCTCCAAATCCCTCCCCCTTTTTTCCCCTTAACTTCCCTTCCTTCTCCCTTGAGGGGATAATTTAATAAAATTCATTAGACCACATTTAAAAGGCCCTCATTTACAAAGGACCATTCAGAAGATTATTGCCTGTCAGATATATGCCAAAAACAATCCTAAGACAGAACATGCTTCAGCAGGAAAGGGAATACAATATAAAAGAATATGCCCATTTGAGGACTAGCAAGTTGATTTTACACATGCTTAAAACCATAGGAAACTTGAAATTTTTATTAGTTTTTGTTGACACTTTTTCATGATGGGTAGAGTCATACCACTCTAGAAGTGAGAAGGCAACTGAGGTAGTAAAACTTTTACTGAAAGAAATAATGACTAAGTTTGGAGTTTCTTACAGCATTCAAAGGGACATTGAGCCATTGTTCACTTCAGAAATCTTCCAGAAGATAGGACAGGCACTATGAATTCAATGGAAAGTACATGTATCTTGGAGTCCCCAATCTACAAGGAAGACTGAGAAAATAAATCACACAATAAAGAAGACCCTGGTGAAAATTAGAATGAGAATAAGCATTCCCTATTGCCTTAGTCAAGATTAGGGTAGCACCCTGAAATAGGCTTAGATTAAGCCCTTTTGAAATAGCTTATAGGTGACCCTTCCAAGTTTCTGTTTTAGGAACACCACCTTCAGATTTAGAACATGAGTCAGAAATTAAACAATATGTACAACATCTAGGGCAAACCCTGGGAACTCTGCACAAGTTTGCTCATTGCAGGACCATATACATATCTGACAAGCCCTTACACTTATTCTATTTAGAAAACTGAATTTTACTAAGACCTGGAAGACTCAAGATCCTGAACTATGATGTCTTGCTGACAACACACTCTTCCCTAAAACTCATTGGAATTAAGCCTTGGATTCAACACAAATGAATAAAGAGGGTTCTTCCTGAAGGGGAGTCAAATCTTGCTGTTGATGTTGATACTGTAAGGAAAATCTGAACCTACACTGCTGAAGGAAATTTAACATTCCTCTTCCAGATAGTGACATTGCATCCCAAGGCTAAGTGACAATGTTACTTTTTATTTTATTCAGCATTTCCCAGACAGTGGCTTTCTCAGCAAATTTATTCTGCTGTTTTTTGTGCCATCCAAAGCCCGGTCAGGGTTAGATCATGGGGGATCTTTAGTCTCTCCAGTTTCTGATTACATCATGGGGAACATTTAGTCTCTCCAGTTTCTGATTTACTACAATTCCATTTGTGCTATTAGACATACCCCTCACTAAACAGTTTTTTGTTGGCACAACAGTTCTCACTTTGGAAGCCCATCTGCAACATTGTCTTTTAAATATAAAGCAGTCTACCAGCTTCACTTGTTCAGCAGTGCCATCCTCTAGACCCTACAAATGCTGGCCTCGGAAGACAAAATCATTCTCCCTTGTGTGAAGGCATCCCTCCATTCTGACCCTCCTCTTCGTTTTGTAGATTGTTTCTCTGGAACCCAGAATGGGTAAGACTATGGCCATTGGCAGCAGATAGTAGTGACAGAAGGTGAGACCATACATTTACCCTTGTAAGATTACAAGGGTCCAGAGTTTTCATGCGGTGGGGGTGGGGGGCAGAGTTGTTACCATAAACAGAGTGCTGGTGAGTTTCCTTCTTTGGACAAATGACAACACTCAAAAGCTACAGATATGAATGAATAAGACCATAGCATGGCAAAAGCTAGTAATATGAATGGAGAGGACCTTGGTGCACCAAATCTAGAAAATAATTTGATAGGAAAAGAAAATCTTTCACCTCTCTGTCCCTATATGAACCTTGGGATTTGAGTCTTGCTTGGTGTGGATCAATGGACTGAATGTTGGACTGCAAAGCAAAGGGTTGCAGGTTTGATTCCCAGTTAGGGCACATGCCTGGTTTGCAGGCCAGGTCCCCAGTAGGGTGTGTGGGAGATGCAACCACACACTGATATTTCTCTCATTTTCTCCCTCCCTTCCCCTCTCTCTAAAAAATACACAAACTTTTTGAAAAAATGTTTTTTTTAATTTATTTAGTTATTTTTCAAGTACAGTTTTTTTGTCAATTTCTCCCATCCCAGCCCCCCTCCGCCCTGTCTCCCCACCTCCCTCCCATCCCCCCCCACAGTCCTCATCCCTGTGTCTTTCATACTTGTTCTTCAAAATCCCTCCCCGTTTTTCCCCTTAAATTCCCTTCCCTCTCCCCTCTGGTCGCTGCCCACTTGTTCTCTATTTTAGTGTCTTTGTTTTTATTCTATTTGCTTGTTTATTTTGTTATTTAGCTTCCTTTTAAAGGTGAGATCATATGGTATTTGTCCTTCAATGCCTGGCCTATTTCACTCAGCATAATGCTTTCCAGTTCCATCCATGTTGTTGCAAAGGGCAGTAGCTCCTTCTTTCTCTCTGCTGCATAGAATTCCATTGTGTATATGTACCATGATTTTTTGATCCATTCATTTACTGATGGCACCTAGGTTGCTTCCAAGTCTTGGCTATTGTAAATTGTGCTGCTATGAACATTGTGGTGCATAGGTTCTTTGAAATTGATGTTTTAGGATTCTTGGGATATAATCCTAGCAGCAGAATTGCTGGGTCAAAAGGCAGGTCGATTTTTATTTTTCTGAGAAAATTCCATACTGTTTTCCATAATGGTTGTACCAGTCTGCAATCCCACCAACAGTGAACTAAGGACCCCTTTTAAATGTTGTTTAAAGAAAGAAATAAAATATTTTTTGAGATGGGAGTCCACCATTCTTCTAGGGTGTGGAGTACTTAAATAAACTTTTTTCCTTTTGAACCCACACTAACCTCATGGATTTTTCTTTGTGGTGTCAGGCAACCAAACCTCCTCTTTTGTCCCGTTACATTCTAGCAATGCTTGTTATTTGTTGAATTATTGATTACCATCCTGAAAGACATGAGATGACATTTCATTGTGGCTTTTTATTTTTATTTCCCTGATAATTAGTGATGTTGAGAATATTTTCCTCTGTTGGCTGTTTGTATGTCCTCTTAGAAAAAATGTCTAGTTAATTCCTATGGTCATTTTTAAAAAGATTTTTTGAGGCTGAGCTGTGTGAGCTGGCTGAGCTGAGCTTTTAGATTTGTTTTTTTAATTTGTTGTTAAAGTACAGTTGTCTCCATTTCCCCAGCACAACTCCCCTGTGCCCCACTCTTACCTGCTTCCCACCCTCAAACCTACCATCTTTGGTTTTGTCCATATATCCTTTACACATGTTTCTTAATGGCTCTTCCCCTAATTTTCCCCATTATCATTCTCTCGCCTCCCCTCTGATTACTGTCACTTTGTTCTTTTTTTCAATGTCTGGTTATATTTCACTTGCTTGTGTGTTTTGTTGATTATTAACTCCTTCTCAGATATATCTTGTTAATATCTTCCTTCCATAGTGTAGACTGCCTTTTCTGGGGTTTTTAATGGTTTAGTTTGGAGGGCAAAATCTTTTTAATTTAATGTAGTCCTATTTTTTGCCCTAATATAAATATCAAAATATTAATAAGATTAATATCAAGAAATGTATGACCTATGTTTTCTATTTTAAGTATATTTTATTGATTATGCTATTACAGTTGTCTAATTTGTTCTACCCCTTATCTCGCTCCACCTGGTACTCCCTTCCTTCAAGCATACCCCTCCTTAGTTCGTGTCCATGGGTCATAGATATATGAAGTTCATTTAGGTACTCCACACCCTAGAAGAATGGTGGACTCCCATCTCAAAAAATATTTTATTTCTTTCTTTAAACAACATTTTTTCAAAAAGTTTGGTTTTTTTTTTTAGAGAGAGGGGAAGGGAGGGAGAAAAAGAGAGAAATATCAGTGTGTGATTGCCTCTCCCATACACCCTACTGGGGACCTGGCCTGCAAACCAGGCATGTGCCCTAACTGGGAATCAAACCTGCAACCCTTTGCTTAGCAGTCCAACATTCAGTCCATTGATCCTCGCCAAGCAAGACTCAAATCCCAAGGTTCTTATAGGGACAGAGAGGTGAAAGATTTTCTTTTCCTATCCAATTATTTTCTGGACTTGGTGCACCAAGGTCCTCTTTGGCTTCTTCACTTCCCATACTATTCTTAACCTCCCCCTGTATATTTTGTACCTACAATTTATGCTTTTTATTCCCTGTACCTTTCACCCATTTTCTCCCTCACCCACCCTGCTGATAACCCTCCATGTGATCTTCATTTCTGTGATTCTGTTCCTGTTCTAGTTGTTTACTTGGTATTTGTTTTTCTTAGGATCAGGTGTAGATACTTGTGAGTTCATTGGCATTTTACTGTTCATAGTTTTTATCTTCTTTTACTTTTTAAAAATTTATTTATATGTGTTTAAGTACAATTTTCTGTCTTTACTCCTATCCAAGCCCACCTGCCCAGTGGTCCCCACCTCCCTCCCATTTCCACCCCCCTTAGTTGTTGTCCATGTGTCCTTTATACTAGTTCCTGTTAATCCTTCCCCTTTTCCCCTGAAACTCCCTCCCCTCTCCCGTCTGGTACCTGTCAGCCTGTTCTCTATTTAAGTGTCTTTGGTTATATGTTGCTTCCCTGTTTGTTTTGTTGTTTAGCTTCCTATTAACAGTGAGATTATATGGTATTTGTCTTTTACTGCCTGGCTTATTTAACTCAGCATAATGCTTTCCAGTTCCATCCATGCTGTTGCAAAGAATAGGAGCTCCTTCTCTCTTTCTGCTGCATATAATTCCATTGTGTATATGTACCATAGTTTTTGGATTCATTAATTTACTGATGGGCACCTAGATAGCTTCCAGCTCTTGGCTATTGTAAATTGTCCTGCTATGAATCTTGGGGTGCATAGGTCCTTCTGGATTGGTGTTTCAGGGTTCTTAGTATATAATCCTAGCAGTGGAGTTGCTGTGTCAAAAGTCAGATTCATTTTTTATTTTCTGACAAAATTCCATACTACTTTTCATAGTGGAGGTACCAGTGTGCAACCCCACCAATGATGAACTAGGGTCCCCTTTTCTCTACAACCTCTCCAACACTTGTTGTTTGTTGCTTTGTTTATGATAGCCATCCTGACTGGTGTAAAGTGGTATCTCATTGTGGTTTTAATTTGCATCTCTCTGATAGCTAATGATATTGAGCATCTTTTCATGTGTCTCTGGATGTTCTGTATGTCCTCCTTGGAGAAATGTCTGTTCAAGTTGACAAAAGTCCTTTGTCAACTTTTTAATTGGCTTGCTTGTCTTCTTAGAGTGGAATCATGTAAGTTCTTTGTATATTTTGGAGATTAAACCCTTGTCTGAGGTATCATTGGAATATATGTTTCCCCATATAGTTGGTTCTTTTTTTATTTTAATACTGTTTTCTTTAACTGTGCATAAGCTTTTTGTTTTGATGAGATTCTATTTGTTTATTCTTTCCTTTATATCTCTTGCTCTAGGGAACATATCAGTAAAAATGTTGCTGCATGAAATATCTGAGATTTTCCTGCCTATGTTCTCCTCTAGGACTTTAATGGTGTCACAGGTTATATTTAAGTTTTTTATCCACCTTTAATTTATTCTGGTGTATGGTTGAAGTTGGTGCTCGAGTTTCACTTTTTTTCCACATAGCTGTCCAGTTCTCCCAACACCATTTGTTGAAGAGGCTATTAGTCCATTTTATGTTGTTGCCCCCTTTGTCGAATATTAATTGCCCATGGAGACTTAAATTTATTTTTGTGCTCTCTGTTCTGTTCCATTGGTCTATGTGCCTGTTTTTATGCAAGTACCAGGCTGTTTTGATTGCAGTTGCCTTGTAGTACAGTTTGATATCAGGTATTGTGATCCCTCCTACTTTGTTCTTCTTTCTCAGAATTGCAGCTGCTATTCACAATCATTTATGGTTCCATATAAATTTTTGAAGTGTTGAAGTATGTCATTGGCACTTTAATAGGTATTGCATTGAAACTGTACATTGCTTTGGGTAGTATTGACATTTTGATGCTGTTCATTCTTGCAGTCCATGAACACAGTATGTGTTTCCATTTGTTTGTGTCTTCCTTGATTTCTTTCTTCAGTGTTGTGTAGTTTTTGGCATACAGGTTTTTTACCTCCTTGGTTATGTTTATTCATAGGTATTTTATTTTTCTTTTTACTACATCATATGGAATTTTTTTTCTTGATTTCTGATTCTGCTGTTTCATTGTTGGTATACAAAAATGTCTTTGATTCCTGGATACTGACATTGTGTTCCACAGTTTTGCCAAATTTATTAATTAGGTCGAGCAGTTTTTGGGTAGAGTCTATAGGATTTTTCATGTAGAACATCATGTCATCTGCAAACAGTGACAGTTTCTTTCCCTCCTTTCTGACTTGGATGCCTTTTATTTCCTTTTCATGTCTGATCACTGTGACTAAAACTTCCAATACTATACTGAATAGAAGTGATGAAGTGGACCCCCTTGTCTTGTTCCTGATCTTAGTGGGAAAGATTTTACTTTCTACCCATTGAGTATGATAATGGATGTAGGTCTCTCATATATGGCCTTTATCATATTGAGGAATGCTCCTTCTATTCCCACCTTGCTGAGTGTTTTTACCATAAATGGGTGTTGTACCTTATCAAAAGCCTTTGCCACATCTATTAATATGATTATGTAATTTTTGTTTTTGCTTTTGTTTATGTGATATTACATTTACTGATTTGCGAATATTGAACCATCCTTGCATGCCTGAGATGAATCCCACTTGGTCATGGTGTATAATTTTTTTAATGTATTTTTGGATGCGGTTTGCCAGTACTTTGTTGAGGATTTTAGCATCTATGTTCATCAGCAAGATTGGCTTGAAGTTTTTTTCTTCCTTGGATCTTTATCTGGTTTTGGGATTAGGATGATGCTGGCTTCATAAAAAGAGTTCGGGAGTCTTCCATCATTTTGGATTTTTTTTTGCAATAGCCTGTGAAGAATAGGGGTTAGGTCTTTCTTAAATGCTTTGTAGAATTGTCCTGTGAAACCATCTGGTTCAGGGCTTTATGGTATCGGCAGACTTTTTATTACTGCTTCAATGTCATTTGCTGTTATTGGTCTCTTTAGGCTTTCTGCTTCTTTTTCATTGAGTTTTGGAAGATTATATTTTTCTAGAAATTTGTCCATTTCATCTAAGTTTTCAAATTTCTTGTCATACAGTTCTTCATAGTAATTTCTTACAATCATTTGTATTTCTTTGGGGTCAGTTGTAATCTCTCCTCTCTCATTTCTGATTGTGTTAATTTGGGTCGTCTCCCTTATTTTCTTGATGAGCCTACTTAAAGATTTGTCTATGTTGTTTATCTTTTTTCAAAAACCAGCTGCTGTGTTCATTGATCCATAGAATTGTGCTTTTAATCTCTATTAAATTTAATACTTCTCTGATCTTCGGTATTTTCTTCCCTCTGCTTGCTCTGGACTGTCTTGGTTGTTGTTCCTCAAGATCTTGTAGGCATTGTGTTAGGTTGTTTGTTTGATATGTTTCTATTTTTTTTTAGGTAGGCCTTATTGCTATTAACTTCCCTCTCAGGACTACCTTCACTGTGTCCCATAAGTTTGGTGTTTTCGTGAGTTTATTTTTATTTGATTTCATTTGATTCTGTGAGTTCATTTTCATTTGATTCCAGAAACTCATTTTGTGAGTTCATTTTCATTTGATTCCAAAAGTTTATTTAGGTCCTTCATTTGATTTCATTTGAGTTTCATTTTGACTTCTACCCTAATTTCATTCTGGACCATTAAATGCTATTAAATATCCATGATTTTGAGTGTTTGGGTCTTTTCTTTTGGGGCTAGTTTCCAGTTTCAGTCCCTTGTGGTTGGAGAAAATGCTTGGTATGATTTTAATTTTCTTGAATTTGTTGAGGCTTGTTTTGTGTCCTATCATGTGGTCTATCTTTGAAAATGTTCCATGTGCATTTGAAAAGAATGTGTATTTAGCTTCTTTGGGATGAAGGGTTCTCTATATATCAGTTAAGTCCATTTTATATAGGGTATTGTTCAATGCCCCAATATCTTTGTTAATATTTTGTTTAGAAGATCTGTCTATTTTTGACAGTGGAATATTAAAATCCCCAACTATAATTGTGTTGCTGTCAATATCTTTCTTGAAGTCCTCTAAGATTTTCTTTATATATTTCGGTGATCCTATGTTGAGTGTATATATATTTACAATATTTATGTGTTCTTGGTGGATTCTTCCCTTAAGTATGATGAAATGAATTTCTGGGTCTATTTTTATGGCTTTTTTTTGAAGTGTACTGTCTTTGATATGAGTATTGCTACCCTGTTTTTTTTTCCCTTGGCTGTTTGCTTGAAAAATTTGTTTCTAACCCCTCACTTTTAGTCTGTGTAGGTTTTTTTCTTGAGGTGGGTCTCTTGTAGGCAGCATATGTGAGGTTCATGCTTTCTTATCCATTCAGCCATTCTAGTAAATGCTCTCATTTACTATATTTATGTTTAAGGTTATTACTGATAAGTTCTTACTCATTGTCATTTTTATACCCGTGTTTCTCTTTGTCTTTCTCTTTTCCTTCCTTTCCTTAAAGCAGACCTTTTAGTATTTCTTGCCTAGCTGGTTTGGTGGAGAAATATTCTTTTGCACTTTTTTTTTGTCTTAGAAACTCTTTATTTTGCCTGCTATTTTGATTGAGAGCCTTGCTGGAAAAAGTAGCCTTGGTTGCAGGCCTCTTGTCTCATTATTTGGAATATTTGTTGCCATTCTCTTCTTGCTTGTAGCGTTTCCATTGAGAAGTCTGTAGCTAGCCTTATTGGGTCTCCTTTGTATGTTACTTTCTATTTCTCCCTTGCTGCCTTTAAGATTCTCTCTTTGTCTTGGAATTTTGCCATTTTAATGATGATGTATCTTGAGGTGAGCCTCTTTCGGTTCCTCTTGATTGAGAACCTCTGTATTTCCTGAATTTTTGTGACTTTTTTCCTCATCAAATTAGGGAAGTTTTCCATCATTTTTTTCAAATAGATTTTCTATCTCTTGCTCTTCTTCTTTTGCTCTCCCTATTATTTGGATATTATCATGTTTCATATTGTCTTTCATTTCTCTTAATCCCTCTCCATTCTTTCTGAGCCTCTTTTCCTTTTCTTGCTCTTTCTGGGAAATTTTTTCTACTTTGTCCTCCAACTCGCTGATCTGATCTTCTGCTTCACTGATCGTGTTTTGATTCCTTCTACTGTATTCTTCACTTCAGAAATTGTATTCTTCATTTCCTCTTGACCTTTGCTGATAGTTTCTATTTCCTTTTTCATGTTGATATAGTTTGCGGTTGAGTTTGTTGTAGCTCCCCTGTAGTTTCTGGTAGCTCATTGTGAGCTTTTTCAACTTCCTGATAACCAGTGTTTTGTATTCAATATCTGATAGCTGACTTTTCTCTATTTCATCTAGTGTTTTTTTCTGAGGCTAGATGCTTTCTTATCCATTCAGCTATTCCTCCTTTTCTTTCATTGGGGGGGTTGTTTCTCTGTCTTCCTATTATTTGTGAGACTCCTCTTCTTAGCTTCAGCTTCTCAAATTGATTTGTTCTGGCTTCCTGGGTTTATGGTGTGAACTTCTGTGGTAAAATACCTGTGAGATTCAGTGGTATAGTCTACTTAATCCCCATAGCTCACTGATCTTGGGCTGTCTTTTATGTTGGCTCTGAGTTTGTCTATGGGTTTTGGTTGTTTTGGTGTGTTTCTTTTGTGGGTCCTTTCCACCAGCTGGTGGACTGATGGTCCCTCTGTCCACCACCTGTTTTAATTTATTGTGCTGGTGAGGGAAGGTTGTGTTGAAGCTAGTTCTTCTGTGTGTGCAAGGTTTTGAGTGTTTTCTTTAGCTTTTGTACAGTTTTTTGCTTGGGTAGTTTCTCCATTGTTTAGCTGTATTTCCAGGAAGGTCTTAGATTAAGATTTGTGTGGTTTCCACTCCCTCCTTCACCTTCTTCTGTTGTTATCTATTAGTGGTTTCTTTGTTGTTGGGTTTCTTCTTCCAGTGGGTATCTTGGTGTTCACTGCTTCCACCTACTCTTTATTTTTTGTGATCAGTTGTAGGAGAAGGCAAACTGGTTTATGACATCAGGAGAGTATTCTAGGATATTTATAGTAGGAGCCAGTAGGGAAGAGATAGAATACCCTTTGAGTATGTATAGTGATAACTGTGATATTTCACCAAACTGCTGCAGCCCGCTGCAGCAAGGGTGGTCGTGAGGCTGAGCGAGGGACTGAATAAAGGAGAGGACCAAATGCTCTGCTGGCATAAGGCAAGTTTATTGCGCAGTCTTCTGGCTTATATACAATCTTGAGTACAAAGGAGAACAAAGGAGAAGGCTTCTGTCACGTAGCTCACTTCCTTGACCTACAAAGTTTATCTCTTCCCTTAGAGTTAGGATGTTCCCAAGCTAACATACTTTTCGGGTACATGACACACAGGCCAAAGATATGAGTTGATGCGAAAGGAGAGGCGGCTAGTTTCTCAAGGGGTCAGAGAACTGTTACAACCCAAGATAGCCCCAAGGCCGGAAACCAGGCCCAGTCACCACGCCCACGGTGCTAGACCCTATCCTCGACCCCTCACAGGCCTCTTGGGCTCCAACACCCAACTAGCCACTTTTTAGAAAGAATGGAAAGAAGATAAGGCTCTTGTGGAGGAAAAGCTTGTGGAGTTGGATCTAGAAAGCAGTGAGGTTGTGGGAGATCAAATTCTGAGGTAAGGTGAGAATAAAGGATAGTAATTTATTGGGACTTCCGCCAAGATGGAGGTATAGGTGGATGTGCCGTGCCTTCTCACACAACCAAGTTTAGGTACAACTAAATATTAGCAACAAAAAACACAGACAGAACACGGAAAATTGAACTTTTCGGAAGTCCATTAACAACAAATTCTTCAGCCTGACCGGTAAGGGGCGAAACCAGCGGCTGGTGAGGGGTTGCACAGGAGGACTCCGTCAGCCGGACTCAGGCGCGGAATCCAGACGCGCGGAATCCAGGCGCAGGGTTGGACCTAGTGAACGACCTAGCAAGCCACCAGGTGAGCGACTGCGGAGGAGACAGCGGGGAAGCGGTGCTGCATGTTGACTGTGGTCGCCTATTTGTGCGCGAGCAGACAGGCGAGGGAGTGGGCGGTTAAACCCGGGCCCGGCGTCCCCGTGGCCTGCGGCAGTAGAGGGCGCCGCCATTTCCCCGCTCTGACCACACCCCCACATATGCATCACAACCCAGCAACCTGGGAGGCCAAGGCACCGCTTCTCACACTTAAAGGGCCAGAACAGACCAAAAATGTCGCAAGTTCTCAAAGACCCTGAACCCATAGATCTAAGCGATGAAGAAATAGCAAAACTCTCAGACGCACAGTTTAAAACACTGGTCATCAGGATCCTCACAGAACTGGTTGATTGTAGCCACAAATTAGAGAAACATATGAAGGCGAAACTAATTGAAATGAACTGAATTGCACAGGAAACCAATAGCGATGGAAAGGAAACTGGGACTCAAATCAATGGAGTGGACCAGAAGAAAGCAAATAATGGCCAAACAGAAAAGAGTCAAGAAGCAAGAATTCAAAGAAATAAGGAGAGTCTTAGGAACCTCCAGGACATCTTTAAACGCTCCAATATCCGAATTATAGGGGTACCAAAAAAGGGAAAGGCACAGCCACCAGTGGAAAACTTATTTGCACAAATAATAAAGTAAAATTTCCCCAATCCGGCAAAGGAAATAGACTTCCAGGAAATCCAGGAAGCTCAGAGAGTCCCAAAGAAGTTGGACCCAAGAAGGAACACACCAAGGCACATCATAATTACATTAGCCAAAATTAAAATGAAGGAGAGAATCCTAGAAGCAGCAAGAGCTAAGGGGACAGTCACCTACAAAGGAGTCCCCATCAGACTGTCAGCGGATTTCTCAAAAGAGACCTTACAGGCAAGAAGGGGCTGGAAAGGGGTATTCCAAGTCATGAAATCCAAAGACCTACAACCAAGATTGCTCTATCCAGCAAAACTTTCATTTAGAATGGAAGGACAGATAAGGTGCTTCTCAGATAAGATCAAATTCAAGGAGTTCGTCATCACCAAGCCCTTATTATATGAAATGTTAAAGGGACTTATCTAAGAAAAAGAAGTTAAAGAAACATGAACAGTGAAAGGACAACAAACTCACAGTTATTAACAAACACACCTAAAATGAAAGCAAACTAAAAGGACAGCTAGATCAGGAGTGGAACCATAGAAATGAAGATCTCAAGGAGGGTTAGCAACAGGGGAGTGGGAGGAGGAGAAGGGGGGAGAAGGTACAGAAAATAAGTAGCATATACAGTAGATAGAAAATAGATGGGGGGGCAAGAATAGCATGGGAAATATAGAATCTAAAGGACTTGAGACACATGGTCATAAACTAAAGGGGGGTACTGGTGGGGATGCGGGGTAGGGTGGAGGGGAATGAAGGGGGGAATAGAACAACTGTAACAGCATAATTAATTAAAAATAAAAATAAAAAAAGAATAAAGGATAGTAAATAGGTGTAGTGTGAGAGAGAATAGAGTTAATGAATACAGTATTATACTTCTGGAAATAATGAAGTGGTCTAAGATCTGGGAGGGTTGTTGTGTAGTATTTACAGTAGTATGAAATAGCTATTATTTATAATAATATTAGAGAAACAATCATATGACAGAATCTATGAGATACCAAGTAAAGGGAGTATTGGACCTTCAATAGTGTGCTAATGGAGCACAGGTGAAGTGAGGGACATTAAATTAACAATACACTATGAATAAGGGGACGGAGAAATCTTTCAAATGATACAATATATCCAACCAAGGCAAAGAAGACTATATGAAAAGGGGAGGAATACAAAGCTACTATTAATATAAAAGATGTAAGAGTAATGAAAAAATAAAGATAAAAATATGCATTAAATTGTAGTCTCTGCTATAGCAAAGTGAAGTTTGTCTCTCTGTCTCTGCTGTTGTGATGACCTCTTTTTGGGTCCAACTCTGGTCTTTTTGCAGTTCCAATTTTTTTGTCTCACTTGTGGGTGGGGGAA
The DNA here is from genome assembly GCF_021234435.1 of Artibeus jamaicensis. Taxonomy (NCBI): domain Eukaryota; kingdom Metazoa; phylum Chordata; class Mammalia; order Chiroptera; family Phyllostomidae; genus Artibeus; species Artibeus jamaicensis. The sequence goes on from NW_026521852.1 coordinate 8,239,157, forward strand.
AAGGCAGCAGAAGGAAGAAAAAAACAATAAGTTTGAAAATAAAGAAAGAAGGAATAAAACAAGAAATAAGGAGGGACTTCCGCCAAGATGGAGACGTAGGTGGAGAAGGTGTGCTTTCTCACACAACCAAGTTTAGAGACAACAAAATATTAGCAACAGAAAACACAGCCAGAACTCAGAAAATTGAACTTTTTGGAAGTCTGATAACAACAAATACTTCAGCCTGGCTGGTAAGAAGGTCAAAACCAGCAGCTGGCGGAGCAGGGGTGCACAGGAAAACTCAGTCAGACAAACTCAGGCGCACAGATCCCAGGTGAGGGGTTGCTAAAGGCGGACCCAGTGAGTGACCAGCAGATCCAGTGAGGGCACAGGGTGGCGGTTTGACTGTGGTGGCGCATTCCTGAGCACATAGACTGGTGAGGGAGTGGGCAGTGAGACAGGACCAAGCAGGTCCCACCAGCAGAGAGGCAGCAGAGAGGGCTGCCATTTCCCGGCTCTGACCCCGCCCCCACATACAGCGTCAGAACCTAGCAACCTGAGCAACCCTACCCTGGTGAGCATCTAAGGCTCCACTCCTCACCCAGCAGCAGGAAGCAGGAGAGGGGGACGCCATTTCCCCACTCTGACCCTGCCCTCATATACAGCATCACAACCCAGTGACCCCGCCCTGGAGGCCCCGCCCCACCCCTAATGCTCTGCTTCTCATACTTAATGGGCACAAACAGACCAAAAATGGCTCAAGAAGATCTCAAAGCCCCAGAGCCCATAATTCTAAGCAACGAAGAAATAGTAAAACTTTCAGATGCACAGTTCAAAACACTGGTGATCAGGATGCTCACAGAACTGGTTGATTTTAGTCACAAATTAGAGGAACATATGAAGGCTAAACTAATTGAAATGAAGGAAATTGCACAGGAAACCAATAGTGATGAAAAGGAAACTGGGACTCAAATCAAGGGAGTGAACCAGTAGGAAGAAAAAATGACCAAACAGGAAAATATGAAGAAGCAAGAATTCAAAAAAATGAGGAGAGACTTAGGAACCTCTAGGACATCTTTAAATGCTCCAACATCCAAATTATAGGGGTACCAGAAGAGGGAAAGAAACAGCCACCAGTAAAAAAACTTATTTGAACAAATAATTAAGGAGAATTTCCCAATCTGGCAAAGGAAATAGACTTCCAGGAAATCCAGGAAGGTCAGAGAGTCCCAAAGAAGTTGGACCCAAGAAGGAACACACCAAGGCACATCATAATTACATTAGCCAAGATTAAAATGAAGGAGAGAATCCTAGAAGCAGCAAGAGCTAAGGGGACAGTCACCTACAAAGGAGTCCCCATCAGACTGTCAGCAGATTTCTCAAAAGAGACCTTACAGGCAAGAAGGGGATGGAAAGAGGCATTCCAAGTCATGATATCCAAAGACCTACAGCCAAGATTGCTCTATCCAGCAAAGCTTTCATTTATAATGGAAGGGCAGATAAAGTGCTTCTCAAATAAGATCAAATTCAAGGAGTTCATCATCACCAAGCTCTTATTATATGGAATGTTAAAGGGACTTATCTAAGAAAAAGAAGATAAAAAAGATGAACAGTGAAAGGACAGCAAATTCACAGTTATTAACAACCACATCTAAAACAAAAGCAAACTAAAAGGACAGCTAGATCAGGAGCGGAACCATAGAAATGAAGATCACACGGAGTGTTAGCAACAGGGGAGTGGGAGGAGAAGGGGGGAGAAGGTACAGAAAATAAGTAGCATAGATGGTAGGTAGAAAATAGATAGGGGGGAGGGAAAGAATAGTATGGGAAATATAGAATCTAAAGAACTTGAGACACATGGTCATAAACTAAAGGGGGGAATGGTAGGGGTGGGGGTGTGTAAGGTGGAGGGGAATGAATATAACAACTGTAATGGCATAATCAGTAAAATAAAAATTTAAAAAATAATAAAAATAATAAATTTTAAAAAAATAAGGAGAGGGAAAAGGTATTGAAGGATAAAACAATAATAAAGTTAAAAAAATAAAAGATTACTTAAATTAAAAAAAAAAAAAAACTCTTGTTGGTTTACAGCTGGCCAAACTGGTTTTTCTGGTCTCACTGGCTGCAGCAGGCTGAGGGGCAATTTGTGAGGCCTTTCTTTTCTCTTAGTGTATACTCATCCAGTCTCAGGAGCACTCTCCCAAGGTCCAGATCAGCGCCTCTCCCCATCGCCCCACCCAGAAAGTCCATGTCTTTTTCAGAGCACTCTTTCCCCTGGAGTCTCGCCATGGGCTGGTTGTGGAGGTGCGTGCCCGGCCAGGCTTCTTTGGTCCTGCAGGCTTGGGCATGAACTTTCCCAGTTCTATGGGGGAACACAAGGGCAACTCTCAATTCTCCCAAGCCGGCGACCACAGACTCCATGGGTGATCAAGAACCCTGTGTTTGCCTCCTTGTGCCCATTCCTCTCTCTGACACTTCAAGTAAACAGGTCTCTCCTGGTGTTTTTCAAACCAAGCCTGGCCAGGTAGAGAGGGAGCTGATGATCCGGCTCTCTCTCAAGAACCAGCTGCCAGCTGTCAGCTCCCAAAAAGTCACAGTAGACTGGACAAGGGCCCCTGGTGCCTGGTGTAATGGAAGCAGCAGCCTCGGCCTGCCGCCTCTGGGCTGGTCCCTTGGACCTTATTGACCTGGAGCTGTCTCCTCACCATCTGGTCTTTCAGTGTCTGCTACAATTTCTGGAATTCTATTTTCCTATATGCTGGGGCACTGATAGCTATTTGCTGTGTTCCTCTGCAGATCAGCCAGGTTTTTCTCCCATGTGTGGGGGGAAGCAGAATCTTCTCTGTCCTACTCTGCCGCCATCTTCCCCCAATTCCTGATCTTCTTTTTCTTAAATAAGTCCCTTTAACATTTCATATAGATAATGGTTGTAAATACAGTTCTCCAAAAATCTAATTTTCACTTGAAAGTTATAAGTTTATTATTGACAACAAATACTGTCATTTTTAAGCAACAGTTCTTTTTTTTTTATTTTTCAGGGAAAAAATGTGTCAAATAATTGGAGTAAAAATTGTTCGGAGGAGGAAGATGGTGTTGAGGTAGGAGGGAGCAGATTCTACTTCCCCCTACATGGGAGAAAAACCTACCTAATCTACAGAGGAACAGAGCAAACAGCAAACAGTACCCCAGCATATATGAAAATAGGAGACCAAAAATTATAGCAGACATTGAAGAACTAGATGGTATGGAGAGTGGTTCAGGACAATAAAGTCTCAGGGACCAGTGCAGGGACCAGGGCAGCTGCAGCCCCAGGTCCTGAACCCACTGGGTCTGCCACAGGGTTTTGGGGAGAGATCAAGGTCAATGGCTCCCTCCCTGGCCAAACAAGATTTGAGCAGCATTGGGAGAGATTTGGTTGCATGAAGTAGAAGAAAGGGAAATAATGACTAAGTGGCATACACACAGAAGCTGTGAGTATCCACAGAGTTAGTGGACGCCACCTGGGGAGAGTTGAGAGTCGGGCAATGACAAGGTCTGACCCTGATAGTTCCTGGTCTGGTTGGAGAATTGGGTTGTGTGAGAGGCCAGGCCACTGTACAGAGCAGCAGAATTGAGTGGGAGAAATTTTTTTTTAAAAGTGAAAAAGAGACATTGTTTGGGAAATTCTCCTGCAGCAGGTGCTCTGGCCTCCTCCCCACCAAGACAGGTAGTGCTCCCCATGGGGACGCAGAAGTCCCTGGGCACCTCTATATCCCTGGGAAGTGTTTGCACCCTATCCTGATTGACCAGAGGTGACCTGGTTCATCAAGCACACCATCAACCTGGGGAGAGTGAGCTCTGTGGAAGGCCTGGATCCCACACCAAAAGCCCCAGGGAGAGCTGCCTGGTTAGCCCTGGGAAGAGAGCACATCCAAGGCAGAGCAGAAAGAAAGAAACACAAAACCAATTACCTCTCAGCCTGTGGCAGCCAGCAAGACCACCAAAACCAGTTTGGGCAGTTTGAAAGCAGCAAGAGGCATTTTTTTATAAGTAATTCTTTATTTTTAAAATTTTCATTTTTTTAATCTCTCAATATCTTTTTTCTTCATTTTCTACGTTTTGTTTTATCCTTCTTTTCTTTCAAATTTTATCTCTTCTTCCTTCCTTCTTTTTTTTTTTGAAATAGCAACAAGTGAGGCAAAAAAAAAAACCCTGAAACTGTGAAAATACCAACGTTGGACCCAAAAGGGGTCATCCTAACAGCTGGGACAGTGAGACAAACTTCACTTTGCTATTACAGAGATACTGCAAGTTATTTCATATTTATATTTTTTCATTATTCTTACATCTTTTATTTTAATAGTATTTTTGTATTCCCCTTCTTTCTGTTTAGTCTTCTTTACTTGGCTGGTTCACTTGTATTATTTAACACGTTTCCCCTGTTCTGTCATAGTGAATTGCTAATTAACTGTCCTTAACTTCATTTGTGTTTCACTAGCACACTACTCAAGGTCCTATACTCACTATTCTTGTTATCCAAATCACATAGATTCTGTCATATAATTGTTGCTTCATTATTACTGTAAATAATGGCTGTTCCATACAATGCTAAATACTAAAAAACACCCCTCCCACATCTTAGCCTACTTCACAGTCTCCTGAATTATATTACTGTAGTGGTTAACTCTATTCTCTCATACACTACATCAATTTACTATCCTTTACTCTCACCTTACCACAGAATATGACCTCCCATAACCTCACCACTTTTTAGGTCTAACCCACAATCCTTCCCTCCCAAGCAAGAGTCTTATCCTCTTTCCATCCTTTCTAAAAAGTGGCTAATTGGGTGAAATATCATAGTTAACACTATACACAGTCAAAGATCTCCTATCTCTTCTTTACCAGCTTCTACTGTAAATATCATGGGATATTCTCTTGCTGTTTTAAACCATTCCCCTCCCACATCCAAATGATCACAAAAAGACTAGGTGGAAACTGTGAACACCAGGATACCTTCTGGAAGAGGAAACCCACCAACAAAAAACCACCAACAGATAACAACAGAAGAAAGGGAGGAGTGGAAGCCACACTACCTCAATCCAGGACCTATCTGAAATACAATTAAATAGAGGAGAAATTACCCAGAATAAACAGCTGAAGAAGAGAAAGAGAGAATTCTCAAAACCTTTTACACATAGAAGAACCAGCTTCAACACAACCTGCCCACACCAGCACAACAAAATACAAGAGGTGGTGGAGAGAGTGACCTTCAATTAACAAGCTGGTGGGAAGGACCCACAAAAGAAAGACCCAAAAGCAATCAAAACCCAAAGAGAAACACAGAGCCAACTTAAATGACAGCACAACACCAGTGAGCTTGGGAGATCAAGAAGGCTGCACCACTTAATCTTACAGGTATACTATAATAAAAGTTCAAACCATAAACCCAGGGAGCTAGGACAGATCAATTTAAGAAGCTGAGGCTAACAAGAAGAGTTTCACAAGCAATGGAAAGACAAAGAAACAATACCCAAATGAAAGGAAAGGAGGAAGCCTCAGGAAAAAAATGCTAAATAAAATAGAGACAACTCAACTATCAGATATTGAGTTCAAAGCAATGGTTATCAGGAAGTTCAATGAACTCGCAGTGAATTGCAAGACACTACAGGAAAACTACAATGACCTCACTGAAAATTATATCAACATGAAAAAGGAAATAGAAACTATCAGCAAAGGCCAAGAGGAAATGAAGAATACAATTTCTGAAGTGAAGAATACAGTAGAAGGAATCAAAAGCACGATCAGTGAAGCAGAAGATCAGATCAGCGAGTTGGAGGACAAAGTAGAAAAAATTTCTCAGAAAGAGCAAGAAAAGGAAAAGAGGCTCAGAAAGAATGGAGAGGGATTAAGAGAAATGAAAGACAATATGAAACATGATAATATCCAAATAATAGGGAGAGCAAAAGAAGAAGAAGAGCAAGAGATAGAAAATCTATTTGAAAAAAATGATGGAAAACTTCCCTAATTTGATGAGGAAAAAAGTCACAAAAATTCAGGAAATACAGAGAGTCCCAATCAAGAGGAACTGGAAAAGGCCCACTTCAAGACACATCATTATTAAAATGGCAAAATACCAAGACAAAGAGAGAATCTTAAAGGCAGCATGGGAGAAATAGAAAGTAACGTACAAAGGAGCCCCAATAAGGTTAGCAGGAGACTTCTCAATGAAAATGCCTCAAGCAAGAAAAGAATGGCAAGAAATATTCCAAGTAATGAGAACCAGAGTCCTGTAACCAAGGCTTTTACCCAGCAAGGCTCTCAATCTAGATAGAAAGCCAAATAAAGAGCTTCCCAAACAAAAGAATTCTACAAGCATATACCTCCACCAAATCAGCTCTGAAAGAGATGCTAAAGGGACTTCTTTAAGAAAGGGAAGGAAAAGAGAGAGGAACACAGGTATGAAAACAGCAATGAATAAATACCTATCAATAATTACCTTAAACATAGATGGACTAAATGCTCCAAATGAAAGACATAGAATAGTTGAATGGGAAATTAACATCATCAAAATGGCCATACAACACAAAGTGATTTATAGTTTCAATATAATACCCATTAAAGTACCAATGGCATACTTCACAGACATAGAACAAACACTTCAAAAATTTATATGGAACAATAAATGACCACAAATAGTAGATGCAATTTAGAGAGAAGAGCAAAGTAGGGAGATCACAATACTTGATACCAAACTCTATTACAAAACAGCCTAGTACTGGCATTAACACTGGCACATGGACCAGTGGAACAGAATAGAGAGCTCAGAAATAAATTCAAGTCTCTATGGTCAATTAATATTTGACAAATGGTGCAGCAACATAACATGGAGCAAAAATAGCCTCTTCAAAAAATGGTGTTGGGAGAACTGGACAGCTATGTGCAAAAAAAAAAATGAAATTTGAGCACCAACTTACACCATACACCAAAATAAATTCTAGGTGGATAAAAGATTTAAATAATAAACTGTGACACCATTAAAGTCCTAGAGGAGAACATAGGCAGGAAAATCTCAGATATTTCACACACCAACATTTTTACTGTTATTTCCACTGGAGCAAGGGACATAAAGGAAAGAATAAACAAATGGGATCTCACTAAAATAAAAATCTTCTTCATTGCTAAAGAGAACAGTATTAAAATAAAAAGAGAACCAACCATATGGGAAAACGTATTTGCCAATGATATACCTCAGGCATGGGTTAAATCTCCAAAATATATAAGGAACTCACTCAACTCCACTCCAAGGAGATAAGCAACCCAATTAAAAAGTGGGAAAAGGATGTTAAACACTTCTCTGAGGAAATATAAGAGATCCAGAGACACATGAAAAGGTGCTCAGTATTGCTAGCTGTCAGAAAGATGCAAATTAAAACCACAATGAGATAACACTTCACACCAGTCTGAATAGCTATCATAAACAATGCAACAAACTACTGTTGGAGGGGTTGTGGAGGAAAGCGAACCCTAGTGCACTGTTGGTGGTATTGCAGACTGGTACAACCACTATGAAAAACACTATGGAATTTTCTCAGAAAGCTAAAAGTGGATCTGCCTTTTGACCCAGCATTTCATTGAGTCAAAAGGCTAGGATGATATCCTAAGAACCCTGAAATACCATTTTAAAAGAATATATGCATCTCAATATTTATAGCAGCATTATTTACCATAGCCAAGTGTTGGAAGCAACCTATGTGTCCATAGGTAAATGAATGGATTAAAAAACTATGGTACAGTTACACAATGGAATTCTGTGCAGCAGATAGAAAGAAGGAGCTTCTCCCTTTTGTGACAGCATGGATGGAACTGGAAAGCATTATGCTGAGTGAAATAAGCAGGTGATGAAGGACAAATATCACATTTTCTCACCTTTAACAGAAATATAATCAACAGAACAAACAGGCAAGCAAAATATAACCAAAGACACTGAAATAGAGAACAGGCTGACAGGTACCAGATGGGAGTGGGGAGGGAATTTCAGGGGAAAAGGGGAAGGGTTTGCAGGAACAAGTGTGTGGGGACACATGGACAGAAACAAAGGGCTATGGAAATGGGAGGATGGCAGGAAGGGTTGTGGGGATCAGCTGGGATGGGAATAAAAGGCAGAAAACTGTACTCGAACAACAATTAAAATAAAAATTAAAGTGATAAATTTTAAAGTGATAAAAAAAGAAAACTTTGCATATAATAAGGGCTTGGTGATGATGAACTTCTTTAACTATACCTTATCTGGAAAGCTCTTTACTGCATTGTGGTGCTGTATGTGGAGTATAGGTCAGAGAGGGAACAATGCCTCTTTCTCTGCTTGCTTTACTTGCAGTCACTTCAACCACTTCCAAGTAGATTGTAGCTCTTCAGGTGCTACCTTGGTGCTGATTCCAGAATGTGTATGCTTGTGCATGTTCTAGGATCCTGTGGGTCCCTGCAATGAACTCTCCTGTAAGACTGGAAGCTTTTACCACCATGGTAACCTCCGCAGGTTTTTACAGCAAAACGTTTTCAGTCTTTAGTTTTCCACACTGAAACCCTGGATTGCTCCCCTGTTATTCCCCTCCTGCCTTATCTGCAGGAGCAATGGTCTGCTCCTTATCTGCAGTTTATCTGCAGCAATGGTCTGTCTTGTTCCCCTTTTATTCCCCTCCTGGCTTATCTGCACTGGAATGTTGGATCACCTGGTCTGCCATCAGTTGCCTCACCCACCTGGGCCACCAGCTGTCATCTTGCTGGGCATCCTCTCTGCCCCAGCTTTTCATCTCCGCCCTTCCCACAGGTCTGGATGAACATTTCTTCTTTAGCATCCGTGTTGTCAAACTTTCATATAGTTTGATTTTCAGGAAGTTTGTTGTTGTTGTTGTTTGTTTTTAAGTTGGTTGTAATCCTTCCTTTGGTTGTGAGAGGAAGTGAAGCATATCTACCTACTCCTCCATCTTGGTTGGAAGCCTAGGGCCAAGCATCCATTGCCCATGTTTTATTCTAGAAGTTTTATAGTTTGAGGTCTTACATTTAAGTATTTAATCCATTTTGACTGATGTGTGTATTTTTATGCCAGTACAACATTGCAATTACTATAGCCTTGTAGTATAGTCTGATGTCAAAAGTATTATACTTTCCCCTCTATTCTTATTTTTAAAACTTATTTATTTAAATTGTTGTTCAAGTACAATTTTTTGACTTTTACTCCCATCCAAGTCCATGCCACCAGTGCTCCCCACCTCCCTCCATTTCCATCCCCCTTAGTTTTTGTCCATGTGTTCTTTATACTTGTTCCTGTAAACCCTGCCCCTTGTCCCCTGAAGTTCCCTCCCTTCTCCTCTTTGACCACTGTAAGCCTGTTCTGTATTTCAGTGTCTTTGGTTATATTTTGCTTGCTTGTTTGTGTTGTTGTTTAGGTTCTTGTTAAAGGTGAGATCATATTCTATCTGTCTTTCACCGCCTGGTTTACTTCACTCAGCATAATGCGTCTTTTACTACTTTGGCTAAATGGACTTTTATGTATATTTTATTGATGATGCTGTTACACTTTTTCACTTTTGGCCTTTTATCCCCTTCCACCCAGTGCCACCCCACCCTCTAGCAATTACCTATGTTAGTTCATGTCCTTGGGTCACACATATAACTTCTTTAGCTTTTCCATTTCCTATAGCATTCTTTTTTTAACTGTGTTTTTATTCTTTTTTTAAAGATTTTCATGTATTTATCTTTAGAGGGGAAGGGAAGGAGAGAAGGAGAGAAATATCAATGTATGGTTGCCTCTCATGTGTCCCCTGCTGGGAACTGGCCTGCAACCCAGGCATGTGCCCTGAGTGGGAATGAAACCTCCATCCTTTGGTTCACAAGCCTGCACTCAATCCACTGAGCTACACCAGCCAGGGCTGCATTCTTTTTTATTATTGCTGTTCAAGTACAGTTGTCTCCATTTTTCCCCCACCACCCACCACCCCCATCTCCACTTTCCTTAGTTGATTCTACCTACCTTTGCTTTTGTCCATTCTTCGAGGTATTTTTTACAATGATTATAGTATTATTATTAGCTAACAACAACCACTAGTAAGCAATTCATCATTTCAACTACAAAAGACCCCCATCAAAACAAAACACATACACAAACTGAAAGTGAAAAGTTGAAAAAAAAATGTTCTCAGCAAATGGACAGAAAACATTCCCAAAGTAGCAATATTCATATCACACAAAGTAGGCTTCAAAACAAGGGCCAAAAAGGAGACCAAAAAAAAAACACATTTCATAATATTCAAGGGAAGAATTTATCAAGAAGATATAAACATTATAAATATATATGCCCCCAACATATATATGAAGCACCCAAGTTTATGTGTCTGTTTTATGCCAATTCCAGACTCTTAATTATTGTGGCCCTTAAACATAATTTTATATGAGGTATTGTGGTTCCTCCTAATTTGTTCTTCTTTCTCAAAGTTGCTGCAGCTATTCAGGATTGTTTATGGTTCTGTATAAATTCTCAAAATGTTTCTTCTATATCTGTGAAATATGTGGTTGGTATTTTGATAGGAATTGAATTAAATCTGTAAATTGCTTTGGGTACTATGAACATCTTGATGATGTTAATTCTTTCCATTCATGAACATGGTATGTGCTTTGATTTGTTTATGTCTTCCTTAATTTTTTTCCAGTGTTTTGTAGTTTTTTGAGTACCTGTATTTTACCACCTTGGTTAAGTTTATTCCTAGGTACTTTAATTTTCTGGTTGCTATATTAAATGGGATTTTTTCCCCTGAATTCTGTTTTTGATATTTCTTTTATGGTGTACAAAACTGCCTTCAATTTTTGAATATTGTGTCTCACTATTGTGACAAATTCCCTTATAAGGTCAACTTATTTTTGGTGGAGTCTGTAGGATTTTCTGTGTACACTATTGTGTCATTTACAAACAATGACAGTGTTACTTCCTCCTTTCCAATTTAGATGCCATTCATTTCTTGCTCTTGTTTGATCACTGTGTCTATGACTTCCAATACTATGTTGAATAGAAGTGGTGAAAGTGGGCATTCTTGTCTTGTTGCTGATCTTAGTGGGAAAGTTTTAGGTTTTGCCCATTGAGTATGATCTTGTGTTGTAGACCGCTCTGCCATGGTTTTAGAAATTGCATCTCAACCCCTTGTGGCTAAGGGTGAGGGATGACCTTTGGAGTGCCAGCCACAGGGGACAAAGCTTGTCTCTGGTAGCCAACGCTACCTCAGTTTCCTCTTTCTGCCCCCAAAGATTGGTCGGAAGTCTATGACGGTTAAGACCCCTCACAGCGGGGGACAACCTAAGCCAAACTGGATCACTTGGGAGGCCTTCATGGAAGAACTTGGGGGGCTGCAACAAAGAGGGAGCAATAAACTCTCGCCCCCAGCTTTGACAAAGCCTGAGTCCCCATGTTCTCTGGGAGAAGTGCTTCCTAGCTCTAATTCTCTTAAGCCTGAATACCTGTTGGGTTGAGGTACAGCTCCTTGCCTTGCTAGAGCGTTTCCTGGGGGAAAATCTGGCATCACAAAGACTTGCTGATAAACCTGTGAAATCTGCTCTGCTAAGAGTGCTTTTATTCATATAACAATGGTCCGAGAGGAAATGAGTATGTCTCCCAAAGTTTCTGCAACTCTCTTCCTGACAGACACTGACTTCCTGACAGACTCTGAAGCCTTCCGATTTGTTTGAAATGTTATCTACTGTTTGATCCTTGCTGCCCTGTTTTCCTGTGTATTGCAACCCAATAAAAGGCTATGGAAGAAGGCGCTCGGGGCCTTTTCCTCCTAGGAGAAACTGGCCACTGCAGGCCTTTTTCCCTGAGAAACTGGCCACAGTCCACTTCTCCTCCCCAAGCAGATCACGTCACGTCTTGGCCATATTCATTCACTTGTGTCTGTGGCACTCAGGGGAATTCATGAAGAAGTCACCCCCACAATTTTGGCTGTGGGTTTCTTTTATATAGCCTTTATTATGTTGAGGAATGCTCCCTTTACTCCCACTTTGCTGAGTGGTGCTGTTCCTTATCAAATGCTTTCTCCTCATCTATTGATCTGATCATGTAATTTTTACCTTTCCTTTTGTTTATGTGGTGTTTTATGTTTATTGACTTGTGAATATTGTACAATGCTTTCATCCCTGTGATGTCTCCACTTGATCATTGTGAATGTCATTTTAATGTATGCTGGATGAGGATTGCCAATATTTTGTTGAGAATTTTAGCATCTATATTCATCAGCAACACTGGTCTGTAGCTTTCTTTCTTTGTTGCGTCTTTATCTGGTTTTGAAATTAGGGTAAAGCTGGTTTCCAAAAAGAGTTTGGGAGTCTTCCCTCTTCTTGAATTCTTTGGAATTATCCAAGAAGGGTAGAAATTAGTTCTTGATTAAATATTTTAGAAAATTTTCCTGTGAAACAATCCTGTCCAGTGCTTTCATGTCCTGGTAGTTTTTTGACAACTTCTTTAATTTCAGTAGGTTTTATAGGTCTCTTCAGGCTTCCTGCTTCTTCTTTTTCAGTTTTGGAAGATTATATTTTTCTAGAAATTAGTCCATTTTACCCAGGTTTTCAAATTTATTGGCACATAATTTTTTACAGTAATTTCTAATACTTCTATGTATTTCTGTGGTATCAATGATAATTTATTCTCTTTCATTTATTTTATTTTATTTATTTGTTCCTCTCTTCTTTTTTCTTCACAAGTCTGCTTAAAGGCCTGTCAATTTTATCTTTTTGTCTTTCCAAAGAAGCAGCTCCTGAATTTATCAATACTTTGATTGTTCTCTTTGTCTGTATGTCATTTAACTGCTCTGATCTTGCTTATTTCCTTTCTTCTATTCTCTCTGGGCTTTGTTTGTTGTTATTTCTCCAGTTTTTTAGATGTATGGCTTAGATTTTATTTGAAATGTTTCCATCATTTTAGGGAGGCCTGTATCACTATGAACTTTCCTCTTTGATAAGTTTTGGGCTGTTGTGTGTTTGTTTTTATTTTTTTCCAGAAACTTTTTGATTTCTTCCTTGATCTTATTCTCATTGTCTAATAGAATGCTATTCAGTCTCCATAATTTAAGTGTTTTTGAGTTTTTCCTAATCATTAGTCTCTAGTTTCAGTTCCTGTGGTCCAAGAAAATGCTTGATATGATTTCAATTCTTCTGAATTTGTTGAGGCTTGTTTTGTGACCTATCATGTGGTCTATCTTTGAAAATGTTCTGTGTGCTTTTGAAAAGAATGTTTATTTTCGTTCTTTGGGATGAAAGGTCTATTTATATATCAGTGAAGTCCATTTGATCTAGGATATTGTTCAATGCCACAAAATTTTTGTTGTCATTTTGTTTGGAAGATCTATTTATTTTTGACAGTGGGGTGTTAAAATCCCCTTGTATAGGTATGTTGCTGTCTACAGCTTTTTTGAATCTCCCCAAGATTTCCCTTATATATTTGGGTGCTCCTCTGTGGGTTCATATATGTTTACAATGTTTATGTCTTCTTGATGGATTCTTCCCTTGAGTGTTATGAAGGGGCTTCAAGCATCTCTTTATGACTTTTGTTTGACAGTCTATTTTGTCTGATAGAAAACTTGCTACCCAAGCTTTTTTTTTCCATATCCATTTGCTTGGAATATTTTATTCCAACCCTTCACTTTCAGTCTGTATATGTGGTTTTTTTCTGAGGTGGGTCTCTTGTAGGCAGCATATGTGTGGGTCATATTTTCTTATCCAATAAGGTACCCTATGTCTTTTTATTTGATCATTTAATCCACTAACATTCAAGGTTATTATTGATAGGTACTTGTTCATTTTTCTCCATTTATACCTGTGTTCCTCCCTCTCTCCCTCTATTCCTTCCTCTTCTCCTAGCAGTCCCTTTATCATATCTTGCAGTGCTGATTTTTTGGAGTTGTAGTCTTTGAGCCTTGTTTTGTCTAGGAAACTCCTTATTTCACCTTCCACTTTAATTGAGAGCCTCATTGTGTAGAGTAGTCTTGGTTGCAGGCCTTTGTTTTTTATTCCTTGAAGTATTTTCTGCCACTTTCTCCTGGCTTGCAGTGTTTTGGCTGAGAAATCAGCTACTAACTTTATTGGAATTCCTTTGTATGTTACTTCTTGTTTCTCCCTTGCTGCTTTTAAGATTTTCTGTTTGTCTTTAAAACATGGCATTTTAATTTTGATGTGTCTTGGAGTAGATATTTTTGAATTCATCTTTATTAGGACCCTCTGTTGTTACTGAGTTTACACAGGTTTTACTCTCTCCAGGTTCAGAACGTTTTATGTCATTTTTTCAAACAGGGTTTCTATCCCTTACTCCTTTTCTTCTACTTCTGGTATTCCTCTGATCCAAATGTTGTTTTGTTTCATGTTGATTTGTAGTTCTCTTAATCTAATTTCATATTAAAATTTTTTTTCTTATCACTTCTCTGTGTGTTTCTTTTACCTTTTCTTCCAGTTTATTAATTCAGCCTTCAGCTTCATCCAGTCTGGATTTAATTCCTTCTAGTGTGTTTTTTAGTTCAGAAATTGTATTACTCATTTCTTCCAGGTTTTTGTTTATAGTTTCTATTTTCTTTTTCATACTGTTGTAGTGACGTTTCAGTTCCTTGTAGTTGTCTATGAGTTCCTTGAGCATCGTTATAACAATCCTTTTAAATTCTTTGTATGATAGATTGCTAGCCTCCATTTTATTTAGCTGTTGTAGTGGGGAGGCTTCCCTTTTCGTTGCAGGTTCTTTCTTCATCTCACTATTTTAGGTGACTCTTTTTTTTGTTTTGTTTTGTTTTCCTGCAACTTCCTATGATCTACTTTGCCAGCTGTCTTTCTGGGGTGAAATTCTATGGTAGCACCTCTGTGGTGTGGTCTCTTTGATCTTGTCTAGATTCTCTAGGGTTGTCCTCTTTTCTGTTTTTGTGGAATTTCTTATTGTACTTGGATTTTACCCATTGATGATTCATTAGTTGGTGGATTTTCTCCTCCAGCAAGTTTACTGATATTCACAACTCCCACCTTATCTTGTATGTGATCTGGGGCATAGTGAAAGTGGAGTTATTATGACAGTCATAGAGTATTGTATGGGATTTTAAGTACCAAAAAGTGGAGAACAGATAGGAGATCCTTTGGAGAAGTACAGTAATAACCCTGATATTTCATACAACTAGCCATTTTTTAATGATAAAACACATATTAGAAGGAAAGAAGAATGTGAGCTGACTCCAGAAATCAGAGTGTGCTAGGTTACATTGTAAAATATAGTAGGAATAAGTGATAGAAACTTGGCATTGTGTGTGAGAGAATGAAGTTAACCACAATAGTAATTAAGCTCTGGAAGATAGTAAAATAGACCAACATCAGGTAAACGTGCTTGTGGGAATGGGAAGAACATTAATATGAAAGAATATATGATCTGAATAAAACAAATAAAAATTAAAGACCAAGAATAGTGTATTATAGAAATATGAGTGTACTGAAGGATGAGAAATTAAAATGAAATATGAAAGAGAGAACAAAGAAACCTGTGAAACAATGTAATCAAACAAGCAAAACAAAGACTACATGGAAAGAAGAGAAAAAATAACAAATAAGAATAACAAAAAATAAAAATAAAAAATAAGAAATAAAATGCAAGTTTTGTTGGATAGTGAAGTGAATTTTGTCTCAGTTGTTGACATTAGTCTTCTTCTTTTTTTTATTTTTAATATTAAATTTCATTTAGTTACTTTTCAAGTACATTTTTTTATCTATTTCTCCCATCCCACTCCACCCCCCCGCCCAGTCTCTCCCCTCCCTCCCATCCCCCCCCCCAGTCCTCATCTCTGTGTCTTTCATACTCGTTCCTCAAAATCCCTACCCCTTTTTCCCCTTAAGTTCCCTTCCCTCTCCCCTCTAGTCGCTGCCCACTTGTTCTCTATTTCAGTGTCTTTGTTTTTATTCTGTTTGCTTGTTTGTTTTATTCTTTAGCTTCCTGTCAAAGGTGAGATCATATGGTATTTGTCCTTCAATGCCTGGCCTATTTCACTCAGCATAATGCTTTCCAGTTCCATCCATGTTGTTGCAAAGGGTAGTAGCTCCTTCTTTCTCTCTGCTGCATACAATTCCATTGTGTATATGTACCACAATTTTTTGATCCATTCATTTACTGATGGGCGCCTAGGTTTCTTCCAACTCTTGGCTATTGTAAATTGTGCTGCTATGAACACTGTGGTGCATAGGTTCTTTGAAATTGATGTTTTAGGATTCTTGGGGTATAATCCTAGCAGTGGAATTGCTGGGTCAAAAGGCAGGTCAATTTTTATTTTTCTGAGAAAATTCCATACTGTTTTCCATAATGGTTGTACCAGCCTGCAATCCCACCAACAGTGAACTAAGGTCCCCTTTTCCCCACACCCTCTCCAACATTTGTTGTTTGTTGCTTTGTCTATTATAGCTATCCTGACTGGTGTAAAGTGGTATCTCATTGTGGTTTTAATTTGCATCTCTCTGATAGCTAACGATATTGAGCATCTCTTCATGTGTCTCTGGATATTCTGTATGTCCTCTTTAGAGAAGTGTCTGTTCAAGTCCTTTTCCCATTTTTTAATTGGGTTCGATGTCTTCCTAGAGTGGAGTCGTGTAAGTTCTTTGTGTATTTTGGAGATTAAACCTTTGTCTGAGGTATCATTGGCAAATATGTTTTCCCATACAGTTGGTTGTCTTTTTAATTTAATACTGTTTTCTTTAGCCATGCAGAAGCTTTTTATTTTGATGAGATCCCATTTGTTTATTCTTTCCTTTATATTCCTTGCTCTAGGGGACATATCCGTAAAAATGTTGCTGCGTGGAATATCTGAGATTTTCTTGCCAATGTTCTCCTCTAGGACTTTAATGGTGTCATGGCTGATATTTAAGTCTTTCTGATCTCTCTCTGGATCTGTCTTTGATCCTTTCACAGCTGCAGGTCTTATTGTCTTACACTTAGGAGAAAAAAATGCCTCTTGCTTACTTTAAAAAATATTGTATTTATTTATTTATTTATTTATTTATTTATTTAGTATTTATTTAATTTTAGAGAGAGGGGAAGAGAAGGAGAAAGGAGGGAAGAAACATCAACATCTGGTCGCATCTTCATCCATCCAGCACTGGGAACCTGGCCTGCAATCCAGGCATGTGCCCTGACCAAGAATTAAACTGGCAACCCTTTTCTCAATCCATTGAGCTACACCAGCCAAAGCTTCCCATTGACTTTGAACCCACCTGCTGGTCTTCTTGGATGTTGCAGGCAGAGGGGGGCCGGGACCTTTTTTTGTTTTGTTTTTTTCTTTCCTGTTGCTCTGTGTTGGGGGGTTGGGCTTGGCTCCAATATTCACAGGTTTCCAACCTCCATCTGAAGCCCTCACAGCACTGGTTGACCCCCACTGTCCATATGTGCCAGGCTGGCACCTTTAATCCGCCTCATTGTGCCACCCTTTCCTTAGTCATTGAGGTGCATCCTGCGGGAGCAACTCTCACCCATCCTCGCTCTTTGCTGGTCTGGACACTGTGTACTCACAAAGTTCCTTTAGAGCAGTTTAGTTCCCTATAAATTAAATATCTCTGGGAACTGCTAAACCTCTGAGCCCCTGCTTCCCCACTTTGATCAGTTTGTAAGGCACCCTAATTAGGAGCACATCACATTCCTACTCCTCCCTCTTCACTGGCCCAGCTGTGGTGCAAGAGTTTTTTAAAAAAGTAGCTGAGAGCCTTTTCTTTTTTTTTTTTTTTGTAAAAAGGCTCTCTTTTTTTCCCTCTTGTTTGTGCCCACTGTTGTTAACAAGAACCCAGATTTTCACACAGCCCAACTCTCTGACCAGTCAAAGACTATCTAGGTCAGGGTCTCTCATGGCCCAACTCTTCTACCATGTCCAGGTGTCACTCAACTCCCCAATTGTTCTTGTAGTCTCCCAGCCAGCAACCACAGTACCAGTGGAGGGAGCACTCCCTCTGTCTCCCACTGCGTCTTTATTCACCCTAGCAACTTTAAGCATTCAGGTCTCTCCTTGTGTGGGACTGCCTTTCTGTTCTGGGAGGGGAGGGAGTCACAAAGTTACATTCACTGATCCAGCTCTCCTCCAAATCTCCTGTGGTAGCTACCATCTCAGACACCAGGTTCCAGGCCAGGGACTGAAGCAGTCTTGGTCCCTGTGCAGGTTCTAGGGACCTTACCAACCATACACAATCTCCTTACCATCCGTATTTCAATGTCCTCTGCAATCTTTGGCTATGAAAGATTCATATCAGCTGAGATTCCATTGGCTGTTCACTTTCTGTCAACTTTTTTAAAATTTTTTTCTTGATTATGCTGTTACAGTTGTTCTATTCCCTCCTTCATTCCCCTCCACCTTACCCCCCCATCCCCACCATTACCCCCCTTTAGTTTATGACCATGTGTCTCAAGTCCTTAAGATTCTATATTTCCCATGCTATTCTTGCCCCCCCATCTATTTTCTATCTACTGTCTATGCTACTTATTTTCTGTACCTTCTCCCCCCTTCTCCTCCTCCAACTCCCGTGTTGCTAACCCTCCTTGAGATCTTCATTTCTATGTTTCCACTCCTGATCTAACTGTCCTTTTAGTTTGCTTTCATTTTAGGTGTGGTTGTTAATAACTGTGAGTTTGTTGTCCTTTCACTGTTCGTGTTTCTTTAACTTCTTTTTCTTAGATAAGTCCCTTTAACATTTCATATAATAAGGGCTTGGTGATGATGAACTCCTTGAATTTGATCTTATCTGAGAAGCACTTTATCTGTCCTTCCATTCTAAATGAAAGTTTTGCTGGATAGAGCAATCTTGGTTGTAGGTCTTTGGATTTCATGACTTGGAATACCTCTTTCCAGCCCTTTCTTGCCTGTAAGGTCTCTTTTGAGAAATCTGCTGACAGTCTGATGGGGACTCCTTTGTAGGTGACTGTCCCCTTAGCTCTTGCTGCTTCTAGGATTCTCTCCTTCATTTTAATTTTGGCTAATGTAATTATGTTGTGCCTTGGTGTGTTCCTTCTTGGGTCCAACTTCTTTGGGACTCTCTGAGCTTCCTGGATTTCCTGGAAGTCTATTTCCTTTGCCAGATTGGGGAAATTATCCTTTATTATTTGTTCAAATAAGTTTTCCACTGGTGGCTGTGCCTTTCCCCCTTCTGGTACCCCTATAATTCGGATGTTGGAGCGTTTATAGATGTCCTGGAGGTTCCTAATATTCTCCTTATTTCTTTGAATTCTTGCTTCTTGACTCTTTTCTGTTTGGCCATTATTTGCTTTCTTCTGGTCCACTCCATTGATTTGAGTCCCAGTTTCCTTTTCATTGCTATTGGTTTCCTGTGCAATTCCATTCATTTCAATTAGTTTCACCTTCATATGTTTCTCTAATTTGTGGCTATAATCAACCAGTTCTGTGAGGATCCTGATGACCAGTGTTTTAAACTGTGCATCTGAGAGTTTTGCTATTTCATCATCACTTAGATCTATAGGCTCTGGGGCTTTGAGATCTTGAGCCATTTTTGGTCTGTTCGTGTCCTTTAAGTATGAGGAGCAGAGCCTTGGACTCCCAGGTCACTGGGTTGTGACGCTGTATGTGACGGCGTGGTCAGAGCAGGGAAATGGCAGCGCCCTCCCTGCTGCTAGCCGTGGGGACCTGCTGGTTCCTGGTCCAATAGCCCACTCCCTGGCTTGTCTATCTGCGCATAAATGCGCGACCACAGTCAACATGCAGCCCTGCTCCCCTGCTGTCTCCCCCGCGGTCGCTGGCTTGGTTGCTCACTCGGTCACTCACTAGGTCCGACCCTGTGCCTGGATTCCGCGCCCCTGAGTCCATCTGACTGAGTTTTCCTGTGCGACCCCACTTCACCAGCTGCTGGTTTCGCCCCTTACCGGTCAGGCTGAAGAATTTGTTGTTAACAGACTTCTGAAAAGTTCAGTTTTCTGTGTTCTGGTTGTGTTTTCTATTGCTAATATTTAGTTGTCTCTAAACTTGGTTGTGAGAGAAGGCACGGAACATCCACCTATGCCTCCATCTTGGTGGAAGTCCCGGCCGTTCACTTTCTTCTACAGAAGATGGGCTAGGAGTCCTAGTTGGGTGCATGATTAAGTGGGTTTAGCTCCCACATACCTCACCGCCATCTTCTGGAAACCTCTGTTGTAGCTTTTTTAGATTCAATTGATAGGTGTGATTTTGTTGTCATTTTAATGTTTATACTCTTTATCTTCTTTTTCTTAAATAAGTCCCTTGAACATTTTATGTAATAATTGCTCCTCAATGATGAATTCCTTTAGCTTTACCTTATCTGGAAAGCATTTTACCTTTTCATTCTAAATGATAGCTTTTATAGATAGAGTATTCTTGGTTGCAGGTCCTTTCTTTTTGGCACTTTGAATATTTCTTTCCAGTTCCTCTTGCCTGCAAAGTTTCTTTTGAGATATCAATTGAGAATTTTATGTGAACTCCTTTGTAGGTATCTCTCTGCTTTTCCCTGAAGATTTTGTGTTTCACAGAATTTCTCTTTATCCTTTGGAATTTTAATTATGATGTGTCTTGCTGTGTTTTTTGTGGGGTCCAACTTGTGTGGGACTCTCTGTGCTTCCTGGGCTTATACAGCTATTTCCTTCAACAAAACAAAAAAAAAACTTTCTTTTATTATTTGCTTAAATAACTTTTCCATTTCTTGGTCTTCCTCTTCTCCTTCTGGCATCCTGTGATTCAGATGTTGGCATGTTTGGATGTGTCCCAGAGTCTTTTTAGATGCTCCTTGCTTTTAAAAAAAAATTCTTATTTCTTCTTTCTGTTCTGGTTCAATGTTTATTTCTTACTTATGTTCCAAATTGTTGATTTGAAACCTGGCTTGCATCCCTTCAATGTTGGTTCCATGTGTGTTTTTCTATATTTCACTTAGTATAAACTTCACTTCTTCCCTTAATTTTTTTATTGTTCAATTACACTTGTCCCCATTTCCCCCCCCCCATTACTCTCTCCTACCCTACCCATGACCCATGTCACATTCAACCCTCCTGACCCCAGGGTCTTTGTCTTTGGGTATTTTATACATGTTCCTTGACTTGACCATTCCCCTTCTTTCTCCTGTTTTCCCACTCATCCCTCCCTTCTGATTACTGTCAGTTTGTTCTGTATTTCCATGTCTCTGGTTTTCTTTTGCTTGTTTTTTGTGTGGTTGATTAGGTTCAATTTACAGGTGATTTCATATAATATTTATCTTTCACCAACTGCCTTTTTTCACTTAGCATAATGCTCTCCAATTTCATCCATGCTGTAGAGAAGTGTAGGAGTTCCTTCTATTTTTCTGCTGCCTAGTATTCCATTGTGTAAGTGTACCACAGTTTTTCTTGAAACTGTGTAATATTTTTTATTATTATTCCATTACAGTTGTCCCCAATTTTCCCCATTACTCTCCCCTGCACTAGCCCTGTAGCTCCCACATTCAATCCTCTTCTTCTCTTGTTTTTTTCCATGGGTCCTTTATACATGTTCTTTGAGGACCCTTTCCCTTCTTTCTTTCTTTATTCTCCTCCCTCCATCCCTCTGGTTTCTGTTAGCTTGTTCTTTATCTATGTCTCTGGTTCACTTGTTTGTTTTGTTGATTAGGTTCCACAAACATGTGAGATCATTTGGTATTTGTCTTTCACCACTGGGCTTATTCCAGTTAGCATAATGCTCTCTAGTTCCATCCATGCTGTTGTGAAGGGTAAGAGTTCTTTCTTTATTTCAGGTTCATAATATACCATTGTGTAAATTTATCACAGTTTTTTTATCACTTATCTACTGTTGGGCACTTAGGCTATTTCTGGCACTTGGCTACTCTAAATAACACTGTTATAAACATTGGGGCACATAGGTTCTTTTGAATTGTTTCAAGATTCTTAGTGTACAACACAAGAAGTAGAATTTCTGCATCAAAAGGCAGTTTCATTTTTAGTATTTTAAGGAAATTTCATAATGTTTTCCACAGTAGCTATACCAGTCTGAATTCCCACTAACAGTACACTAGGGTTCTCTTTTCTCCACAATCCCTCCAGCAGTTGTTTGTTAACTTGTTAAAGAAGCTCATTATGACTGGTGTGAAGTGATATCTCATTGTGATTTTAATTTGAATCACTCTCATAGCTATTGATGATGAGCACTTTTTCATGTGTCTAGGAGCCCTCTGTAGGGACTCCTAGGAGAAGTGTCTGTTTGGATCCATTGCCCATGGTTTTTAAAAATCTTTTTAAATTTAGTTATTGTTCAAGTACATCACCCATGTTTTAATTGGGTTGTTTTTATTCCTGGAGTGGACTTGTGTCGTATCTTTATATATTATGAAGATAAAACCCTTGTGCTAGGTATCATTTGCAAATATGTTTTATCGTACACTTGGTTCCCTTTTCATTTTTATTCTGTATTATTTATGATGCACAAGCTTTTTAGTTTGATGTAGTCCCATTTGTTTACCTTTTCCATCATGTCCCTTGCTCTAGAGTACATATCACTCAGAATACTGCAGCTTGAAATACCTGAAAATTTCCTGCCTATGTTACCTCTAGGACTTTCAAGCTGTCATAGCATATATTTAAATTGATTATTCATCTTGAGTTTATTTTGGTATATGGTGTAAATTGGTGGTCCAGTTTCATTTTCTTGTATGTAGCTATACAGATTTTCCAATTTCATTTGTTGAGAAGCTATATTTACTCAATTTTCTTTTTTTATTGTACTATAAGTACAGTTGTCTGCATTTTCCCCCACCACCCCACCCACCACAACCACCCCCACCAACCTCCCCTGATTCCACTCTCCTTGTTTTTGTCCATGTGTTTTTTATACTTCTTCCTGAAAAACCTTCCCCCTTCTGTCCATTATCATCTCCCACCTCCCCTCTAGTTACTATCAGTTTGTTCTTAATTTCAATGTCTCTTGTTATATTTAGCTTGCGTGTTTGTTTTGTTGATTAGGTTCCATTTAAAGGTAAGATTATATGGTATTTGTCTTTCACCATCTGACTTATTTCACTTAGTAGAATTCTCTTCTGTTTCATCCATGCTGTCACAAAGAGTAGGAACTTCTGTCTTTCTGCTACATAGTATTCAATTGTGTAAATGTGCCACTGCTTTTTGCTTCATTTATTTACTGATGGGCACTTAGATTTCTTCCAGTACTTGGCTATTGCAAATTGTGCTGCTATGAACATTGGGGTACATAGGTTCTTTTGGATTGGTGTTTCAATGTTCTTAGGATATAATCCCAGCAAGGGAGTTGCCAGATCACAGGAAATTTTTCATTTTTAGTTTTCTAAGGAAATTCCATACTGTTTTCCACAGTGGCTGTACCAGTCTGCATTCCCACCAACAGACACTAAGGTTCCCTTTTCTCCACAACCCTGCCAGCACTTGTTTGTTGATTTGTTTATGATTGCCATTCTGATTGGTATGAGGCAGTATCTCATTGTGGTTTTAATTTGCATCTCTCTGGTGAAGAGGGATGCTGAGCATCCTTTCATATGACACTGGTTCTCTCTATGTTCACTTTGGAGAAATGTCTGTTCAAGTCCTTTTCCCATTTTTAAATTGGGTTGTTTGTCTTCCTGGAATGGAGTCATGTGAGTTCTTTATATATTTGGGAGATCAAACCCTTGTCTACAGTATTGAAAAATATGTTTTTCCATACAGTTGGTTCTCTTTTCATTTTCATGCTGTTTGTTTTAGCCATGTAGAAGCTTTTTATTTTGATGAGGTCCCATTTGTTTATTCTTTCCTTTGTGTCCCTTCATCTAGGGTACTTACTGGTGAAAATATTGCTGTGTGGAATACCTGAGATTTTCCTGCCTATGTTCTCTTCAATGACTTCTATTGTATCATGACTTATATTTAAGTCTTTTGTCCACTTTGAATTTATTTTTGTGTATTGTGTAAATTGCTGATCAAGTTTCATTTTTTCCCATGTAGCTGTCCAGCTCTGCCAACACCATTTGTTGAAGAGGCTATTTTTCTCTGTTTTATGCTTCTGCCCCCTTTTCAAATATTAATTGACCATAAAGACTTGGGATTGTTTCTTGGTGCTCTATTCTGTTCCATTCATCTACATGCCTGTTCTTATGCAAATACCATCCTGTTATGATTACAGCAGCCTTGTAATACAGTTTCCTATCAGGTACTGTGATCTTTCCTACTTTGTTCTTTCTCAAAATTGCTGCAGCTATTCAGGATTCTTTGTGACTCCATATAAATTTTTAAATGTTTGTTCCACATCTGTGAAATATGTAATTGGTATTTAATAGAAATTGCGTTTAATCTATGAATTGCTTTGGGCCATACTGACGTTTTGATGATGTTAATTATTCCAAACCATGAACATGCTACATATTTCCATTTGTTTATGTCTTCCTTAATTTCTTTCTTCAGTGTTGTATAGTTTTCTTAGTACAGGTTTTTATATACTTGGTTAGGTTTATTCCTAGTTTAGGTTTATTCCAATCAAATGGGATTTTTTTTTCTAATTTCTGTTTCTGATGTTGGTATACAAAAATGCCTTCAATTTTTGGATATTGACTTTTTTTTGTCTTGAAATGTTTTATTGATATATCCATGCACCAAGATTTCATATTCAGAGGACATTCTGATTTCCTACCTTCTTTTTTTAAATTAAATTTTATTTAGTTACTTTTCAAGTACATTTTTTTTTATCTATTTCTCCCATCCCACCCCACCCCCCGCCCGGTCTCCCCCCTCCCTCCCATTCCCCCCCCGCCACAGTCCTCATCTCTGTGTCTTTCATACTTGTTCCTCAAAATCCCTCCCCCTTTTTCCCTTTAAGTTCCCTTCCCTCTCCCCTCTGGTTGCTGCCCACTTGTTCTCTATTTCAGTGTCTTTGTTTTTATTCTGTTTGCTTGTTTGTTTTATTCTTTAGCTTCCTGTCAAAGGTGAGATCATATGGTATTTGTCCTTCAATGCCTGGCCTATTTCACTCAGCATAATGCTTTCCAGTTCCATCCATGTTGTTGCAAAAGGTAGTAGCTCCTTCTTTCTCTCTGCTGCATAGAATTCCATTGTGTATATGTACCACAATTTTTTGATCCATTCGTTTACTGATGGGCACCTAGGTTGCTTCCAAGTCTTGGCTATTGTAAATTGTGCTGCTATGAACATTGTGGATATTGACTTTTTATTCAGCCGTTTACCAAATTCAATTAGTTTGTGTAGTTTTTTGTAGTCTTTAGGATTTCTATGTACACTATCATTTCTTCTGCAAACTATGACAATTTTGCCTCCTCCTTTTCAATTTGGATGCCTTTTATTATTTTTGTCTGATTGCTGTGGCTAGGACTTCCAGTACTTTACTGAACAGAAGTTGTGAAAGCGGACATCCTTGTCTTGTTCCTGATCTTAATGAGAAAGTGTTTAGTTTATGCCTATTGAGTATGATGTTGGCTGTAGGTCTCTCATATATGGCTTCTATTATGTTGAGGAATATTCCCTCTATTCCCACTTTGTTGACTGTTTTTATCATAAATGTGTGCAGTAACTTATCAAATGCTTTTTATATATCTATTGATATGATCATGTGATTTTTGTCTTTCCTTTTGTTTATGTGATGTATTGTTTATTGATTTGCAAATATTGTCCCATCCTTGCACCCCTGGATGAATCCCACTTCATCGGGATATTGACCTTTTTAATGTATTGCTGGATATGGTTTGCTAATGTTTTTGAGGATTTTATTTTATTTTTTAACATATTTTATTTTTTAAATTTTAATTCTTTAAATTTATTTTTAAATTTTATTTAGTTATTTTTCAAGTACAGTTTTTTGTTTAGTGTCTATGTTCATTGTCAATATTAGTGTGTAGTTTTATTTCTTTGTTATGTTTTTATCTGGTTTGGAGATTAGGTGATGCTAGATTTATAAAAAGAGATTGACAGTGTTCTGTCGTCTTGAATTTTTTGGAATAGTCTGTGAAGGATAGAGGTTCTTCCTGAAATGCTTTGTAAAACACTACTGTGAAACAGTCCAGTTCAGGGCTTGTTTGTGTCAGAAGTTTTTTGATTACTGCTTCAGTTTTGTCAGCTGTTATTGGTATGTTCTTGCTTTCTGCTTGTTCATTATTTGGTTTGAGAAGATTATATTTTTCTAGAATTTTGCTTATTTCACCTAGGTTTTCACATTTTTTGGCACATAGCTCTTCATAATAATTTCTTACAATTCTTTGTATTTTATGGTATCAATTGTAATCTCTTTCATTTTTGTCTTTATTTGAGTTTTGTCTTTTTTTCTTGATGCATCTCCTTAAAGACTTGTTGATTTTGCTTATATTTTCCAAGAACCAGCTCCTGAAATTATTGATCCTTTGGATTGTACTTTTAGTGTCTATGTCATTTAATTCTTCTCTGATCTTGCTATTTTCTTCCTTCTACCTGTTATAAGCGGTATTTGTTGTTTTTATCCAGTTCTTGTAGGTGTAGGGTTAGGTTGTTTACTTGAAATGTTTCTCTCTTTTTTTTAGATAGGCTTGTATTGCTATACATTTTCCCCTCAGGACTGCCTTGGTTGTGTCCCATAAGATTGGGATCATTGTGAATCCAGTTTTATTTTTTTCCAGAAACTTTTAGATGTCTTCCTTCATCTCATTCTTGACCCATTCACTGTTTACTAGCAAGATTTTCAGTCTCCATGAGTTTGAGTGTGTTTGAGTTTTTTCCTTGAGGTTCAATCCTAGTTTCAGTACCTTGTGGTCAGAGAAAATGCTTTCTATGATTTCAATTTTTTTATATTGTTGAGGATTGTTTTATGTTGTATCTTGTGGTCTGTCTTTAAAAATGCTTCATATGCATTTGAAAAGAATGTGTATTTAGCTTCTTTGGGATTGAGGTCTCTATATAAATTAATTAATTTCATTTGACCTAGGACATTGTTCAATGCTGCAATATCTTTGTTAATATTTTGTTTGGATGATCTATCCATTTTTGTCAGTGGGACTTTGAAATCTCCTACTATAATTATGTTGCTGTCAATATCTTTCTTGAAGTCCTCCAAGATTTTCCTTACATATTTGTGTGCTCCTATGTTGGTTTCATATATATTTATAATGTTTATGTCTTCTTGTTTGATTCTTCCCTTTGTATTATGAAGTGTCCTTCTGAGTCTCTTTTTGTGGCCTTTGTTTTAAAGCCTATTTTGTCTGATATGAGTATTGCTACCATGGCTTTTTTTTTTCCTGTCCATTTGCTTGGAAAAATTATTTTAACTCTTCACTTTCAGTCTGTGCAGGTTTTTTGTCCTGAGATGGGTCTCTTGTATGCAGCATATGTGTGGGTCATGAATTCTTATCCATTCAGCTATTCTGTGTCTTTCGTTGGAAAATTTAATTTATTTACATTTCAGGTCATTATTAATAGGTACTTATTCATTGCCATTTTACTTCCATAATATCTTCGTTCTTCTCAATTTCTTACTGTTTTCCTTTTTTTAACATTTTATTTATTTATGTTTAGAGGGAAAGGGAAGGAGAGAGGGAGAGAAATACCAATGTGTGGTTGCCACTCGTGTGTCCCCTGCTGGGAACTGTCCTGCAACCCAGGCATGTGCCCTGACTGGGAATTGAACCACAATCATGTGGTTTGCAGGGCTTCACTCAATCCATTGAGCTACACCAGCCAGGGCTCCTTTTTTTCTTAAGCAGTATCTTTAGCACTCTTGAAGTGCTGGTTTGGAGGATGTGTAATTTTTTGAACTTTGTTTTGTCTGGGAAACTCCTTATTTTGCTTTTCATTTTAACTGAGAGCCTTTCTTGATAGAGTAATCTTGGTTGCAGGCCTTTGTTTTACATTACTTGGAATATTTCTTGATATTCCCTTTTGGATTGTAGCATTTACATTGAGAAGTCACCTGCTAGCCTAATGAAGACTCCCTTGTATGTTACTTTTTGTTTCTCCTTTGCTGCCTTTAATATTCTCTTTGTCTTAGAATTTTGTTATTTAATTGTGATTTCCTGAAGTGGGGCTCTTTGGGTTTCTCTTAATTGAGACTTTCTGTGTTTCCTGAATTTGTGTGACTCTTTTTCCTCATCAAATTAGGGAAATTTTCCATCATTACTTTTTCAAACAGGTTTTCTATCCCTTGCTCTTCTTCTTCTTCTGGTGTTCCTATTATACAGATACACTTCATGTTATTCACAGTTTCCTTAGCACATCTTGTTGATAGTTTCTACTCCTTTTTTCATGTCAATATAGTTTTGAGCGAGTTCATTGTAGTTTTCCTGTCCACCCACCACATCTTGTATGCTGTTGTGCAGGTGCAGATAGGTTTTGTCAACTGGTTCTTCTGTGTAATATGGGGTTATGTGGCTTCTCTTTCTCCATTCAGTTGTTTGTTTGGGGGTAATTTCTCTATTGTTTATTCACAATTCCAAGTTAGTCCTTGGTGGAAGATAGAGTGACTTCCTCTCCTTTGCCATCTTCCTTTACTATTTTTGGTGGTTCTTTTGTTGGTGGGTTCTCTGTTTCAGCAGGTATATTGTTGTTCACAGCTTCCACCAAATTTTGTATGTGACCAGTGTCAGGAGAAAGGCAAAATAGATTAAGACAGAAGGAGTCTATTTTAAGGGCTTTAATGTAACAGCACATAGACAAGGGAGATCCTTTCTATAAATATAGTGTTAACTCTGATATTTCACCCAACTAACCACTTTTTGTAAATGGCAGAAAAGAGATAAGACTCTTGTTAAGAGGGGAAGGCTGTGAGCCAATTCCAGAAAACAAAGCACATGTGAGAGGTGAAATAATGAGGTGCAGTGAGAGTGAAGAATGGGAAGTAGGTGTAGTATGTGAGAAAATAGAGTTAACCACAACAGTAGTAAAGTTCAGAAAGATAGTGCAATGGGCTAAAACTAAGGATGGATGCTGTGTAGTGTTTACAATCATATGAAATATTAATTATTTACAACAATACTAGAACAACATTAATAGGACAAGAAATATATGATCTGAATAACAAGAATAGGAAGTACACAACCAAGAGAAGTGTGATATTGGAACACAAGTGAAATGAAAGAACAAAAATTAAAATACGATATAAAAGAGAGAACGAGGAAAACCAGTCAAGCAATGCAATTAAGCAAAAAAAAAAAAGAAGAAAACTAAACAGAAAGAAGAGAAATAAGAAGATTCTAATAAAATAAAAGAAGTATAAGTAATAAAAATAATAATCATACATGTAAACAACAACATGCAAGTTCTCTGGAATAGCAAAGTAAAATATGTCTTAGTTTTCCAGTTGTTGGGGTTAGCCTTGTGTTGCCTCTTTGGGTCTCTCTCTGGACTTTATACAGCTCCAGAGAGGAGCTGTTTCACTTAGGGCAGGGGAAGCCTCCTGCTGACTTTAAACCTGGCAAGTGAGTTCTGCTGGTCTTCCTGGATGCTGCAGGCTGAGGGTGTTTGGGCTTTGCTTTTCTCTCTTTCTATGGTTTTTGGAGAATTGGGGGCAGGTCAGGCCACAGTCTTCAGTCCCCCAGCCTCCAGCCCAGGTCCTCCATGCTCTGCTGGGCCCCCATTGCTGGCCTGTGTCAGACCAGCACCCTCATTCCAACAGTTGTGTCATCCTTGAGTGCCTTAACTACAGGCAACTCACAGACCACCTTCTTCCTTTTTGCTGTCCTAGGTGTTGGGCACTCTCAAAGTCTCTTCAGGGTAGTTCAGCTCCCCTACTGAGTTAAGTCTTTTTCAGGAATGCTAACTCCCTGAGGCTGACTGCTCTCCTCTGCAGGTGGTGCCTCCTTCATCTTCTTAGTGAGCCATATGCACCTCATGGGGGCAGGAGCATGACTGCTGTTGTGGCTGCAGTGGCAGGAATGTGGCCAAAGTGGTGGCCACCGCAGCTTCTGTGGGAGAGTCACCTAAACAGTGAATGAGAGCCTTTTTCAAAAATAAAATCCTCCACATCAAGCCTGCTATTGTTAACAAGCAGCTGGCTACTAACACAGCTCAACTTTCCAACTAGACCAGAGACTATCCAGATCAGGGTCCATCATGGTCCAACTCTTCTCCCTTCTCCAGGAATCACCTGGCTCCCCAATTTCTCTGGTAGTGACCCACCCAGTGCTCACAGTCCCAGCAGGTAAACACCACCCTTGTGCATCTCCCACTTCATCTTTATTCACCCCAGCTACTTCAAGCATCCAGATACATTCTGGTGCCACTGTGTCCTCCCTGGATGGCAGGGGAGGGAGCTGTTGATTTGGCTCTCATCAAAGTATCCTGCTTCAGGCACCAGGAGGTACTGGGATGGGGGCTGTAGCAGCCCTAGTCCCCACACTGGTTCCAGATGCTTTACCATCCCAACACAACCTCCTTACCTCTCTTCACAGTTGCCCAGTCTTTAGCCCAGGTCCTCCATGCTCTGCTGGGCCCCCACAGAGGACATTTTTAATGTCCTCTACAATTTTAGCCTCCGACCTTTGTATATGTTAGGATTATGTTAGCTGTTCACTCTCTTCCTCAGAAGATTGGCTGGGTGTTCTACCTCTGTGCAGGGAGAAGTAGGCTCCACTCCCACCTACCTCACCACCATCCTATATTTATTCCATGTTATAAGGTTTTATATACCTTGCAATCCTTTTTATTTCTTTTTATTTTTGTTAGTTGTAACCACTCCTTTTTCATTTTTAATTTTGTTTATTTGTGTCCTCTGTTTTCTTTTATTGATGAGTGTCATTGAAGGCTTGCCAATTTTGTGTGTCTTTTCAAAGAACCAGCTCCTATATTTATTAATCCTTTGGATTGTTGTTTTAGTCTCTATTTCATTTAAATTCCATTTTGATCTTGGTTGTTTCCTTTCTCCTACTCACTCTTGGCTTTGTTTATTTTTGTTTCTTCAGTTCTTGTAGCTGTAGAGTTAATTTGCTTAATTAAAATGTTTCTATTACTTTTATATAGGCTTGCATTGCTATGAACTTCCCTCTCAGAATTGCCTTCATTGTGTTCCATAAGTTTTGCGGTGTTTTGTGTTCATTTTCATTTTTTTCCAGATATTTTTTTATTTCTTCCTTGATCTAATTTTAAAACCCATCATCATTTAATAGCATACAATTCAGTCTCCATGAGTTTGAATGCTTTGATTTTTTTTCCTTCACGGTGCTTTTTACATTGAATCTGTTATGGTCTGAGAAAATGCTTGATATGATTTCAATTATCTTGAATTTGTTGAGTCTTGTTTTCCATCCTATCACTGTGGTGTATCTTTGAAAATGTCGCATGCACATTTAAAAAAATAATGCATTTTCCTTCTTTGGAATGAATGAATATATATATATATATATATATATATATATATATATATATATATAATCAGTTAAGACAATTTGATCTAGGAGATTGTTCAATGCCACAATATCCTTATTGATTTTTATTTGAAAGATCTATTCATTTTTGACAACAGGGAGTTAGATCCTCCAGTATAAGTTTGTCACTGTCTATATCTTTCTTTAAAATCCTCCAAGATTTTCCTTGTATATTTGGGTGTTCCTAAGTTTTGTGCATATATGTTTATAATATTTATGTCTTCTTGATGAATTCTTCCCTTGGGTATTATGAAGTGACCTTCTGAGTCTCTTTTTGTGGTCTTTCTGTTGAAAGTTATTTTGTCTCATATAAGTATTGCTAGTCTAGCTTTTCTTCCTGTCCATTTGCTTGGGATGTTTTTAACAACCCTTAACCTTCAGTCTGTGTAGGTATTTTTTTTCCTGCGGTGCGTCTCTTATAGGCAGCACATGTGTGGGACATGTTTTCTTACCCATTCAGCTACCCTATGTCTTTTGATTAGGCCATTTAATTCATTTGCATTTGTTATTATTGATAGCTACTTAATCATTGCCATTTTAACCTTTTCATACCTGTGTTCCTCTCTCTTTCTCACTCTTTCTCTTCCTCTTCTTAAAACAATCTCTTTAGCATATCATGCATGCTGGTTTTGTGGTGGTACATTCCCCCCATTGTCTTTTGTCTGGAAAACACCTCACTTCACCTTCCATTTCAATTGAGAGCCTTCTAGTAGAGTAGTGTTGGTTGCAAGCCCTTTGTTTTTCATTATTTGAAATATTTCTTACTGTTCCCTTATGGCTTGTAATGTTCCCATTGAAAAGTTTGATGCTAGCCTCATTGGGTCTCCCTTGTATGTCAATAGCTTTTTCTCCCTTGCTACTTTAAGATGATCTCTTTGACTTTAAAGCTTGACATTTTCATTATGACATGTCTTGGAGTATGTCTTTTTAGGTTCATCTTGATTGGGACCTTCTGTGCTTATTGAACTTATGTGACTTTTTCCCTCACCCAGTTAGGGAAATTATCTGTCATTATTTTTGAAATAGGGTTTTTACCTTTTTTTTCCTTTTATTCTCCTTCTGGTATCCTATGATTCAAATGCTGTCGTATTTCATGTTGTTCTGCAGACCCCTTATATTATCTTCCTATTTTTTTCAGTATTTTTTATGGTGCTGCTCTAACCCTGTGTTTCTTTCTAGGTGATCACTAATTCAGTCCTCTACTTTATGAAAACATGCTTGTAATTCCTCTTCTGTTTTTTTTATCTCAAATATTGTATTATTCTTCCTGATTCTTGTTCATAGTTTCTATTTTCTTTTCATAATATTATAGTTCTCAGTTTCTTGTAGTCATCACTGCATTCCTTGAGCATCCTCATAACCATTGATTTAAAATCTATGTCTGATAGTTTCCTTGCCTCCATTTGATTTAGCTCTTTTACTGGTAATTCTTCTATTACTTTCAAGTTGTAGTTCTTTCTTTGTCTCCCCATTTTAGGTGACTCTTTTTGTTTGATTCTGCATTTCAGGATGCTCTTATGTGCCTGCTGCCTTTGTGGGTTTACTTCTGTAGTAGAAATTCTGTGCAACTCAGTCATTCAGTGTCTTTGATTTCCTTGTCTGGATGTTCTAGTCTTGCTCTTTTTTAGTGGGTCTTCTTATTGTGCTTGTTACTTACTTGTTGGTGGCTTTTTTGTTGTTGGGCTGTCCCCTCCAGTGGGCTTATTAATAGTCGCAAGCCCCACCTTGTGTTGTATATAGTTATACAGGTGTTGGTAAACAAAGCAGTATTACCAGACTACCAAACCTATGTCATCAAAAAAGAACACCTTTACCACGGCAGTAATCTCAACCACAACTGAGCTATGCTTCATACATTTTAACAGAGATTGTGGATAACAGGTGACAAAGGGAATATGAAATGAATAAAACAGGGGAACATGTTATTGAGTGGCAAGAGGGAGGAGAATTGAAAAGTCTTGGGATATAACAAAGAAGAAAAAAGGAGAGGACAAAATTTTAAATTCAAAGAAAACATGAAAGGGCAATTGGAACAATGGGTTAAAAAATGGGGAAGATGGTGGCAGAGTAGGACAAAGGATTTTGCTTCCCCCCCATGCACGGGAGAAAAAAACCTGGCTGATATGCAAAGGAACACAGCAAATAGCCAACAGGGAACAAGCATATAAGAAAATAGGACTCCAGAAATTGGAGTGGACACTGAATGACCAGAAAATGAGGAGATGGCTGCAGGTCAATAAGGTCTGAGGGAACAGCGCAGAGGCCGAAGGCCAAGGCTGCCACCCCTGCCAGGCCACACCAGGGCCCGGGCTAATCTGTTTCGGACCCTGGGAGCCAAGGGCTGGCACCAAGGTCCTTGGAAGAGAGTCAGGTCATCAGCTCCCTCCCTACCCAGCTGGGCGCAGTCTGAAAAATGCCAGGAGGGACCTGTTTGCTTAAGTGTCAGAGAGAGGAATGGGCATGAGGAAGCAATCAAGGGGGCTTTGATCACCCATGGATTCTGTGGTCACCAAATTGGGAGAATTGAGAGTTGCTCTTACATTCCCCCATAGCACTGGGAAAGGTTCGTGCCCAAGCCTGCAGAACCAAGGAAGCCTGGCCTGGTGCACATACCAGCACCCCAGCCCAGGACTATGAACACTGGGCAGTCTGCTCTCAGTGGGGTGTTGGGGAGAGGCACTGGTCCAGATCTTCAGAGAGCACTCATGAGACTGCCTGAGTTTACCAAGAAGAAAGAAAGGTCATTCCATCTCCTATCTCTTTTCTATCAGCTGCTACTCTAAATATCATTGAATACTCTCCTGCAGTCATAAACCAGTTTGCCTTCCCCTACAACTGATCACAAAATAAAAAAAGACTGGGTGAAAGCAGTGAACACCAGGACACCCACTGGGAGAGGAAACCCAACAATAAAAGAGCCACCAACAGATAACAACAGAAGAAGGTGAAGGAGGAAGTAGAAACCACACAAACTTCAACTCAAGACCTAATTGGAAATACAACTTAACAGTGGAGAAACTACCCAGGGCAAACAACTGAACAGTAGCAAAAGATAATCCTCAAAACCCTGTACACCCAAAAGAACTAGCTTTAATGCAAACCACCCTCACCAGTACAACAAATTAAACTGAGTAGTGGACAGAGGGGCCATCAGTTCACCAGCTGGTGGAAAGGACCCATAAAAGAAAGATCCAAAAGCAACAAAAACACAAAGACAAACTCAGAGCCAACAAAAAGGACAGCCTAGGACCAGAGAGCTGGAGAGATCAAGGAGACTACACCACTGAATCTCACAGGTATACCACAGAAGTTCACACCATAAATCAAGGAAGCCAGAACGCATCAATTTAAGAACCTGAAGCTAAGAAGAAGAGTCTCACAAACAATGAAAAAACAAAGAAACAACCCTCCCCCAATGAAAGAAAAGGAGGAAGCTTCAGAAAGAATGCTAGATGGAATAGAAGAAAGTCAGCTCTCAGATATTGAATTCAAAGGACTGGTTGTCAGGAAGTTAAAAGAGCTCACAATGAGCAAACAGAAACTACAGGGGAGCTACAATGAACTCAATGAAAACTATATCAACATAAAAAAGGAAACAGAAACTATTAGCAAAGGCCAAGAGGAAATGAAGAATAATTTCTGAAGTAAAACCACAGTGGAAGGAGTCAAAACAGGTTCAATGAAGCAGAAGATTGGATCAGCGAGTTGGAGGACAAAGTAGAAAAAAATTCCCAGAAAGAGCAAGAAAAGGAAAAGAGGTTCAAAAAGAATTAAGAGGAATTAAGAGAAATGCAAGACAATATGAATCACAAAAATATCCAAATAATGAGGATACCAGAAGGAGAAGAAGAAGAGCAAGGAATAGAAAATTTATTTGAAAAAATAATGATGGAAAACTTTTCTAATTTGATGAGAGAAAAAGTCACAGAAATACAGAAAACACAGAGAGTCCCAATCAAGAGGAACACAGAGGCCCACTTCAAGACACATCATCATTAAAATGGCAAAATTTCAAGACAAAGAGAGAATCTTAAGGCAACAAGGAATAAAAAAGAAGTAACATACAAGGGAGCTCCAATAAGGTTAGCTCCTGAGTTCTCAATGGAAACGCTCCAAGCAAGAAGAGAATAGCAAGAAATATTCCAAGTAATGAGAACCAGAGGCCTACAACCAAGACTACTTTACCCAGCAAGGCTCTCAATCAAGATGGAAGGCCAAATAAAGAGCTTTCAAGATGAAAGAAGTCTAAAAGAATATGTCTCCACCAAACCAGCTATGCAAGAAATACTAAAAGGTCTGCTTTAAGGAAAGGAACGAAAAGAAAGAGACAATGAGAAACACAGGTATGAAAATGGCAATGAATAAGTACCTATCAATAATAATCTTAAATGTAAATAGATTAAATGCTTCAATCAGAAGACACAGAAGAACTGAATGGATAAGAAAGCATGACCCACACATATGCTGCCAATAAGAGACCCACCTCAGGACAAAAGACCTACATGGACTAAAAGTAAGGGCCTGGGAACAGATTTTCCAAGCAAACAGGAAAAAAAAGCTGAGTTAGCAATACTCATATCAGAAAAATAGTCTTCAAAAAGAAGCGCCATAGAAAGAGACCCACAAGGTCACTTCATAATACTGAAGGGAAGAATCTACCAAGAACACATAAA
This sequence comes from Artibeus jamaicensis, assembly GCF_021234435.1. NCBI lineage: Eukaryota > Metazoa > Chordata > Mammalia > Chiroptera > Phyllostomidae > Artibeus > Artibeus jamaicensis. The sequence goes on from NW_026521852.1 coordinate 8,275,147, forward strand.
CATTGTAAATATATATGCACCCAACATAGAAGGACTCAAATATATAAAGAAAATCTTAGAGGACTTCAAGAAAGATATTGACAGCAACACAATTATAGTTGGGGATTTAACACCCCAGTGTCAAAAATGGACAGATCTTCCAAACAAAATATCAACAAAGATATTGTGAAATTGAACAATGTCCTAGATTAAATGGACTTAACCAATATATATAGAGGACTTCATCCCAAAGAAGCTAAATACATATTCTTTTCAAATGTGCATGAAACATTTTCAAAGATAGACCACATGTTAGGATACAAAACAATCCTCAACAAATTTTAAAAATTTTGAAATTATCCAAGCATTTTCTCTAATTACAAGGGAATAAAACTAGAAACCAATCCCAAGAGAAAAGATCCAAAACACTAAAAATCATGGAGATGTAATAGCATGCTATTAAACAATGAATGGGTCCAGAATGAAATTATGAAAGAAATCAAAAAGTTTTTGTAAACAAATGAAAATGAACTCATGACAACCCAAAACTTATGGGACACAGCAAAGGCAGTCCTGAGAGGGAAGTTCATAGCAATGCAGGCCTGCGGGAAAAAAAGAAAGAGAAACAGTGGAGGGGAATGAAGGGGGAAATAGAAAAACTGTAATGGCAAAATTAATAAAATATATTAAAAAAATAACAACCTAACTCTACACCTACAAGAACTTGAGGAACAACAATAAAGATAGCCCAGAGCAAGTAGAGGGAAGGATTAACAAATATTAGAACAGAATTAAATGACATAGAGACTAAAAGCACAATTCTAGAGATCAATATATTCAGAAGCTGTTTCTTTTAAAAGATAAACAAAATATACAACTGTTTAAGCAGGTTCATAAAAAAGAGAGACAGAGAACCCAAATGAATACAATCAGAAATGAAAGAGGAGAGATTACAACTGACACCACAGAAATACAAAGGATTGTAAGAAATTACTGTGAAGAACTATATGCCAGAAAGTTGAAAGCTTAGGTGAAATGGACAAATTTCTAGAAAAATATAATCTTCCAAAATTCAATGAAGAAGAAGCAGAAAGCCTGAATAGACTAATAACAGCAAATAAAATTGGAGCAGTAATAAAAAATCTGCCAATACCATTAAGCCCTGGACCAGATGGGTTCACAGGAGAACTCTACAAAGCATTTAAGGAATAGCTAACCCCTACTCTTCACAGACTATTCCAAAACATTCAAAATTATGGAAGACTCCCAAACTCTTTTTATGAAGCCAGCATCATTCTAGCTCCAATACCAGATAAAGATACAACAAAGAAAGAAAACTTTAAGCCAGTATCACTGATGAACATATATGCTAAAATCCTCAACAAAGTATTACAAACTGCATCTAACAATACATTAAAAAGATCATTATACCATAACCAAGTGGGATTCATCCCAGGAATGCAAGGATGGTTCAATATTCGCAAACCAGTAAATGTAATACACCACATAAACAAAAGCAAAAACAAAAATCACATGTTCATGTCAACAGAGGCAGAAAACCTTTTGATAAGGTACAACATCCATTTATGATAAAAACACTCAGCAAAGTGGGAATAGAGGGAGCATTCCTCAATATAATAAAGGCCATATGTGAGAGATCTACAGCCAATATCATACTCAATGGGTAGAAACTATAATCTTTCCCACTAAGATCAGGAACAAGACAAGGTGGTCCACTTCATCACTTCTATTCAGTATAGTATTGGAAGTTTTAGTCACAGTGATCAGACAAGAAAAGGAATAAAAGGCATCCAAATTAGAAAGGAGGAAAAAAACTGTCACTGTTTGCAGATGACATGATGCTCTACTTGGAAAATCCTGTAGACTCTACCCCAAAACTGCTCAAACTAACTAATGAATTTGGTAAAACAGCAGGTTACATAGTCAATATCCAGAAATCAAAGGCATTTTTGTATACCAACAATGAATCAGCAGAAGCAGAAATCAAGGAAAAAATCCCATTCGATATAGCAAAAAGAAAAATAAAATATCTGTGAATAAACCTAACTAAGGAGGTAAAAGACCTGTACACAGAAAACTACACAACACTGAAGAAAGAAATCAAGGAAGACATAAACAAATGAAAACATATACCATGTTCATGGATTGGAAAAATTAACATCATCAAAATGCCCAAAGCAATATGCAGATTCAATGCAATACCTATTAAAGTACCAATGACATACTTCACAGACATAGAACAAACACTTCAAGAATTTATATGGAACCATAAACGACTGTGAATAGCAGAAGTAATTCTGAGAAAGAAGAACAAAGTAGGAGGGATCACAACACCTGATGCCAAACTGTATTACAAGGCCACTGCAATCAAAACAGCCTGGTACTTGCATAAAGACAGGCACATAGACCAATGGAACAGAACAGAGAGCACAAAAATAAATTCAAGTCTCCATGGGAATTAATATTCTACAAAGGTGGCAGCAACATAAAATGGACTAATAATAGCCTCTTCAACAAATGGTGTTGGGAGAACTGGACAGCTATGTGGAAAAAAATGAAACTTGAGCACCAACTTACACCATACGCCAAAATAAACTAAAGGTGGATAAAAAAACTTAAATATAACCTGTGACACCATTAAAGTCCTAGAGGAGAACATAGGCAGGAAAATCTCAGATATTTCATGCAGCAGCATTTTTACTGATATGTTCCCTAGAGCAAGAGATATAAAGGAAAGAATAAACAAATAGAATCTCATCAAAACAAAAAGCTTCTGCACGGCTAAAGAAACAGTATTAAAATTAAAAAAAAAAACAAGTATATGGGGAGACATATATTCCAATGATACTTCAGACAAGGGTTTAATCTCCAAAATATACAAATAACTTACATGATTCCACTCTAAGAAGACAAGCAAACCAATTAAAAAGTTGACAAAGGACTTTTGTCAACTTGAACAGACATTTCTCCCAGGAGGACATACAGAACATCCAGAGACACATGAAAAGATGCTCTCAGTATTGCTAGCTATCAGAGATATGCAAATTAAAACCACAATGAGATACCACTTCACACCAGTCAGAATGGCCATCATAAACAAAGCAACAATAAGTGTTGGAGAGGTTGTGAAGAAAAAAGGACCCTGGTGCACTGTTGGTGGGACTGCAGACTGGTACAAGCACTATGGAAAACACTATGGAATTTTCTCAGAAAACTAAAAATGGGTCTGCCTTTTGACCCAGCAATTCCACTGGTAGGATTATATCCTAAGAACCCTGAAACACCAATCCAAAAGAACCTATGCATCCCAATGCTCATAGCAGCACAATTTACAATAGCCACATGCTGGAAGCAATCTCGGTGCCCATCAGTAAATGAATGGGTCTAAAAACTATGGTACATTTACACAATGGAATTCTATACAGCAAAAAGAAAGAAGGATCTCCTATCCTTTGTAATAGCATTGATGGAACTGGAAAGCATTATGCTGAAGTCAGGCGGTGAGAGACAAATACTATATGATCTCACCTTTAACAGGAAGCTAAACAACAAAACAAACAAACAAGCAAAATATAACCAGACACTGAAATAGAGAACAGGGGTACAGTGACCAGAGGGGAGAGGGAAGAGAATTTCAGGGGAAAAGGGGGAAGGATTTATAGGAACTAGGATGCATGGACAGCAACTAAAGGCATTGGAAATGGGAGGGAGGTGGACAGCACTGCGCAGGTGAGCTGGGATGGGAGTAGAAGACAGAAAACTGTACTGGAAGAATAATTAAATTTAAAAAAAGTCAAGTTAAACAAAAAAAATAGAAGAGGTTTGAATTAACATTGAACAAATACTAGAATAACTAGAGTCAAATTGCAGGGAAACTACAACAGAGTAGGTAGCAATGACAGCTGAATGAAGTTTCATAAAAGTGGAATGGGAATAAGAACATTCTACAAAAGCAAAAAGTAATGTGAGATGTCTACCCTACAGAAAAAATGATTTTGAGAGGATGGTAGAAGCAAACTAATAATAGTGAAACGTAAAGCCCAGATTGAAAGAGGGGGAAGAAAAACAAAAGACAAAACAATGAAATAAAATTCCTCAGTCAACTGAGAGGCAGGGGGAAAGCAGAATGGAATAAGGCAGGGGGACATTGTTCTGTGTGATTCAAAGTAGAAACCAATAATGAACAAAAGGGAATTACATCAGAGAAGTACAGCAATAACCATGGTATTTTACCCAAGTAGCCACTGTTTATTATAGATGGAAAAGAAATAAGACTCATAATAGGGGAAGAATGTGAGCTGACTTGAGAAAGAAGAGTGCTTATGTGATGTTAGATGGAGGAGAAGTAGTGAGAGTAAGGGGAAGAAACACGACAGAGTGTGGGAGAAAATAAAGTTTACCCCCAAAATAATAAAGCCCAAGAAGATGGCAAAATGGATTAAGACCAGGGAACTGTGCTGTGTGTGATTTGGAATAACAATAATATGATAAAAATATGTAGTTTGAACAAAAGAATACAAAATAAAAGACCAAGAGTGGTGAGTTATTTGGAATCTTAGTGAATTGAAAGAAGAAAATTGAAATTTCAGTATGTAAGGGAGAGTAATAAAAAACCAAAGAGTTAAAGGAACAAACAACAAAAATAAATAAACACAAAGATGAAAGAGAAATTTTTAAAAGAACATGGACTTCTGGCCAAGATGAAGCCATCAGTAGAAACACTTTACCTCCTCGAACAACAAAAAGAAGGACAACAACAAATTTAAAAACAACAACCAAAACCACCAGAAAAACAAACTTTATAAAAGTCCAACAACCAAGGAGTTAAAGAGGAAACATTCATCTAAACCATTAAGAGTGACAGAGATGGGCAACTGAGGTGGAAAGGACTCACTGCAAGGCAGCACATTAAGGACCAGGCTAGGCCATGGCTGACAGATTGGATGGTCCCACATTTGCATGCAGATAAACTATGAGGAAGAACTGGAGAGTGAGACAAACCATGAAACCCAGGGTTCCAGTGTGGGGAAATAAAGTCTCAAAACTTCTGACTGAAAAAATACTCTGTAGGATGGAGGCACTGGCAGTTTCTCCCAGCATCACAGAAGAGTTCATTAGAGAGATTCACTGGGTCCTAGAACATACACAGAACCTCCTACCCTGGAATCAGTACCAGTAGGACCCAATTTGCTTGTGGGTACTGGAGAAAGTGACTAAGACCTAGCCAAGAGCTGAGCAAGAGGCCTTTTTCCATCTCAGACCTTTCCTCCACACACATCACCACAACGCAGTGATGTGGGTTGCCCCACCCTAGTGAAGAGCTAAGGCTCTGCCACTTACTACATAAAAGATGTACTGAGACAAAAACAAAAAACAAAAAACAAACAAAAAAAAACAACAAAAAACGGCCTAAATGAAAGAACAGAACAAAGCTCCAGAAAAGACACAATTAAGCAATTAAAAGATAGCCAGCATATCAGATGTGTAGTTCAAAACACTGGCAATTAGGATAGTCACATAAATCATTGAGTATGATCATAAAATAGAGCAAAATGTCAAGGCTGCAAAAATAAAGGAAAATATGCAGGGAATCAACAGTGAAGGGAAGGAAACCAGGACTCAAATCAATGATTTGGAGCAAAAAGAAGAAATAAGCATTCAACCAGAACAGAATGGAGAAACAAGAATTAAAAAACATGAGGAGAGGCTTAGGTACCTCTGGGACAACTTTAAGCCCTCCAACCTCCAAATCATAGGGGTGCCAGAAGGAGAAAAGGAAGAGCAAGAATTTGAAAACTTACTTGAAGATATAATGAAGGAGAACTTCCCTAATGTGACAAAGGAAATATACTTCCAGAAAGTATAGGAAGCCCAGAGGGTCACAAAGAAGTTGGACCCAAGGAAGCACACACCAAGGCACATCATAATTACATTACCCAAAATTAAAGATAAGAGAGAATCTTAAAAGCAGTAAGAGAAAAGGAGACAATTACCTACAAAGGAGTTCCCATAATACAGTTGACTTCTCAAAAGAAATCTTGCAGGCAAACCGGGGCTGGGAAGAAGTATTTGCAGTTGTGAAAGGCAAGGACCTACGTCCAAGATTACCCTATCCAACAAAGCTATCATTAGGAATGGAAGGGCAGATAAAGTGCTTCCCAGATAAAGTAAAATTAAAGTTCATCATCACCAAGCCCTTATATGAAATGTTAAAAGGGCTTATCTAAGAAAAAGAACAAAACTACAAACAGTAAAATACAACAAACTCACAACTATCAAAAACTGAACCTAAAATAGCAAAAACAAAAATGAATAAGCAAACAACTAGAACAGGAAGAGATTCACAAAAATAGAGATGACACACAGGGTTATGAGCAGGGAAGTGAAGGGTGGAGAATGGGACAAAATGTACAGGGAGTAAGAAACATAAATAGTATGTTCAAAGTAGGCAGGAGGAGGTTAAGAATAAATAATATGGGAAATGTAGAAGTCAAAGAACTTATGTATGACCCCTTGACATGAATTATAGGGGGGGAATGATGGTATAGGGGAGTACAGGGCAAAGGGGAGAAAAAACTTGGAAAACTGTAATAGCATAATCAATAAAATATACTAAAAATTTAAAAACAGATGAATGCTGGAGAGAAAAATAAAAAATAAAAGAACTTGTATTTTTAAGGCACATTTATTCAGTATCATAATCAGACTATTATATTTAGCACTCAACAGCATGGGTTCAAAAAAAAACTACATTAGAAACCCTCTGTTGGAATGCTTTATACTTTTCACAGAACACAAACTAAAATAACCTGTTATATGATTAGTCAGAAATACAGTTCTCAAATTTTTTGCCCATTCACATGAGCACTGTCAAAACATGGCTTCTTTGTAGCAGCTAGGCCCTGCCACCACTATGCTTGTCTGAGTTCACAAATCTGTTGGAACCTGTAGCTTCTCTGTGACTTCTCTGGATTTCCTCTCCTGCTAAGCTTTGTTTCCTGGCAGTAATTAAAACCTTCTGCCACTGCCATATCTAACTACTGCTGCTGGAACCGCCATAGACACCTTGGCTTCATGGTTTGGCAAAGCATTGGCCTCTACCACCATAGGGGCCAGAGCTTCTGCCTCCAAAGTTTCCTCCTTTTATGGGTCCATAATTTGAATATTGATTGTTGTAATTGCCAAAATCACTGTAGCTTCCACCACCTCCAAAATTGCTTACATCATTACCAAATCCATTATAGACATCACACTGATACCATATGCACCACCACCATGGTTACCACCAAAGCCCCTTTGACTGCCAAAGTTTCCTACATGACCAAGTTGTCATTCCTACCAAAACCACCTCTATGATCACCTCTGAAGTTTCCAGAACAAGTTCAGCCTCTAAGGCTGGATGAAGCATTATCCATCTCTTGCTTAAATAGGGCTGTCCTTCACAGTTATGGTCATTTACAAGTAGGGTATTTCTGAATGAAAATCTTGTCTACAGAGTCATGGTCATCAAAGTTTACAAAAGTGAAGCTTTTCTTTTCTTCTTTTTTTATTTTAATTGTTGTTCAAGTACAGTTTTCTGCCTTTTACCCTCATCCCAGCCCCTCCAGCTGCCCACCACCTCCCTCCCATTTGCACCCCCCTTGTTTTTGTCCATATGTCCTTTATACTTGTTCCTGCAAACCCTTCCCCTTTTCCACTAAAATTCCCTTCCCTCTCCCCTCTGGTCACTGTCAGCCTGTTCTCAATTTCAGTGTCTTTAGTTATAGTTTGCTTGTTCATTTGCTCTGTTGAAATGAAGCCTTTCTTTTTGCCACTACCTTGGTCAGTCATGATTTCAATCACTTCAATTTTCCCATACTGTTCAAAATAATCTTTTAGGTGATTTATTTCAGTGTATTCTTTAATACTACTACCAATGAAAATCTTTTTCATAGTTAAGTGGGCACCTGGTATTTGAGAATCTTCTCTCGAAACAGTTCTCTGGTTCCAAAAATCTTCCATTCATCTTATGTGGCCTTGCATTCATGGCTGCAAACACCTCCTTCACAGTAGCATATGTGACAAACCCAAAGCCTCTGAAGTGCTTGGTGTTTGGATCTCTCATCACTACACAGTCTGTGAGCATTCCCCATCGCTCAAAATGTCTCCTTACACTCTCTTCTGTTGTTTCAAAGCTCAAACATCTGTATAAAGCTTCTGTAGCTGTTCTGGCTCTTTGGAAGACTCTGACTTAGATATGATGACTGCAAGAGAGGGGACTTCAATGATGCTTACTCAGTGACATTCACCGGCAGAAAGAGAATATGTCTTTTTTGATGGTCAGCAATGTGATATTTGTCTCAGCTGTTGGTATTTGCCTTATGACTTCTTTCTGGATCTGTCTGTGGTTTCCTCTCAACTCCAGGTCTTGCCGTCTTACTCTTAAGAAAACAAAGCCCAAACCACCTGCTGATGTTTAAGCTTGCCTGGCTGGTTTTGCAGATCTTCCTGGTTCCTGAAGGTAGTAAGGGGCTGGGCTTCATTTTTCCTCTCTGTAGCTTAGCAAGTATGGGGGCTCAGACTGTGTTACAATAATCACAGGTGCCCAGTTTCCAGCCCACACCCCCAGAGCTCTGTGTGGGCTATATTTCTTTGTCTTCTCAATTTGGCTGCCTCCCTGTTTGTTTCTGTGTATTAGGTAGAGCTGCTTTGACTTCTTGTTTAGTACACCTGTTAAGTTGTATTGGGCAGAGCCTTAATTATTCACCATGGTGGGGCAACCTGCTTAACACTTTGTGGCTCCATATGCAGGTAAGGTTTGGAGAGGGGATGTAGCCACTGCCTGGCTTCTGGAGGTTTGCCTGGCACTCATTTCCCATATGTGACTGCTGCCCTTCTATCTGTTGTCCTGTAGTGATTACCAGAGTTGGTGAGTTTGTGTAAGTTCTAAGTCTTTGTGAGCCTTTTATATGGACTCTTCTGAGAAACTGGCAGCTTCTTCCTCCACCACAACCACAACTGGTTTTTATAGCCAGAATTTATGAGACTTTATCTTTCTGGTGCTGTTACACTGGGCTGTGCAGTCTAGCGTGGGGCAGAGACTGCTTGCTCCCAAGCTATTCCTCCCAATTTTTATCCACAGTACGTTAATGTGGGGCTGCCTATTTTCAGCACTGTCACTTCAGCCTCTCCCTGCCATACTGCATCCTCTTTGCCTTGACTCCACCACTCCACTCCTCCTACTCATCTGGATATGGCTTCTGTGAACCCTAAGTTGTTGGACTTCCATACAGTTCAACTTTCTGACAGCTCTGAGTGATGTTTATTTTGAGGTTAGTTGTAATTTTTCTTGTGATTGCACAAGGGGGTGTGTGTCTACCTACACCTCCATCTTGACCAGATTCTGTATTTTTTAAATAGACAAACCACTAGCTGTCTTTTTTGGTGGAGAAGTCCTAGCAGAAATGAAATCCAAGTAGAAATGAACTAACTTTGAGATATTTGTTTCTAAATGTCATTTTCCAAGGAAAGAAACTAGGGTTTCTGGATGAAGTGGTTTGATTTCAGGACTGTGATGGAAAACTGCAGTTGGGAATGTAAAAATAGTTTTTTTGCTTCCATGGTTGGGTGAAACTGCAGATGGGAAACTTGACTGATATCTTCAGAAAGGTTGTAAAATACCCAGAAAAGACTGATAAACTGTGAGCCAGAGGAAACTAAGGAGAAATGATGGCCAGATGCAATGTAGTATCCTGCACAGGATCCTAACTTAAAGAGCTGGAAAAAGCTTGGCAACCAGGCAACAGCTCAGCAGTGGTGAGAGCCCCTTACTTTTTTTAAAGAGCTTCCCACAAACAAGGCCATCTCAATGGTTCCTTCTCTAAGTTGTTTTTTTATGCAATTGTAAGTGGGATTATTTTCTTAATTTTTCTTTCTGGTAGTTTGTTATTGTTGAGAAATGCAACTGATTTGTCAATACAAAATTTTGAATCTTGCTACTGAACTAAATGTATTTATTAATTCTAGTATGTTTTTGGTAAAATATTTAGTGTTCTGTACCATGGTATCTAAGGTATTATATTATCTGCAGATAATTATCCTCATTTTATATATGAGAAAAACTGAAGCTCAAAAAATAAAGTACTTTATTTTCTAGTACCCTGTAAGTTAAAAATTCACAGACAGCAAGGCATGGAGTCAGGACTGGAACACAGAACTGTCTGAACCTAAAAAAAATTAATAATAAGATTCAATAATCATTGATATATGAACAGGAATCTAGATACAGTACTGTTCTAAAGTTAGCTGCAGAAGCAGCAGTTTCCATCGTTAAATGGTTAGATGTCAAAAGCAATTTTTAAAGACTTATTTTATGTTTCTGGCGGCAGGAAATTGAAATTTGGCATCCAGCAACTTATAAATAAACACCGTACTAATTTTAACATATACACATCAAAGCCAAAGATTTTTGCAAGCTAAATGGAGAGATATACTTAAAGTAGGAAATGAGTAATTAACCACATTAATTTTATGATCTTTAGATAAGCCTGGACACCTAGGTTGCTTCCAACTCTTGGCTTTTCAATGATTAAAATTAACTTGTTTTAGCACCACAATTTTTTTTCAATTTCCATTACCCAAAATAGAAACTTAGTCCTCCTCTCCACTCTCTAGTCTTATCCACAGCCCCAAGAAACAAACTGCTAATTTACTTTTTTCTCTATAGATTTCCCTATTTTGATTAAACACATGAATTTATACAATATGTAGTCTCTTGTGTCTGGCTTCTTTCACTTAGTATAATGTTTCTGAGGCTCAAGCATGTTTTAGCATACATCAGTAATTTATGAATATATGTTTTATAGTTTGAACATTTTGACTAGGGTGAAACATGGTATCAAGAATCTTGTGGAATATTTTTCAGTTTCCTGCCTGGCACTCATTGGTGTAGGTGCTGCCTACACCAATCTGAGTTTGATAAACACGAATAACAGATAGAGATAATGAAGAAAGAACATGGTTAACACCCACCACCAGATTTTCTGAGGTTCTAAGACAAGTCACCCACTATGTTAGCTTATTTTGCATCTTTTCTACCATTTTCCTCACCATGTAAAGAAGGAATATTAGGTCAGGTTAAACATGACCTTGACTTCTGAATGTTGGCCATTCTTATTGTGTATTGTAGCTTTGCTACCCTACATAGAGCTCTAGTAACAAAAGTTCCCTAGCCTTATAACTTTCTGTTAGCTCTCCAATCTATGTCTATTTCCTCTCCCTAATTCAACCTATGAATACCCTCTATTAGCCTGTTCATATTGATTTTTATTTTTTATTAATTTACCTACCTGTTAAGAAACAAAAAAATTGAAACAGGCACACATCATTAGGTTTGTCAAACTAATTTCTTCACATCTTAGAATACATGCTGGACCTGCCACCTAGAACCTCACCTAATATCTAGGCACACAGATCATTCTCTCTCATTGATTCTTTACCAATATGACCATTTTTCTTCTTTTTACTTTAAATACATTTTTTATTTTATTGATTATGCCATTACATTTGTTCTATTCCCCCCTCTGTTCTCCTTCACCCTGCACACCCCTCCCCCACCACTCCCCACTTTAGTTCATGAACGCGAGTCTCAAGTTCTTTAGATTTTATATTTCCCCTATTCTTACCCTCCCCCTATCTATTTTTTATCTACTGTCTATGCTACTTATTTTATGTACCTTCTCCCCCCTTCTACTTCTCCCATTCCCCTGTTGCTAACCCTTTATGTGATCTTCATTTCTATGGTTCTGATCCTGGGCTAGCTGTCCTCTTAATTTGCTTTTGTTTTAGGTGTGGTTGTTAATAACTGTGAGTTTGCTGTCCTTTCACTGTTCATCTTTTTTATCTTCTTTTTCTTAGATAAGTCCCTTTAACATTTCATACAATAAGGGCTTGGTGATGATGAACTCCTTGAATTTGATCTTATCTGAGAAGCACTTTATCTGTCCTTCCATTCCAAATGAAAACTTTGCTGGATAGAGCAATCTTGGTTGTAGGTCTCTGGTTTTCATCACTTGGAATACTGCTTTCCAGCCCCTTCTTGCCTGTAAGGTCTCTTTTGAGAAATCCGCTGACAGTCTGATGGGAAGTCCTTTGTAGGTGACTGTCCCCTTATCTCTTGCTGCTTCTAGAATTCTCTTCATTTTAATCTTGGCTAATGTAATTCTGATGTGCCTTGGTGTGTTCCTTCTTGGGTCCAACTTCTTTGGGACTCTCTGAGCTTCCTGGATTTCCTGGAAGTCTATTTCCTTTTCCAGAATGGGGAAGTTCTCTTTTATTATTTGTTCAAATAAGGTTTCCACTCATGACTGTTCCTATTCCCCTTCTGGTACCCCTATAATTCGGATATTGGAGCATTTAAAGATGTCCTGGAGGTTCCTAAGCCTCTCCTCATTTATTTGAATTCTTGTTTCTTCATATTTTTCTGTTTGGTCATTTTTTCCTTCCTTCTGGTCTACTCCCTTGATTTGAGTCCCAGTTTCCTTTCCATTACTATTGGTTTCCTGTGCATTTCCATTCATTTCAATTAGTTTAGCCTTCATATGTTCCTCTAATTTGTGACTAAAATCAACCAGTTCTGTGAGCATCCTGATCACCAATGTTTTGAACTGCACATCTGATAGTTTGGCTATTTCTTCATCACTTAGATTTATGGGCTCTGGGGCTGTGAGTTCTTCTTGAGCCATGTTTCAATTTGTTCGTGCCTGTTGCGTATGAGGAGAGGCACCTTAGGTGTTCACCAGGGAGGGGCCACCCAGGTCGCTGGTTTGTGATGCTGTATGTGGGGGTGGGGTTTGAGAGGGAGCAATGGTGGTCCTCTCCACTGGCCTAGTCGACCTCACCGCTCGCCCCCTGCCTGTTTATCTGAGCGCTACTGTGCAAGCCCGCTGCCCTGCGCCGCAGGGTCTCAATGCTCGCCTCTTCACTGGTTTATCTCTGCACCATGCCTCTTCCCTGGGTCCGCCTGTAGCTAGCCCACACCTGGGATCTGCGCCCTTGGCTGCCTGTGCACCTCCCAGATCGGGGGATCTTCCCTGCCCGACCCGCTCCAATGCTGGCTTCACCCCCCTCACCAGTTTAGCTGAGTGGTTCATTATTTTCGGACTTCTCATCGTTGATTTTCTGTGTGGTTTGATTGCATTTATTGTTGTTAAAACTTTATTGTTTATAGGTTTGGTTGTGCGAGAATGCAAAGTGTTTCCACCTATGCCTCCATCTTGGCAGAAGTCCAATATGACTATTTTAATATACTATCTGCCTTGTCTATTTAGACTATTTGCATGTTTGTCTATTTTTCCAGGGAGGAAGATTTTTGTATGAGAAGAACACTGGTATTCAAGTTGGAAAGACATGAAACTAAATTTTAGACATATTAGTTACCATCTGGGTGAATTTTGGGCAAACTATGCAATGTTTTGAGCTACAGTTTCCTCATTTATAAAGCAGGTATTAATTATACTAGCTTTCTAGCTGTTGTGTAGATTAAATGTTTTCAAAGTATATGTACAAAGCACATAGTCGATGTTGCATAAATAGATGTTTGGAAGTTTATTAGCTTGCAAGATTTATCTCTGACCTTGGCTCCTCTTTTTGTTTACATGGTATTGTAAATGCCTTCTTTCAAGGCTGCTCTGAGCCAGGAACTTTCAAGTTCAATTTCTTTCTAATCCCATCACCAGCATAATTATAAATTCTAATGGTGGGTTAAAATAATGAAAATAAATTTAGAAATAAAGAATTTTCACTTATTTTGTGATTTTTTTTAGAAAGCCAGTATTCCATTGGAAAAAAAAGCCTCTGATCAGCCTATTATAACTTGATAAATACATGTAACTACAGCTGGCTTTATGGGCATATGACATGTACAGTCACATTTGGTCCTATACTCTGAGATTGTTTTAATGCTCTGCTGTTACCAACTTGAAATTTCCAATAATTTTATCTTTGAATTTGATTTGTGTTCTATAAAAAAAACCTTATGAGACTATTTAGTCTACACATGAGATAAAGGAAATACTTGAAATATGTGTGTCCACCATTCTTGTTACCAATTGGCAAATAACATTAACAATAAATACTCCATGAACACAGAATTCCAGTAGGATCCGTGATGCTTGATGATTGGGAGTTCAGTGAGACTCAAAGCAAGTATGAAGTAAGCATATTATATTAATCACTAACAGCCTTGAGAAGCCACAATTTTCATTTGAAGCAAAATCTCTCTTAAAACTAGTAAAAAAATCAATCACGTTCTAAGAAACAAACTACCAAAGAACTTTACATATTCTTTCTTACAATTCTCTCCTGTATTAGCTAATCACTTATGCTAAAAATAAATTAGAATTAAATGGGAAGATAGGACAGCATCTAGTTCTTTTATCTCTCAGTCCTTCCTTACTTATTAGTAGTCTAAAGGTAGAAAGTATTGTACAAGTGTGCACATACTAAGAAGTAAAAATAAAATAGTTTAAGAAATTTTTGCAGCATTTTCACAGTTATAAGAACAAAATATGGCCCTGGCTGATGTAGCTCAGTGGATTGAGTGTGGGCCTGCAAACCAGAGGATTGTGGTTTGATTCCCAGTCAGGGCACATGCCTGGGTTAGAGGCCAGTTCCCAGTAGGGACGCATGAGAGATAACCATACATTGATATTTCTTTCCCTTTCTTCTTCTCTCCCTCTCTAAAGAGAAATAAATAAAATCTTTAAAAACAAAATAAAGCAAAATAGATACTAAGGTGTAAGCACTGAAATCCAAATTCTCCAAATTCAGTGATTCTACATATGACTGAAACACTCATGTTTGCAGTTAAAGCTGGCATTGCAAATATAAAAATAAACAATAAAATTCATGCTAATTATTTAAAATTTAATTTTTCTTTTCTAGACTCACATGAAAAAACAAATATATAAAACATCATGACAAGTTAAAACAGAAATCATAATAAAAGAAAAAACTTTACACTTTAGTACCTTTACTGGTACAATGTATTCATCACTTTGAAGAAGTGATCTTGCATTTTCATTTTTTACTGGGCTGAAAATTTATATAGTTTTACTTTACTGAAAGTTATGAAGCTATTCTTGCATCTAACTATGCTCTCTTCTTGATGGCCTAGAGAAGCTTCCCGGAAAAAACTTGGGCTTCTTGTGCTGTCAGGGAAGAGGGTCTTGTGTAGATGAACTGACATCCTTTTTTAATGAAAACTCTTATTTTTTAATTTAAATTATTTTATTGATAAGTTACAGCTAGGACTTCCGCCAAGATGGAGGTATAGGTGGATGTGCCGTGCCTTCTCACACAACCAAGTTTAGGGACAACTAAATATTAGCATCAGAAAACACAACCAGAACACGGAAAATTGAACTTTTCGGAAGTCCGTTAACAACAAATTCTTCAGCCCCACCGGTAAGGGGCGAAACCGGCGTCTGGTGAGGGGTTGCACAGGAGGACTCCGGTCCGACGGACCCAGGCGCGGAATCCAGACGCACGGGTTCCAAATGCAGGATTGGACCTAGTGAGCGACCGAGCAACCCACCAGGTGAGCGACTGCAGAGGAGACAGTGGGGAGGCGGTGCTGCGTGTTGACTGCAGTCGCCTATCTGCGCGCGAGCGGACAGGCGAGGGAGTGGGCGGGTGGACAAGCTGCGGTAGAGGGCGCCGCCATTTCCCCGCTCTGACCACGCCTCCACATACAGCGTCACAACCCAGCGACCTGGGAGTCCAAGGTGCCGCTTCTCCCACTTAAAGGGCCAGAACAGACCAAAAATGTTGCAGGAAGACCTCAAAGCCCCAGAGATAAATCTAAGCGACGAAGAAATAGCAAAACTCTCAGACGCACAGTTTAAAACACTGGTCATCAGGATCCTCACAGATCTGGTTGATTATAGCCACAAATTAGAGAAACATATGAAGGCTAAACTAATGGAAATGAATGGAATTCCACAGGAAACCCAAAGCGATGAGAAGGAAACTGGGACTCAAATCAATGGAGTGGACCAGAAGAAAGCAAATAATGGCCAAACAGAAAAGAGTCAAGGAGCAAGAATTCAAAGAAATGAGGAGAGTCTTAGGAACCTCCAGGACATCTTTAAACGCTCCAATATCCGAATTATAGAGGTACCAGAAGGGGGAAAGGCACAGCCACCGGAGGAAAACTTACTTGAACAAATAATAAAAGAAAATTTCCCCAATCTGGCAAAGGAAATAGACTTCCAAGAAATCCAAGAAGCTCAGAGAGTACCAAAAAAGTTGGACTCAAGAAGAAACACACCAAGGCACATCATAATTACATTAGCCAAAATTAAAATGAAGGAGAGAATCCTAGAAGCAGCAAGAGCTAAGGGGACAATCACCTACAAAGGAGTCCCCATCAGACTGTCAGCAGATTTCTCAAAAGAGACCTTACAGGCAAGAAGGGGCTGGAAAGAAATATTCCAAGTCATGAAATCTAAAGACCTACAACCAAGATTGCTCTATCCAGCAAAACTTTCATTTAGAATGGAAGGACAGATAAGGTGCTTCTCAGATAAGACCAAATTCAAGGAGTTCATCATCACCAAGCCCTTATTATATGAAATGTTAAAGGGACTTATCTAAGAAAAAGAAGTTAAAAAAACATGAACAGTGAAAGAACAACAAGCTCACAGTTATTAACAACCACACCTAAAACGAAAGCAAACTAAAAGGACAGCTAGATCAGGAGTGGAAACATAGAAATGAAGATCTCAAGGAGGGTTAGCAACAGGGGAGTGGGAGGAGGAGATGGGGGGAGAAGGTACAGAAAATAAGTAGCATAGACAGTAGATAGAAAATAGATGGGGGGGGCAAGAATAGCATGGGAAATATAGAACCTAAAGGACTTGAGACACATGGACATAAACTAAAGGGGGGTAATGGTGGGGAGGGGGGGCAGGGTGGAGGGGAATGAAGGAGGGAATAGAACAACTGTAACAGCATAATCAATTTTAAAAAATAAATTTAAAAAAAGGAAAAAAAAGATAAGTTACAGCTGTCCATATTTTCTCCCCAGTCCTCCCCCTCACCCCCTCCAAACCTACCTCCCTCCCTTGCTTTCAACCTCCCCCTTGGTTTTGTCCATGTGTTCTTCATGGTAGTTCCTGAAAACATTTTTTCCCACTGTTTCCTCCCCCTTCCCCTCAGGCTATTTTTAGATTGTTCTTAATTTCAATGACTCTGGTTTTATTTTGTTTGCTTATTTCTTTAGTTGATTGTATTCCAGTTAAAGGTAAGATCGTATGATATTTATCCTTCACCACCTGGATTATTTCACTTAGCATAATGCAAGTGCTAGAGACCAGTTCCATCCATGCTATCACAAAGGATATAACTCTTTCTTTCTCTCCTGCATAGAATTGCACTGTATAAATGTACCATAGCTTTCTGATACACTCATTTGCTGATGGGCACTTAGGTTGCTTCCAGCACTTGGCTATTGTAAATTGTGCTGCTATGAACATAGGGGTGCATCGGTTCTTTTGGATTGCTATTTCAGGGCTCTTAGGGTATAAATCCCAGCAGCAGAATTGCTGAGTCAAAGGCAGTTTCATTTTTAGTTTTCAGAGAAAATTCCATACTGTTTTCCACAGTAGCTGCACCAGTCTGCATTCCCAGCAAAGTGCACTAGGATTCCCTTCTATCCACATCCTCTCCAACACTTGTTTGATTTGTTTATGTCGGCCATTCTGACTGGTGTGATGTGGTATCTCACTGTGGTTTTAATTTGCATCTCTCTGATGGCTAGTGATGCTGAGCATCTTTTCATATGTTTCTGGGCCCTCTGTATGTCCTCCTTTGAGAAGTGTCTGTTCAAGACTTTTGCCCATTTTATAATTGGACTTTTGTCTTCCTGGAGTGGAGTCGTGTGAGTTCTTCATATATTTTGGAGATCAAACCCTTGTCCAGACCCTGGCTGGCATAGCTCAGTGGATTGAATGTGGGCCTGAGAACCACATGATTGTGGTTTGATTTCCAGTCAGGGCACATGCCTGAGCTGCAGGCCAGTTCCCGGGAGGGGACTCATGAGAGGCAACCACACATTGATGTTTCTCTCCTTCTCTCCTTCCCTTCCTCTCTAAAAATAAATAAATAAATAAAATCAAAAAACAAAAAACAAAACAAAAAAAAACAACCTTGTCCAAAGTGTCATTGACAAATATGTTCTCACATATGGTTGGCTCTGTTTTGTTTTAATGTTGTTTTCTGTAGCCATGCAGAAGCCTTTTAATTCGATGACATTCCATTTGTTTATTCTTTCCTTTATGTCCCTTGTTTTAGGGGACATATCTATGAAGATGTTCCTACACGGAATGTCTAAGATTTTCCTGCCAATGCTTTACTCCAGGACTTTTACAATGTTATAACTTATGTTTAAGTCTTTTATCTATCTTGAATTTATTTTTCTGTATTATGTAAATTGGTGAACAAGTTTCATTTTTTTTTCAATGTAGCTGTCCAGATCCTCAACACCACTTGTTGAAGAGCCTATTTTTTGCTCCATTTTATGCTTCTTCCACCTTTGTCAAATATTAATTGACTGTAGAGGCTTGTTTTTTTAAATTTTTTAATTTTAATATATTTTATTGATTATGTCATTACAGTTCTATTTCCCCCTTCATTCCCCTCCACCCTGCACACCCCTCCCCCACCACTCCCCACTTTAGTTCCTGGACACAAGTCTCAAGTTCTTTAGATTCTATATTTCCCATGCTATTCTTGCCCTCCCCCCTATCTATTTTCTACCTACCATCTATACTACTTATTTTCTGTACCTTCTCCCCCCTTCTACTTCTCCCACTCCCCTGTTGCTAACCCTCCATGTGATCTTCATTTCTATGGTTCTGCTCCTGATCTAGCTGTCCTCTTAGTTTGCTTTTGTTTTAGATGTGGTTGTTAATAACTGTGAATTTGCTGTCCTTTCACTGTTCATCTTTTTTATCTTCTTTTTCTTAGATAAGTCCCTTTAACATTTCATATAATAAGGGCTTGGTGATGATGAACTCCTTGAATTTGATCTTATCTGAGAAGCACTTTATCTGTCCTTCCATTCTAAATGAAAACTTTGCTGGATAGAGCAATCTTGGTTGTAGGTCTTTGGATATCATGACTTGGAATGCCTCTTTCCATCCCCTTCTTGCCTGTAAGGTCTCTTTGGAGAAATCAGCTGACAGTCTGATGGGCAGTCCTTTGTAGGTGACTGTCCCCTTATCTCTTGCTGCTTCTAGAATTCTCTCCTTCATTTTAATCTTGGCTAATGTAATTCTGATGTGCCTTGGTGTGTTCCTTCTTGGGTCCAACTTCTTTGGGACTCTCTGAGCTTCCTGGATTTCCTGGAAGTCTATTTCCTTTTCCAGAATGGGGAAGTTCTCTTTTATTATTTGTTCAAATAAGGTTTCCACTCATGACTGTTCCTATTCCCCTTCTGGTACCCCTATAATTCGGATATTGGAGCATTTAAAGATGTCCTGGAGGTTCCTAAGCCTCTCCTCATTTATTTGAATTCTTGTTTCTTCATATTTTTCTGTTTGGTCATTTTTTTCCTCTTTCTTGTCCACTCCTTTGATTTGAGTCCCAGTTTCCTTTCCATTACTATTGGTTTCCTGTGCATTTCCATTCATTTCAATTAGTTTAGCCTTCATATGTTCCTCTAATTTGTGACTATAATCAACCAGTTCTGTGAGCATCCTGATTACCAGCATTTTGAACTGTGCATCTGAAAGTTTGGCTATTTCTTCATCACTTAGATTTATGGGCTCTGGGCTGTGAGTTCTTCTTGAGCCACATTTTTATCTGTTCCTGCCTGTTACGTAGAGGAGGTGTTCATCAGGGTGGGGCCACTCAGGTCGCTGGTTTGTAACACTGTTTGTGGGGGTGGGGTCAGAGAGGGACAATGGCAGTCCCCTCTGCCACTTTCAGCCACTGGGGCCTGCACAGTCTGTCTCACTGCTTCGCTCCTTCACCAGTTTATCTGCGCTCAACTGTGTTACTTCAGTCAGCCCTCAGTGAGTTCACCGCCTTGCGCCTTCAGTGGGTCCGTCCACTACTCAACACCTGGGATCCTCCCTTGGGTGCTGGTGCACCTGGGTTGCCCACCCCAGTCAGTCTGGTGGATCTTTCCTGCCTGACCCAGCTCTGCTGCTGGCTCTGCCCCTCTTACCGGTTTGGCTGAAGGGTTCGTTGTCAGACTTCCGTGTAGTTCAATTTTCTGTGTTTTGGCTGAGTTTTTGTTGCTAAAACTTTGCTGTTTTTAAACTTGGTTGTGTGAGAAGGTGAAGTGCTTCCACCTACTCCTCCATCTTGGTGGAAGTCTTGAAACTTGATTTTATTTATGGGGTCTCTATTTTGTTTATTGGTCTGTGTGCCTGTTTTTATGCCAGTACCAGGGTGTTTTGATTACAGTGGACTTGTAATACAGTTTCATATCAGGTATTGTGATACCACCAAATTTGTTTTTCTTTTTCAAAATTGCTGCAGCTATTCAGGGGTGTTTATGGTTTCATATAAATTTTTGAAATATTTGTTCTATATCTGTGAAATATGTCATGGGTATTTTAATATAAATTGTATTGCATCTATAAATCACTTTGGGTAATATGGTCATTTTGATTATGTTAATTCTTTCAGTTCTTGAATATAGTACATGCTTCTATTTGTGTTTTTTTAAATTTATTTCTTAAGTGTTGTGTACTGTTCTGAGTACAAGTATTTCACCTTCTTGGTTAGGTTTATTTCTAGGTACATTATTTTTCTTGTTGATATATCAAATGGAATTTTTTCACTTATTTCTTTTTATGATGTATCATTGTTGGTGTACAAAAATGCCTTTGATTTATGGGTATTGACTTTGTAACTGGCTGTTTTCACAAATTCATTTATTAGGTCAAGTAGTTTCTTGGTGGAGTCTATAAGATTTTCTATGTACACTATCATGTCATCTGTGAACAGTGACAGTGTTGTTTCTTCCTTTCCAATTTGGCTGTCTTTTATTTATTTTTCTTGTCTGATTGCTGTGGCTAGGACTTCTACTACTATGTTGAATAGAAGTGGTGAAAGTTGGCATCCTTGTCTTGTTCCCGATCTTAGTGGAAAAGCTCTAGTTTTTTTATCCATTCAGTATGATGATGGCTGTAGGCCTCTCATATATGGCCTTTATTATGTTAAGGAAATCGCCCTCTATTCCCACTTTGCTGAGACTTTTTATCATAAATGTGTGCTCTACCTTATCAAATGCTTTTTCTGCATGTATTGATATGATCATGTGGTTTTTGTCTTTGCTTTTTTTATGTGATGTATTACAATTATTGATTTGCAAATATTGCACCATCCTTGCATCACTGGGATGAATTCCACTGAGTCATGGTGTATGATCTTTTTAACATATTGCTGGATGTGGTTTGCCAATATTTTGTTGAGGATTTTAGCTTCACCGATATTCATCAGGGATATTGGCCTGAAATTTTCTTTCTTTGTTACGTCTTTATCTGATTTGGGGGGTTGGATGATGTTGACTTTATAAAGAGTTTGGGTGTCTTCTAGCTCCCTGATTTTTTTAATAGTCTGTGGAGGATGGGGGTTAACTCTTCATTAAATGCTTTGTAAAATTCTCCTGTGAAACATTTGGTCCAGGGCTTTTGTGTGTCAAAAGCTTTTTAATTATTGTTTCAATTTTATCAGGTATTATTGATCTGTTCAGACTTTCTGCTTCTTTGTTATTGAGTTTTGAAAGATTATATTTTCCTAAAATTTTTTCATTTCACCTAGGTTTTCAATGTGCTTGACATATAATTCTTTTGAGTAATTTCTTACACATCTTTGTATTTCTGTGGTATCAGTTGTAGTCTCTCCTCTTTCATTTCTGATTGTGTTTATTTGGGTCCTGTCTTTTTTTTTTTCTTGATGAGCTTGCTTAAAAGCTTGTCTATTTTATTTATCTTTTCAAAGAACCAGCTAGCGGATTCATTGATCCTTAAAATGGTGATCTTAGTCACTATGCTGTTTAATTCTGCTCTAATCTTCATTATTTCCTTTCTTCTACTTGCTCTGGGTTGTCTTTATTGTTGTTCCCTGAGATCTTGTAGGTGTAGGTTAGGTTGTTTATTCAAAATGATTCTCTTTTCTTAGGTGGGCCTGCATTGCTATGAATTTCCCTCTCAGGACTGCCTTTGTTCTGGCACATAAGTTTTGGGTTGTTGTGAGTTCATTTTTTTTTTGTTTGCAGAAACTTTTTGATTTCTTCCCTAATCTCATTCTTTACCCATTCATTGTTTAATAGCATTCTAGTCAATCTCTATAAATTTGAGTGTTTTGGGTTTTCTTCTTGATGATGGTTTCTAGTTTCTGTCTCTTGTGGTCAGAGAAAATGCTTAACATGATTTCAATTGTCTTGAATTTGTTGAGGCTTGTTTTGTGACCTATCATATGGTCTAGCTTTGGAAATGTTTCATGTACATTTGAAAATAATGTGTACTTAGTTACTTTGGGATAAAGGGCTCTCTCTCTATATATAAATAAGTCCATTGGACCTAGGGCAGTTTTCAGTGCCACAATGTCTTTTTTGATATTTTCCTTCGAAAATTTGCCCATTTTTGACAGTGGGGTGTCAAAATCTCCTACTATAACTGTGTTGATGTCAATATCTTTGTTGAAGTGCTCAAAGATATTCTTTATGCATTTGGGTGCTCCTATGTTGGGTGCATATGTATTAATTACGTTTAAGTCTTCTTGATGGATTTTTCTCTTTCAGTATTATGAAATGACCTTCTGGTTGTCTTTTTATGGTTCTTTCTTGAAGTCTATTTTGTCTGATATGAGTATTGTTACCCTAGCTTTTTTCCCCCTCTCCATTTGCTTGGAATATTTGTTTTCAGTCATTCACTTTCAGTCTGTGTACATCTTTTGTACTGAGATGGGTCTCCTGTAGGCAGTATATGTGTGGGTAAAGTTTTTTAATCCATCCTGATATTCTTTGTCTTTTGATTTGGGCATTAAATCCATTTACATTTAAGGTCATTATTGATAGGTATTTATTCATTGCCATTTTTTCATACTTGTGTTCTCTCTCTCGATGTTTTTCTTCTTGCTTTGAAAGCAAACCCTTTAGCATCTCCTGCAGAGCTGGTTTGGGGGAGGTATATTCTTTGAGGTTTCTTTTGTCTGGGAAGTTCCTTATTGGCCTTCTATCTTGATTGAGAGCTTTGCTAGGTAAATTAGCATTGGTTCAGGGCTTTGGTTCTTATTACTCAGATTATTTCTTGCCATTCTCTTCTTGCTTGGAGCATTTCCATTGAGAAGTCAGCTGCTAGTCTTATCAGGGCTCCCTTGTATGTTACTTCCTGTTTCTCCCTTGCTGCTTTTAAGATTATCTTTATCTTGGAATTTTGCCATTTTAATGATGATGTGTCTTGAAGTGGGTCTCTTTGGGTTCCTCTTGATAGAGAAACTCTGTGTTTCCTGGATTTGTGTGATTTTTTTTCTCATCAAATGAGAGAAGTTTTTATCATTACCTTTTCACCATGTTTCCTATTTCTTGCTCCTCTTCTTCTCCTACTGGTATCCCTATTATATTGATTTTTTTTGTTTCATGTTGTCCTCCATTTTCCTTAACTTTTCATCATTCTTTCTGAGTTTCTTATCCCAGTCTCCCTCACTCTGAGTGTTTTTTTTCTAACTTGTCCTCAAGTTTGCTGATCCAATCTGCTTCATTGATCCTGTTTTTGATTCCTTTTACTGTGTTCTTCAGTTCGCAAATTGTATTCTTCATTTCTTCCTGGCCTTCATCAATACTTTCCCTTTCCTTTTTCATGTTGGTATAGTTTACAGTGAGTTCATTGTTGTTTCTCTGTAGTTTTGGGTAATTCTTTGTGAGCTCATTGAGCTTCCTGATAAGCATTGCTTTGTACTCAATAGCTGATAGTTGACTTGCCTCTATTATATTTAGCATTCTTTCTCTGACTTCCTTTTTTTCTTTCATTTGGGTTTTTTTTTTTTGTCTTCTCATTGTTTGTGAGATTCTTCTTGTTAGCCTCTGCTTTTTAAATTTATCTTTCTGACTCCCTGGGTTTATGGTATGAACTTCTTTGGTGAAATACCTGTGAGATTCAGTGGTGCTGTCTCCTTGATGTCCCAAGCTCACTGGTCTTGGGCTGTTAGTTATTTTGGCTCTGTGTAGGTCTTTAGGTTATGATTGCTTTGGGGTCTTTCTTTGGTGGGTCCTTCCCACCAGCTTGTTAACTGAGAGTCGCTCTGTTCACCACCTCTTGTATTTTATTGCGCAGGTGTGGGCAGTTTGTGTTGAAGCTGGATCTTACAATTGTACAAGGTTTTGAGGATTCTCTCTTTCTCTTTTTCAGTTTTTTTTTTCTGGGTAATTTCTTCTCTATTTGGTTGTATTTCCAGATAGGTCCTGGATTGAGGTTAGTGTGGCTTTCACTCCCTCCCTCACCTTCTTTTGTTGTTATCTGTTAATGGTTCCTTTATTGGTAGGTTTCCTCTTTCAGCAAGTGTCCTAGTGTTCACAGATTCCACCCACTCTTTTCTTGTTCTCCATTGGAGGGGAAAGGCAAAATGGTTTAAGATAGCAATAGTGTATTCCATGATATTTACAGTAGCAGCCGGTAGAGAAGAGATAGGAAATTCTTTGTATATGTATAGTGTTAACTGTGATATTTCACCCAACTAGTCACTTTATAGAAAGGGTGGAAATAAGATAAAACTCTTGTGGTGGGGGAAATATTGTGAGTTGGATCTAGAAAGCAGTGAGGTTGTGGGGGGTCAGACTATGATGTAAAGTTCTTTTGATGTAAAGAAAATTGGTGTAGTGTGTAAGAGAGTAGAGTTCACCAAAAGAATAATAGAGTTCAGGAAGCTGTGAAGTGGGCTAAGATCTGGGTGGGGTGCTGTGGAGTATCTACAATTGTATGGAATTGTTATTATTTACAATAAAATGGAGCAACAATCATATGATAGAATCTATGTGATCCTGATAACCAGAATAGGAAGTGTAGGAGCTAGAGCAGTGTGCTAGTGGAACACAAGTGAAGTGAAAGACAGTAAAATAACAATACACCATGAAAGAGAGGGCTGAGGGAAACCAGTCAAACAATGCAATTTAACCAGCCAAGTAAAGAAGACTAAACAGAAAGAAGAGGATACCATAAATACTATTAAAATAAAAGATGTAAAAAAATAATACAGATATGCAATAACTTTCAAGTTCTCTGTAGTAGCAAAGTAAAATTTGTGTCACTGTCTCAGCTTTGGGATGCCCCCTGTTTGATCTATCTTTGGTTTTTTCACAGTTCCAGGTTTTGGGGGTTCTTTTTTTTTGGTCTCACTTGTGGGAACTAGAAAACAAAGAAGAAGAAAAATAAAGGAAGAAGAGATAAAAAGGGAAAAAAAGAAGAAGGAATAAAAGAAGAAAGAAGGAAAGAGGAAGGAGCTAAAAGGTAAAAAATAAATAAATAAAATAAAGAATCACTTTTTTTAAAAAGCCTCTTGCAGGGTTCAAACTGGCCAAGTCAGTTTTGCTATTATTCCTAGCTGCAGCAGGATGTGAGGTTATCGATTTTTACTTTTCTGCATTCCTGCTCAGTAGTCAGCCTCCATCCCACTTTCCCAGCAGCCTCTGGTTCAGGTGTGCACTCTCCTTGGCGCCACTGGTGTGGGCATCAGTCTTCTGTGGTATGAACTCTCCCAGGGCTTTGGGTGTTAGTTCGAGGGCCTCTCCCTGGGGCTTCAGGTGTGGGCCCTGGGCCTTCTGCAGAGTGCACTCTCCCTGGGTTGCAAGCCTGTGCACTTGGCCTGGCAGCCTCCGGTCCCTCAGGTTAGGCCGCACATTTTTACCAGGGCTATGGGAGTGTTTTCAGGGCCTTCTGTGCCACTTCTGTAGGGCCTAGAACCTGGAAGGGGAAGTGGCTGGAGTGGCTGCTGCAAGAGAATTCCTCAAACAGCTACCAAGTGTCTTTTTTTACTTTTTCTTTTTAAGAAATTCCTCCTTCTCAAGCCTGGCCTGTCACACAGCCCAATTTTCCAGCCACACCAGGGACCATCCAGGTTAGGATCTATCATGACCCAACTCTCAACTCTCCCCAGCAGGCATTTACAGACTCATTCATACTAGTGCTCACAGCCCCTATGTGTTTGCCACTTAGTCCTTATTCCCCTCTCTGCGACTTCAATCAACCAGGTCTTTCCCCCTTCCTGTGCTGCTCAAACCTTGTTTGGCGGGGAAGGGAGTCATTGATCCAGCTCTCTCCCAAGAACCCTGTGGCAGACCCAGGAAGCACTGGACCTGGGACTTCAGCCACTCTCGTCCCCACGCTGGTCCCAGGAATTTTATTGTCCTGAAGCACTCTCCTTATTGTCTGGTTTTTCAATGTCCTCTACAAATTTTGGTCTCCTATTTTCATTTATGCTGCTGTACTATTGGCTGTTCCTTTAGTAGATCAGCTAGGTATTTCACACATGTGCAGGGGAAAGTGGGCTCTACTCCCACCTACCTGGCCACCATCTTCCTAAAATGTGTCAAAATTCATATATTTTTAATGTTTTTAAAATATTTTATTTATTTATTTTTTGAGAGAGGGGAAGGGAAGGAGAAAGAGTAGGAGAGAAATATCAATGTATGGTTGCCTCTCATGTGTCCTCTGCTGGGAACCGGCCCGCAACCCAGGCATGTGCCCTGACTGGGAATCAAACCCCGATACTCTGGTTCGCAGGCCCATGTGCAATCCACTGAGCCACGCCAGCCAGGTCTCAAAACTCATATTTTTTTAAAGCAGAAAATAATAAAAGCCAACCAGTTCGAGGACTTCCCCTTGACCCTCAAACTTATGTAGATTTTTGTGATAGTTTCCTATGCCTCTGGGAAGTCCAAAGACCCAAGACAATTTTGCAGAAACATAAGTGATATGAGATTTCTCTTTCTGAGACTCTTGAACTAACATTAGGGTGGGAGCGGTTTTTACTTCTCATTTTCAGTTTAAGTTCAGCTTCAGAATCTATATTATTATTAAATATAATAATATGTAAGGGGTTAACTGGGGCATAGCAGAATCATCAAATATACAAACTGGAAGGATTATAGGCATCGTCTAGATAAACATTCAAAATTAACTTGAGTAAAGGTAGGGAAATGTCAAAAATATGCAAATTTTTTTAAAAAGAAAAAAGTTTAGTGCTCGCTTCGGCAGCACATATACTAAAATTGGAAAAAGAAAAAAAGTTTAAACCACTAAATGACTGGCCAGAGGAAAAGAAAATATGGCGATGTTAACCTCAAAGTTCTATGAGTTTGTTGGGGAGAAAATTTGGAAAATTAAATCCTGGCTTACAAAATGCAACATTGAAAAAAAACTGGGTGAAACTGTGGTATGATGAGGGATTTTAGATTATACTTTTGTCTATGTACACTTATGGCACAGTCATTCCAATGGTTGCCTGAGCCAAATTCCTGAGAATCTTCCTAGATGTCTCTTCTTCACCTCCAAACAATTAATTGTTTTTAGTGCATTCCCTACAAAAATATGTTTTGCATCCCTTCCCTTTACCACATCTGTAGCTTTGCTTTGTTCCTCTAATCTAGATAACAGTAAGTAACAGCATCAAACCACACTTCATATCACCAGTCTTTTCCACTGCAAAGTTATTTTTAACACAGTCTTTAGAAAGATTTATTTGTAAAACTCAGTGGTTTCCTGCAGTTACAAGATAAGTCTTCTTTTTTCACCAAGAGCTACTGTGATCTTACCCTTTTCAGACTGACATCATTTTCCAGTAAAGAGAATTTTATTTGCCAATATTCTAAAGTGCTTTAACTTTCTGAACATGTTTTGGTTTTTTAGGCCTCTGCAATTTTCCAATACTTTTCAAAGTTTATCTCTTCATTTCCCAGTTCATCTTTGTATGCCTAGCTTTTCGGCATTAGTTTTCCTCTTCTTCCTGTTCCCTCCTTTCTCCTGATCTCTAACATTTATTAAACACTTACTATGTCTAGGCATTTTTATTAAGCAGTTACTTTTAATTCTCACCCCAAGCTTGTAAATTAAAGTGTAATATATTTCTGATTTTTTATCCCTGAGACAATATTTGAGTAACTTAACTAAGGTTCCGCCGTAACCATGGAAACTGGGACTCAGCCAATTGGTGCTCTTATTATGACCCAGTGATTTGTGTTGAAGAAAACAGGTTTTTAATAACAGAGTTCCAATAACAGCAGGAGCTGAGAGCACTTTTGCTCTAAGTCCTAATCTCCCACAAGACCCAGAACTTCCCTTGCTCCATAATAGACTACAAGCCAAAATCATACCCAGAAGTTTTCCATTTCCTTATCTGTTATTAAGCTGGTCACACAAACAGATCTCTATTTTCTGGAATGTGTGCCCATGGGTTTCAGAGTTGCCATCTTCTTGCAGCAGCTCTCTTCTTCAAGATCTGGGCTGAGCTGCTCTCAGTATCCATGTAGTGGTCCATAAATGATGTGTTGCACTACATTGGATCATAGTGTCTCATTAGCTAGAGCTCATGGAGGCACATATTCCAACATATGACCCTGTTTCCAGGAATGAGCTCCCATCCATGCAGGGTCTAAACTCCTGGAGGGACCCTGTGACAAGAGGGCAACTTCTCCATTCCAAGCACTTACACTGAGTCCCCATACTCAGAGCATGAGCATGACAGAAAGAAATCCTTTCTGCCCATTATTTTCAAAAGGCTCTCCTAAAATAATTCAACATGTGAAGGAAGCCAGTGGAAGTGTTCAGCTCTTTTTATGGTGCATCAGTGCCTGCCATTTTATCAGCTCCCCAGTGTATTTGACACTCTTTTGACTTCCACCTTTAGTCAGGGCAAAAGTTTCCCAACCACACTGAGGTACACATCCATGGTTGAGCAGTTGATCCCTAAAGCTCACACTGGTGCTGTATGGGCTTCTCCCTCAGTTGGCATATATTCTCATAGTCACATTGTCTTTGTTTACATTTTTCCCTGGGAAGTAGCCTCTTTCCGAAGCCTCTCCCTGTAGGAAGGCATGGGCTATATTAATCTGACATATACATTAAGGCAATGTGCCTTAAGTACTGTGCCTTCTGTTCTTTTGGCACCTTCCCTGCCTTGCTGAAAGTATGATTTTCTTAATCTGTGGCCTCAGCAGTCTTATTGCCCACCCCTGTCTTTTGCTTTGGGCAGGTTCCCGTTTTCCAGAGTTTACCCTGTTTTTTAGGAATCTCTGCTCTGACCTACTCATTACACCATACTGCTAACTGTGACCTGAATTTGAACTCAGATATTCTTGGCTGCATGTATCAAACACTCTCAATCACCATGTTCTATTTCCTCCAGAAAAATTTCTCTGCAAATCTTGCTTGGCTGAACTGGGTAGTGATTGCCTGGGGTGATCATCACACCTGTGTCTTTTGTCTTTTGGATTGCTTTTCCCACCCACTGAGTTAGAGAGAAAAACTTTGACTAAGTTCTAGCTAATTAAATAAATACATGTCACTTTTGGAATTACCCTCTAAAATCTCTTGTCTTGGGTGACCTCCCACTTTCTTATTTTGCAAAGTGACTGGGAACCACCAAGATGACAGTACCATGAGATATAAGGTGCCTGGGTTCCTGAATTACTTTGTGTGATAAAGACTTGCCCTTTATCCTGGAAGCAAGTGAGATTTTGTTTTGGAAAGTTCTAAAGACTTCTGAGGTCGTTTGTTACAGCTGTTGTTATGTTGTTGGTCAAAAATTTTATTGTGTTTTTTTTCCATAAGATTGCTCTAGTAAACACTAAGTTGTCTTTAACTTAATTGGAAACAATTTTATTAGATTGTTTGTGACAGCTGTCATATCAGTGTGCATTTTTTAAAAACATCAGAATTGGTGAGTTTTTATGTAGCCATTTTAATATTGAAGATGGAAGAAAATAAGCAAATTTTGACATATTATGCTTTATTATTTTAAAAAAGGTAAAGAAGCAACTGAAGTGCAAAAAAAGATTTATGCAGTGTATGAAAAAGTTGCTGTGACTGATCAAATGTGTCAAAAGTGGTTTGTGAAGTTTTCTGCTAGAAATTTTTTTGCTGGATGGTGCTCCATGGTTGAATAGATGAGTTGAAGTTGATAGTGGACAAATCAAAACATTGATTGAGAACAATCAACTTTCTTACACTTTGGAGATAGCCAATGTACTCAAAATATCCAAATCAATAAAGTTACTGGTGAAAATAAAAAACTGTGTCTTTTATTTTACAAAAAAACCCCAAATTTTTGATGAACCCAATAATAAATGAAATGCCTGATACTGAGCCTTTTGAATATAAAAACACAATACATGTTAATTATTTTTAACATTATATATATGTGTGTGTTTATATTTATAAATATATATATATATATTAGGTCAACACATATTTATTAAATATTTAGCATAGCAAACATAAATATTGATCAGAAATGCCTTTCAAAATTAATGTGCTAGAACTACATACATAAAAAGATAATTTCCATATAATGTGAGGGTAAGAATTGCACTGACCAATATGTTAGAGAAAGTAACCCAATGAAGTTAAAGAAAACTAAGCATTTCTACAGCCATCGTATGGGGAAAAAACGAATTCTTTTACCAACCTGATACTTTATATAATCTTCATAATTCACAAATGTTATTTAAGTGATTATCATGTATTCGGCTCTCAGAGAGGTATTGGGTATGTATTAGTGAACAAAACAAATAAAAGTTCTTACCCTTATACAGCATAAAGTATAATGAGGCAGTCAGATAAACAAAGAAGAAAAAAATTAAAATGTCAGATAGTAAAAAGTTCTCCCGAGAAATACCAAGTATCATGTTGGAAACCATCTGCCAGGTTTCAAGAGCTGTAACTGCACTGACAGGTGAAAAATGCCCCATGGCTAGGGGATCTTTGGACCATAGGCCACTAAGGAGACAAAACTTATTTTCTCAGCAGGGCACAGCCTCTTCCCCCTTTACTTCACCCTGCTTGGCTCCTGTGGGATGGCTAGATAGTCAATGATGGGTAAGATTCCTCGAGGAATGAACAGCCTAAGACAGGTACTCATGAAGGAGTCATCAGGGAAGAACTTAAGGGATTGTGGAGGAGGGACAAAAGACCCTCACCCCTTGGCTTTATCATAGTCTCAGTCCTCATTCTATCTGTAAAAAGTCTCCTAATCTCTTGGCTGCCTTGCTTATCCCCACTTGATTCAGGCCTGAAACAATGCTAAATGAGGGTGCAGCCCTGTAACAGAACTGGCAGTTCCTGATGGGAATAATCAAGCCTAAGAAAGAATGCATAAAGTCCTGTGAAACCTGCTTTGCTAAGAATACACTCAATTTAAATGTTAAGGGTCCAAGCACAAAATAAGTTTATTTCCCAAGGTTTTACAGCCAATTAACATCACCCTGTCTCCAGACCCCTGACTTAAAAGGACCCCCATGGTCCCAGAAATGTTATCTGTAAACCATAACTATTATCTTTTATATGCATCCCTATGCAAGCTAAACTCAATACAAGCCCATTAGGAGAGAGACTTAAGACTTTTTTCCTCTGAGATACTGGTAAGTAGATCATGTCTTGGTAGACTTATTCTCAATAGTGGCAGCCAGAGAAGATCTGCTGGACAAAGCTCACCTACAGTAGCATATGGAGGAGAGGAGTTCATAAGGGTTGGAGGATGTTGCTATCCTAAACACATGTTAAGGAAAGACCCCATGGAAATGATAACATTTGAATAGGCACTGAGGGTTGAGAAGTAACAAGCAGTGGCTATCAGTGGGAAAAAGCATTATAGTGAGAATATATTTTTTTGCTTAATCTCTTAACCTTTTTACACCCAGACCCCAACTTCCTATTCCTCTGAAAGCTGTCAGTCTGTTCTCTCTATCTGTGAGTCTGTTTCTATTTTGTTTGTTAGTTTATTTTATTCATTAGATTCCACATATAGGTTAGATCACATGATACTTATCTTTCTCTGACTGGCTTATTTCACTTAGCATAATCTCTAGATT
This sequence comes from Artibeus jamaicensis, assembly GCF_021234435.1. Classification (NCBI taxonomy): domain Eukaryota; kingdom Metazoa; phylum Chordata; class Mammalia; order Chiroptera; family Phyllostomidae; genus Artibeus; species Artibeus jamaicensis. The sequence goes on from NW_026521852.1 coordinate 8,307,221, forward strand.
CATCCATTAATTCATGTTCTTATAAAAGGTGAGATTTCATTTTTTAAAATTTTTATTTAATTATTGTTCAAGTACAGGTTTCTGTTTTTTACTCCCATCCCAGCCACCCCCCACCAGTGTCAGGATGTCCAAGTGGTCTAAGGCACCAGACTCAAGCTTTGCTTTCATTTCTCATAACAGCTGAGTAATATTTCATTGTGTATATGTATACCCTCATAAACACAGACAACAGTATGGCGATTAGCAAAGAGAAAGAAGGGGTAATAGGAAGTAGAATGGGATAAAGAGGGGTAAACAGTGATGGGAGGGAATTTGACTTGGATTGATGAATACACAATACAATATACAGATGATGTATTATAAAATTTTATAATTGAAACATAATTTTATTAACCTATGTCACCACAATAAATTTAATAAAAATAAAAACAAACATAAAAAAGAACATTACAGTGAATAAAAAGAGAAAATGCAAAAGTTTTGTAGTAAGAATGTGCTCACAATGGTTGTACAAGATACATGTTATCTTTATTTTGCATAAAATGAAATTGAATCCAAACACTTAAATAACTTGCTAAAGTACTTAGGTAATAGGTGGCACATCCAAGATTTAAACCAAAATTTCATGGATTTAAAATTGTATGTTCTGGAACAGAGTGAACAGCCAATGGAATCCCAGCTTATATGAAGTTTGGAGGCCAAAAATTGCAGAGGACATTAAAAAAACAGATGGTGAGGAGATGGCATTGGGACAGTAAGGTCCCTGGGATCTGCACTGGGAATAGGCTGCTACAGCCCCTGGCCCAGTACCTGCCACAAGATATGGGGAGGAGAGTTAGATAACCAGCTCCCTCCCCTACTAGAGCAGATAGGGGAGGGACCTGGATGCTGGAAGTCACTGAGATGAATAGAGATGAACTAGGAGACACACAGAGGTGCTACACATTTATTGGGACTGTGGACACTGGCACCAGAGAAATTGAGGTGCCTGGCAATACCTGGAGGAGGGAGGAGTTTGGCCATATTGGATCCTGACTTGGATAGTCTCCAGAATGGTTGAAAAGGGGCTGTGTGAAAAACCATGTGCTTGTTAAGAATGGTGGGCAGCTTCTTTGAAAGGAACCCTCCAGCAGTGGCTATCTTTCCCAAAAGGTGATTTCAGCTGCATGCACCCACAGACTGAGCAGCCAATTGATACAGTGAGCTTGAGATTGACTCATGCTATGAGCAGCTGAATGGCTGATTTAAGCCTGGCATTTCATGGAGAACCTGGTCTGGTGGCTGGAAAACTGTGAATATTGTGGTCCAGACCTGGTCCCCATCCTCTAAAAACCACAGAAAGGGAGGAAGACAAAGCCCAGCATCCCTGTTTCTGTGGCATCTAGGAAGACCAGCAGAACTCACTGAATAGGTTTAAAGTCAGCAGTAGGCATACTATTATTGTGGGTTTTTTCTTTTTGGTTCCTCTCTTTTATTTTTTGCTTTTTTTCTCCCCCCAAGTGAGACAATAAGACCTTGAATTACAAAGGGTACAGATACAGATTAAAGGGGGCGGGGGCAAAAGGCTAACCCCCAAAACTGAAATACTGAGACAAATGTCACTTTGCTCTTCCATAGAGTGGGCATTTCATTGTTTATGTGTATTATTATTTTTTTATTTTTACCACTTTAATTTTATTAGTATTTTTTCATTTCTCTTCCTTGTGTTTATTTCTCCTCATTTAATTTCCCTGTTTTATTGCATTGCTTGACTGTTTTTCTTTATTGCCTCTGTATTATATTTTAATTTTCTTTCTTCCACTTCACCTGTGTTCCAATAACACCCAACTCTTGATCGGGTACTTTCTATTCTGGTTATCCAAATCTTATATTTCTTGTTATATTATTGTTGTTCCAGCATTGTTGTAAATACTTGTTGTTCCAAACAATTGTACATACTACACAGCAACCCTCCATGACCTTAGCCCACTTCACTGTAACCCTAAGGATTATTATTGTTCTGGTTAACTCTATTCGCTCTCATACTACATCTACTGTATATACCTTAATCTCACTATATCTCATCATCTAATCTTGCACAAACACTCTGCTTTCTGGATTCAGCTCACAATCATCCTCCCCTCTAACAATAGTCTTATCTCTTTCACCTTTTATAAAAAGTGGCTAGTTGTGTGATATTTCACAGTTAAGGCTATACTTATCCAAAGAGTCTTCTATCTCTTCTCTACTTGCTGGTACTTTAAATCCCATTAAATTCTCTCCCCCTGTCTTAATTCCTTTGGCCTACATCCTGCAACTGATCACATACAAGAATAGGTGGGAGCCTCAACCTTCAGTATACCTACTGGAGGAGAGAAACTACAAACAAAGGAACCAACAAAGGGTAAAAACCCAAGTAGAAGAGGGCCCACACAAACAGTAAAAGGGGAAATCTAGAGCATCCAGACAAGGAGACAAAGAGACCACGCCACTGAACCTCATATAATTCCTACCATAGAAGTTCACACTACAAAGACAGCTAGCAAAATGAAACATCAGGTAGGGCAGAAACAAACAAAAAGAGTCACGTAAAATGGGAATATGAAAAAAGAACATGCAATCAAAAGGAATGGAAGACTCCCCGCTAAAAGAAATAAACAAAATGAAGGTAAGCAAACAATCAGTTATAGAATTCAAAATAATGCTTATAAAGGTGCTTGAGGAACTCACAGACAACTACAAGGAACTGAGTGAGAACTACATCAGCGTGAGAAAGAAAATAGAAACCACAAACAAAAGCCAGGAAAAAATAAAATCTCAAAAATAAAAAATGCACCACACAGAATTACAAGCAGGTTGGATGAAGCACAGAATCAAATTAGTGAGTTGAAGAACAGGGTAGAAAAAAAAACACCCATATAGAGCAATAAAAGGAAAAGAGACACAGAAAGAATGAAGAAGTGGTAAGGGACAACATGACAATATGAAACATAATAACATCCATTAATAGGGATACCAGAAAAAAAAGAAGAAGAGCAAGGAATAGAAAACCTGTTTGAAAAAACAGGTTTTTCAATGATGGAAAACGTCTTTAATTTGATGAGAGAAAAATTCACAAAAATCCAGGAAACACAAAGAGTCCCAACCAAAAAGAACCCCAAAAGGCCCACTTCAAGACACATCGTAAAATGGCAAAATTCCAAGATAAAAAGAGAATCTTAAAGGCAATAGGGAAAAAAGAAGTAATATTGAACAAAGGCCCAATAAGGCTAGCAGCTGACTTCTCAATGGGAACACTCCCAGCTAGAAAAGAATGGCAAGAAATATTCCAATTTGAAAACTAGATACATACAGTCAAGACCCATTTATCCAGCAAGGCTCTCAATTAAAATGGAAAGCCAAATAAGGAGCTTCCCAGAAAAAAAAGAAGTCTAAAAGAATACACCTCCACAAACTGATCTCTGCCGTAGATGCTAAAGGGACTTCTTAAGAAAAGGGGTGAGCCCTGGCTGGTGTAGCTCAATGGATTGAGCACGGGCCTGCGAACCAGACAATCGTGGTTCAATTCCCAGTCAGGGCACATACCCAGGTTGCAGACCGGTTCCCTGCAGGCCAGTTTCCAGCAGGGGATGCATGAAAGGCAACCATACATTGATGTTTCTCTCCCTCTCTCCTTCCCTTCCCCTCTAAAGATAAATAAATAAAATCTTAAAAAAAAATAAAAGGGGTGAAAAATATTGAGAGGAAGAGTAACACAGACATAAAAAGGTAGGAATGAATGAGTATTCATCAAAAATAACCTTAAATGTAAATGGACTAAATATTCCAATAAAAAACAGAATAGCAGAATTCATAAGAAAGCATGACCCACATAGATGCTTTATACAAAAGACCCACCTCAGAACAAAGGACCTACACAGACTGTGTAGGCCTAGAAACATTCCAAGCAAATGGACAGGAATAAAAAAAATCTGGGATAGCAATACACATATTAGATAAAATAAATTCAAAAAATGGCCACAAAAACAAACACAGAAGATCAGTTCATAGTACTCAAGGGAGGAATCCATCAAGAAGGCACAAACATTGTAAATATATATGCACCCAACATAGGAACACCAAAATGCATTAAAAATATCTTGGAGCAATTCAACAAAGGTATTGACAGCAACATAATTATAGTAGTAAATTATAACACCACTCTGGGAAAAATGGGAAAAATGGACAGATTTTCCAAACAAAATATGAAAAATGATATTGTGGCATTGAAAAACATCCCAGATAAAATGAACTTAAATGATATATTAAAGCCTTTCATCTCAAAGAAGCAAAATACGCATTGTTCTCAACTGCACCCAGAACATTTTCAAATATAGACCACATAATAAAAAACAAAACAAGCCTCAAAATTTCAAAAAAATAAATAAATCATATCAACCATTTTCTCTGATCACAAAGGACTGAAACTAGAAACCAACTTCAGGAAAAAAAAAAACCTTAAACATTCAAACTCATGGAGGTTGAGTAGCATGCTATTAAACAATGAATGGGGGGGTTTCAAGATGGCGGTGGACTAGGAAGGAGTAGATACCAGTTCCTAGTACAAAAGAGACAGAAATCTATCTGATCGGAGGAGGTGAGGCCAGCAAGCCAGCAGTTGCCAAGCATATATGAAAATAAGAGACCAGAAACCTCATCGGTCACGGAGGAACCAGACAGTAGGGAGACAGCAGTGGCACAGTAGTCTCTGGGACGGAGCAGGGAGAAACAGCCGGTGCAGGGTAGGGGAACCAGCGCCCTGTGGCGAGAGCCCAACGGCTCCTGGGACAGCCTTCAGCGCCCGGACGGCTCCCTCCCTAGGATTTTTGGGCCGGGGACCTGCCAAGTGGCCCAACCAGAGGGGAGCAGAGGTGATTTCAGTCTGTGCATAGCTCGGAGGTTCAGCGCCTGGTGGGAACTGTGTCTGGGAGAGTGCCTAAAGGCGCCTGGGACAGCTTTCAGCGCCCAGACGGCCCCCTCCCTGAAATTTTTCTGCCAGGCAGGCTGAGTAGCCCAGGCAAAGAGGTGTGGAAGAAATTTCAGCCTGCGCGCAATTTGGGAAACTAGTCGCTCCACACGCAGTGTGTCTGGGCAAGTGCCTGAGGGCGCCTAGGCCAACGTTCAGCACCCAGAAAGCTCCCTCCCTAAAATTTTTGGGCCCGGACCGGCCAAGAGACCCAACCAGAGGGGAGCAGAGGAGATTTCAGCCTGCACACAGTTCTGGGACCAGCACCCGGTGTGGTGCTGCTACATCCCTAGGGGTTTTTTTGGTTTTTTGTTTTGTTTTGTTTTTTGCCAGAGGTTGGCTAGGGGACCCAGACAAACACAGGAGCAGAAGGAATACACACCACGCAGCATGCCATGACGAGCACACAGAGTTTCTAGGTCTGCGCCCAGTCCTCAGATTGGCTCCTGGCTTCCAGTCTACCCCCCTCAGACTATCTGGAAGCCCTGGACGCTGAGGGGTCCTGGGAAAAGAGCTGAGACCCTCAACCCCCTCCCTTTCTGGCCAAGCAAGGTGGGGGGCCAGGAGAGACTTGTTTGATAGAGTTTGTGGAGAGGGTGCGGAGGACAAAGGGCCCCAACCAAAGACTCTGTGGTTGCCAGCCCAGGAGAGCTCGGAGGTGCAGCCTGGGGCTCTGAATCCAGTAGACACGGCAGCCTGGTCTGCTTCACACCCAGCTTGGCAGCGAGCCCAGGACTGGGCAGAGGGTCTAGGGCCTCCCAACTGAACGGGGGCAGGCCTGTGCTCAATCCCGAGGGAACCAGGCAACTAGGCCGGTGCAGGTGCCTGCAAACACAGCAAACCAGACTATGCCAGTAACCCCTGGGAGGGGAGCGCTGCAAGAAAGTCCTAGCTCCCCATTGTAGGGAGCTGGGGGAGAGGCGCCAAGTGTCTGGATCCTGAGAGGGGCTGGCTGAAAAAATCACAACAATCGACCCTCAGCCAACTGCAACCAGAAAAACCGGTTCGGCTAGTTTCAAGCCAACAAGTGACATTCCTTTTTCTGAGGTTGTTTTTGAGAGATTATTTTGGTGCATTTTTTGTTTTTTTACTTTATTTTATTTTTATTCTTTCTTTCTTTTTTTTATTTACCTTTCTTCCTTCTCCATTCCTTTTCTTTATCTTTTTGCTTTTTTAAAGTAATCTGTTATTTCTTTTAAACTTTATTACTGTTTCATCTTTCCATACTTTTCTCCTCTTTTCCCGGATTTTCTGTTTTATTTCTTTTTCAGTTCTTTCTAAACTTATTGCTCTTTCTTCCATTCCCCTACCATTTTTCTTTCTTCCTTTTATTTCTTTCCTTATCATTTCTTTCTTTTACCCACAAGAGTCACAATCAACTTGAAAATATAAAAAGACCAGAGCTGGACCCATAGAAGAGGCCTCCCAATAGTAGAGTCAGAGAGACAAATTGCACATTGTTGCAGGAGAGAAGCCACAAGTTGCTGCATATTTGAGTAGGTGGAAGCAGAGAACAACAGGATAACCAAAAGAGGCTGCACCATTGAAATTCACAGGCATTCCACCACAAAAGTTCATACCATAAACCCAGGGTGTCAAAACAGATTAATCTAAGAAGCTGAGGCTAACAAGAAGAGTCTCACAAACAATGGGAAGACAAAGAAACAATCCCCAAATGAAAGGAAAGGAGGAATCCTCAGAAAGAATGCTAGATGAAACAGAGGCAAGTCAACTATCAGATACTGAATTCAAAGCACTGGTGATCAGGAAGTTCAAAGAGCTTACAAGCAGCTACCAGAAACTACAGGGAAGTTACAATGATCTCACTGTGAACTATATCAACATGAAAAAGGAAATGGAAATTATTAGCAAGGGCCAAGAGGAAATGAAGAATACAATTTCTGAATTAAAAAACACAGTGGAAAGCATTAAAAATAGGGTGGATGAAACAGAAGATCGGATTAGTGAATTGGAGGACAAAGTAGAAAGCATCTCACAGAAAGAACAGGAAAGGGAAAAGAGGCTCAGAAAGAATGAAGAGAGATTAAGAGAAATGCAAGACAATATGAAACATAATAATATCCGAATAATAGGAATACCAGAAGGAGAAGAAGAAGAACAAGGGATAGAAAACATATTTGAAAGAGTAAAGAGAGAAAATTTCCCTAATTTGACAAAAGAAAAAGTCACACAACTCCAGGAATCACACAGAGTCCCATTCAAGAGGAACCCAAAGAGGCCCACTTCAAGACACATCATCATTAAAATGGCAAACTTCCAAGACAAAGAGAGAATCTTAAAGGCAGCAAGGGAGAAAAAAGAAATAACATACAAGGGCGTCCCAATAAGGTTAGCCACTGACTTCTCAATGGAAACACTCCAAGCAAGAAGAGATTGGCAAGAAATATTCCAAGTAATGAGAAACAGAGGCCTCCAACCAAGGCTACTTTACCCAGCAAGGCTCTCAATCAAGATAGAAGGCCAAATAAAGAGCTTCCAAGACAAAAGAAGTCTAAAAGAATTTGCTGGCACCAAGCCAGCTCTACAAGAAATACTAAAAGGACTGCTTTAAGGAAAGAAAGAAAAAGAGGGAGACACACAGGAACACAGGTACAAAAATGGCAATGAATAAGTACCTATCAATAATAACCTTAAACGTAAATGGATTAAATGCTCCAATCAAAAGACACAGAATAGCGTCATGGATAAGAAAGTATGACCCACACATATGCTGCCTACAAGAGACCCACCTCAGCACAAAAGACCATCACAGACTACAAGTGAAAGGCTGGAAACAAATTTTCCAAGCAAATGGACAAGAAAAAAAAGCTGGGGTAGCAATTCTCATATCAGACAAAATAGACTTCAAAAAAAGATCCATAAAGAGTGACCCAGAAGGTCACTTCATAATACTCAAGGGAAGAATCCACCAAGAAGACATTAACATCATAAATATATATGCACCCAACATAGGAGCACCAAAATATAAGGAAAATCTTAGAGGAATTCAAGAAAGATATAGACAGCAACACAATTATAGTAGTGGATTTTAACACCCCACTATCAAAAATGGACAGATCTTCCAAACAAAATATCAACGAAGACATTGCAGCATTAAACAACACCCTTGATGAAATGGACCTAACTGATATATACAGAGCTCTTCACCCCAAAGAAGCTAAATACACATTCTTTTCAAATGCACATGGAACATTCTCAAAGATAGACCACATGATAGGGCACAAAACAAGCCTCAATAAATTCAAGAATATTGAAATCATACCAAGCATTTTCTCTGACCATAAGGGACTGAAACTGGAAACCAACCCCAAAGGAAAAAACCAAAACACCCAAAATCATGGAGACTGAACGGTATGCTATTAAACAATGAATGGGTCAAGAATGAAATTAGGGAAGAAATCAAAAAGTTTCTGGAAACAAATGAAAATGATCTCACAACAACCCAAAACTTATGGGATACAGCCAAGGCAGTCCTGAGAGGGAAGTTTATAGCAATACAGGCCTACCTAAAGAAAACAGAAACATTTCAAACAAATGAACTTACTCTACGCCTGCAAGAACTCGAGGAACAACAACAAAAACAGCCCAAAGCAAGTAGAAGGAAGGAAATAACTAAGATCAGAGCAGAACTAAATGACATAGAGACTAAAAGTACAATTCTAAAGATCAATGAATCCAGGAGTTGGTTCTTTGAAAAAATAAACAAATAGACAAGCCTTTAAGTAGGCTCATCAAGAAAAGAAGGGAACGGACACAAATAAACACAATGAGAAATGAAAGAGGAGAGATTACAACTGATACCACAGAAATAGAGAGGATTGTAAGAAATTACTATGAAGAACTGTATGCCAAGAAATTTGAGAACCTAGGGGAAATGGACACATTTCTAGAAAAATATAATCTCCCAAAACTCAATGAAAAAGAAGTAGAACACCTGAATAGACCAATAAGAGCAAAAGAAATTGAAGCAGTAATCAAAAAACTCCCATCACACAAAAGCCCTGGACCAGATGGATTCACAGGAGAATTCTACAAAGCATTTAAGGAAGAGCTAACCCCCATTCTTCACAGACTATTCCAAAAAATCCAAAAGGATGGAAAACTCCCTAACTCCTTTTATGAAGCCAGCATCATCCTAATTCCAAAACCAGATAGAGATACAACAAAGAAAGAAAACTTCAGGCCAATATCGCTGATGAACATAGACGCTAAAATCCTCAACAAAATATTAGCAAATCGCATCCAACAATATATCCAAAAGATTATACACCCTGACCAAGTGGGATTCATCTTAGGGATGCAAGGATGGTTCAACATTCGCAAAACAGTAAATGTAATTCATCACATAAACAAAAGCAAAGACAAAAATCACATGATCATATCAATAGACGCAGAAAAAGCTTTCGATAAGGTACCACACCCATTTATGATAAAAACACTGAGCAAAATGGGAATAGAGGGAACATTCCTCAATATAATAAAGGCCATTTATGAGAGACCTACAGCCAATATCATACTCAATGGACAAAAACTAAAAGCTTTTCCACTAAGATCAGGAACAAGACAAGGATGTCCACTTTCACCACTTCTATTCAATATAGTATTAGAAGTTTTGGCCACAGCGATCAGGCAGGAAAAGGAAATAAAAGGCATCCAAATAGGAAAGGAGGAAACAAAATTGTCACTGTTTGCAGATGACATGATAGTGTACATGGAAAATCCTATAGACTCTACCCAAAAACTGCTCAAACTAATTAATGAATTTGGCAAAACAGCAGGATACAAAGTCAATATCCAGAAATCAAAGGCATTTTTGTATACCAACAATGAATCAGCAGAAGCAGAAATCAAGGAAAAAATCCCATTCGATATAGCAAAAAAATATATATATATCTGGGAATAAACCTAACCAAAGAGGTAAAAGACCTGTATGCAGAAAACTACACAACACTGAAGAAAGAAATCAGGGAAGACACAAACAAATGGAAACATATACCGTGTTCATGGATTGGAAGAATTAACATCATCAAAATGTCCATACTACCCAAAGCAATATACAGATTCAATGCAATACCTATTAAAGTACCAATGGCGTATTTCACAGACATAGAACAAACACTTCAAAAATTTATATGGAATCATAAACGAGCCTGAATAGCAGTTGCTCTTTTGAGAAAGAAGAACAAAGTAGGAGGGATCACAATACCTGATATCAAACTGTATTACAAAGCCACTGTAATCAAAACAGCCTGGTACTGGCATAAAAACAGGCACATAGACCAATGGAACAGAACAGAGAGCCCAGAAATCAACCCAACCCTCTAAAGTCAATTAATATTGGACAAAGGGGGCAGTAACATAAAATGGAGTAAAGATAGCCTCTTCAGCCAATGGTGTTGGGAGAACTGGACAGCTACGTGCAAAAAAATGAAACTTGAGCACCAAGTTACACCATACTCCAAAATAAATTCAAGGTGGATAAAAGACTTAAATATAAGCCGTGACACCATTAAACTCCTAGAGGAGAACATTGGCAAGAAAATCTCAGATATTCCACGCAGCAACATTTTTACGGATATGTGCCCTAGAGCAAGGAATATAAAGGAAAGAATAAACAAATGGGATCTCATGAAAATAAAAAGCTTCTGCATGGCTAAAGAAAACAGTATTAAATTAGCAAGACAACCAACTGTATGGGAAAACATATTTGCCAATGATACCTCAGACAAAGGTTTAATCTCCAAAATATACAAAGAACTTACACGACTCCACTCTAGGAAGACATCGAACCCAATTAAAAAATGGGAAAAGGACTTGAACAGACACTTCTCTAAAGAGGACATACAGAATATCCAGAGACACATGAAGAGATGCTCAATATCGTTAGCTATCAGAGAGATGCAAATTAAAACCACAATGAGATACCACTTTACACCAGTCAGGATGGCTATAATAGACAAAGCAACAAACAACAAATGTTGGAGAGGGTGTGGGGAAAAGCGGACCTTAGTTCACTGTTGGTGGGATTGCAGACTGGTACAACCATTATGGAAAACAGTATGGAATTTTCTCAGAAAAATAAAAATGGACCTGCCTTTTGACCCAGCAATTCCACTGCTAGGATTATACCCCAAGAATCCTAAAACATCAATTTTAAAGAACCTATGCACCACAATGTTCATAGCAGCACAATTTACAATAGCCAAGAGTTGGAAGCAACCTAGGTGCCCATCAGTAAATGAATGGATCCAAAAATTGTGGTACATATACACCATGGAATTCTATGCAGCAGAGAGAAAGAAGGAGCTACTACCTTTTGCAACAACATGGATGGAACTGGAAAGCATTATGCTGAGTGAAATAGGCCAGGCATTGAAGGACAAATACCATATGATCTCACCTTTGACAGGAAGCTAAAGAATAAAACAAACAAGCAAACAGAATAAAAACAAAGATGCTGAAATAGAGAACAAGTGGGCAGCGACCAGAGGGGAGAGGGAAGGGAACTTAAGGGGAAAAAGGGGTAGGGATTTTGAGGAACAAGTAGGAAAGACACAGAGATGAGGACTGGGGGGGGGAAATAGGAGGGAGGGGAGAGACCGGGCGGGGGGGGTGGGATGGGAGAAATAGATTTAAAAAAATGTACTTGAAAAGTAACTAAATAAAATTTAATATTAAAAAAAAGAACATCATAATCAGACTGCTGAAAATCAAAGATGAGGAAAAAAATCATGAAGTAGACAAAAAATGCCACATTATTTATTTACTTAATTAAATATTTTATTTTTTTATTTCTAGAGAGAGGGGATGGGAAGGAGATAGAGAGGGGGGGAAACATCAATGTGTGGTTGCCTCTCATATGTCCCCTACTGAGGACTTGGCCTGCAACCCAAGCATGTGCACTGACTGGGCATTGAATCAGTTAACCTTTGGTTTACAGATGTGTGGTCAATCCACTGAGGTACACCAATCAAGTATGCCACGTTATTTATTGGAGAAAAATTATTTGAATAATTTATAAACTTCTTTCAGAAACCATAGATATAATAAGAAAGTAGAAAGCCCTGGCTGGTATAGCACAATGGATTGAGCACGGGCCTGTGAAGCAGACAATTTCAGTTCGATTCCCAGTCAAGGCACATGCCTGGGTTGCATACCAGTTCCCAGCAGGGGCCAGTTCCCAGCAGGGGATACACTAGAAACAACCATACATTGATGTTTCTCTCCCTCTCTTTCCCTTTCCTTCTAAAAATAAGTGAATAAAATCTTTTTTTTAAAGTAGAACAATATTTTTTTACAAATATTTTTCCTTTTAATTCTTGTTCAAGCAGTTTTCTGCCTTTTACTCCCATCCCAGCTTATCCCTCACCAGTGCTCCTCACCTCCCTGCCATTTTCACCCCCCTTAGTTTTTGTCCATGTGTCTGTTATACTCGTTCCTGTAAATCCTTCCCCTTTTCCTCTGAAATTCCCTCCCCTGTCCCCTCTGGTCACTGTCAGCCTGTTCTCTATTTCAGTGCATTTGGTTATATTTTGCTTGCTTGTTTGTTTTGTTGTTTAGGATCCTGTTAAAGGTGAGATCATATTTGTCTTTCACCACCTGGCATATTTCACTCAGCATTATGCTTTCTAGTTCCATTCATGCTGTTGCAAAGGGGAGGAGCTCCTTCTTTCTTTCTGCCGCATAGAATTTTATTGTGTAACTACCATAGTTTTTGGATCCATTCATTTAGTGATGGGCACCTAGGTTGCTTCCAGCACTTGACTATTGTAAATCGTGCTGCTATGAATATTGGGGTGCATAGGTTCTTTTGGATTGGAAACACCAATCCAAAAGATATCATCTAATTTTTAAGATATCATCCTAGCAATGAAATTTCTGGGTCAAAAGTCAAATTCATTTTTAGTTTTCTTAGAAAATTCCATCCTGTGTTCCCTAGTGGTTGTACCACTCTGCAATTCCACCAACAGTGAACTAGGGTCCCCTTTTCTCCACAACCTCTTCAATACTTGTTGTTTCTTGCCTGTTAATGTTGGCCATTCTGACCAGTGTGAAGTGATATCTCATTGTGGTTTTAATTTGCTTCTCTCTGATAGCTAGCAACATTGAGCATCTTTTCAATAGTCTCTGAATTCTCTTTATGTACTCCTTGGAGAAGTGTCTGTTTAAGTCCTTTGCCCACTTTTTAATTAAGTTGCTTGTCTTCTCAGAGTGGGGTTGTGTAAGTTCTTTGTATATTTTGGAGATTAGCCCTTATCTGAGGTATCATTGGCAAATATGTTTTCCCATACAGTTGGTTCTCTTTTTATTTTAATACTGTTTCTTTAGCTCTGCAGAAGCTTTTTATTTTGATGAGATCCCATTTGTTTATTCCTTTTTTAATGTCTCTTGCTCTAGAGGATATATCAGTAAAAATGTTGCTGTGTAAAGTATCTGAAACTTTTCTGCCAATGTTCTTCTCTAGGACTTGAATGGTGTCACAGCTTATATCTAAGTCTTTAATCAATCTAGAATAATTTTGGTATAGGGTGTAAGTTGGTGCTCAAGGGTTTTTTTGTTGGTTTTTTTGCACACAGCTCTCCAGTTCTTCTAACACCATATGATGAAGAGGCTATTTTTAGTCCATTTTATGTTATGGCCCCCTTTGTCGAATATTAATTGATCATAGAGACGGATTTATTTCTGGACTCTCTGTTCTGGTTCATTGGTCTATATGCCTGTTTTTATGCCAGTACCAGGCTGTTTTCATTACAGTGGCCCTGTAATATAGTTTAGTATCAGGTATTGTGATCCTTCTACTTAGCTCTTCTTTCTCAAAATTGAAGATGCTATATGTGGTCAGTACGGTTCCATATAATTTTTTAAAATTTTATTTAGTCATTTTTCAAGTACATTTTTGTCTATTTCTCCAATCCCAGCCCCCCCACCCTGTGCTCCCCACCTCCCTCCCATTTCCTACCCCCCTAGTCCTCATCCGTGTGTTTTTCATACTTGTGCCTCAAAAACCTTCCCCTTTTTTTCCCTTAAATTCCCTTCCCTCTCCCCGCTGGTCACTGCCCACTTGTTCTCTATTTCAGTGTCTTTCTTTTTATCTGCTTGCTTGTTTGTCTTGTTGTTTAGCTTCCTTTAAAGGTGAGATCATATGGTATTTGTCTTTCAACGCCTAGCCTATTTCACTCAGCATAATGCTTTCCAGTTCCATCCATGTTGTTGCAAAAAGTAGTAGCTCCTTCTTTCTCTCTGCTGCATAGAATTCCATTGTGTATATGTACCACAATTTTTGGATCCATTCATTTACTGATGGGCACCTAGGTTGCTTCCAGCTCTTGGCTATTGTAAATTGTGCTGCTATGAACATTGTGGTGCATAGGTTCTTTGATATTGATGTTTTAGGATTCTTAGGATATAATCCCAGCAGTGGAATTGCTGGGTCAAAAGGCAGGTCGATTTTTATTTTTCTGAGAAAATTCCATACTGTTTTCCATAATGGTTGTACCAGTCTGCAATCCCACCAACAGTGAACTAGGGTCCCCTTTATCCCACAACCTCTCCAGCATTTGTTGTTTGTTGCTTTGTTTCTGGTAGCCATCCTGACTGGTGTAAAGTGGTATCTCATTGTGGTTTTAATTTGCATCTCTCTGATAGCTAACAATATTGAGCATCTCTTCATGTGTCTCTAGATGTTCTGTATGTCCTCCTTGGAGAAATCTGTTCAAGTTCCTTTCCCATTTTTTAAATTAGTTTGGTTGTCTTCTTAGAGTGGAGTCGTCATGTAAGTTCTTTGTATATTTTGGAGATTAAACCTTTGTCTGAGGTATCATTGGCAAATATGTTTTCCCATACAGTTGGTTGTCTTGCTAATTTAATACTGTTTTCTTTAGCCATGCAGAAGCTTTTTATTTTGATGAGATCCCATTAGTTTATTCTTTCCTTTATATTCCTTGCTCTAGGGGACATATCGGTAAAAATGTTGCTGCGCGAAATATCTGAGATTTTCGTGCCAATGTTCTCCTCTAGGACTTCAATGGTGTCACGGCTTACATTTTAGTCTTTTATCCACCTTGAATTTATTTTGGTGTATGGTGTAATTTGGTCCTCAAGTTTCATTTTTTTGCACGTAGCTGTCCAGTTCTCCCAACACCATTTGTTGAAGAGGCTATCTTTAACCCATTTTATGTTACTACCACCTTTGTCAAATATTAATTGACTGTAAAGAGTTGGGTTGATTTCTGGGCTCTCTGTTCTGTTCCATTGGTCTGTGTGCCTGTTTTTATGCAAGTACCAGGCTGTTTTGATTGCAGTGGCCTTGTAATACAGTTTGATATCAGGTATTGTGATCCCTCCTACTTTGTTCTTCTTTCTCAAAAGAGCAGCTGCTATTCGGGCTCGTTTATGGTTCCATATAAAATTTCGAAGTGCTTGTTCTATATCTGTGAAATATGCCATTTGTGCTTTAATAGGTATTGCATTGAATCTGTATATTGCTTTGGGCAGTATGGACATTTTGATGATGTTAATTCTTCCAGTCCATGAACAAGGTATATGTTTCCATTTGTTTGTGTCTTCCCTGATTTCCTTCTAGAGTGCTGTGTAGTTTTCTGCATACAGATCTTTTACCTCCTTGGTTAGGTTTATTTCCTAATATTTTATTTTTCTTTTTGCTATATCAAATGGGATTTTTTTCCTTGATTTCTGCTTCTGCTGTTTCATTGTTGGTATACAAAAATGTGTTTGATTTCCAGATATTGACTTTGTATCCTGCTGTTTTGCCAAATCCATTAATTAGTTCGAGCAGTTTTTGTCTAGAGTCTATAGGATTTTTCATGTAGAACATCATGTCATCTGCAAACAGTGACAGTTTTTTTTCCTCCTTTTCAATTTGGATGCCTTTTATTTCCTTTTCTTGTCTGATCACTGTGGCTAAAATTTCCAATACTATGTTGAATAGAAGTGGTGAAAGTGGACAACCTTGTCTTGTTCCTGATCTTAGGGGAAAAGATTTCAGTTTTTGCCCATTAAGTATGATGTTGGCTGTAGGTCTCTCATATATGGCCTTTAATATTTTGAGAAATGTTCCCTCTATTCCCACTTTGCTGAGTGTTTTCATCATATGTGGGTGCTGTATGTAATCAAATGCTTTTTGTGCATCTATTGTATGATCATGTGATTTTCATGTTTCATTTTGTTTATGCGATGTATTACATTTAGTGATTTGTGAATATTGTGTCATCCTTGAATTCTCAGGGTGAGCCCTAGTCTATCATGGTGTATAATGTTTTTAATGTGTTGCTAGATGTGGTTTGCCAATATTTTGTTGAGGATTTTAGCTTCTATGTTCATCAGGTAATTTGGCCAGAAGTTTTCTTTCTTTGTTATGTCTTTATCTGGTTTTGGGATTAGGATGATGCTGGGTCCATAAAAAAGAGTTTGGGTGTCTTCCATCTTTCTGATTTTTCTTGGAATAATCTGTGAAGGATGGGAGTTAGCTCTTCCTTAAATACTTTGTAAATTTCTCCTGTGAAATTATATGATCCAGGGCTTCTGTGAAACTCTTGGTCTGGAAGCTTTTTGATTGCTGTTTCCATTCAGCTGTTATTTGTCTGTTGAGGTTTTCTGCTTCTTTTTCTTCAGTTTTGGAATATTATATTTTTCTAGAAATGTGTCCATTTCACCTAAGTTTTAAAATTTTTTGTTATATATTTCTCCGTAGTAATTTCTTACAACCCTTTGTATTTCTGTGGTATCAGTTGTAGTCTTTCTTCTTTCATTTCTGGTTTATCTGGTCCTCTCTCTTCTTTTTTTTTCTTGATGAGTCTGCTTAAAGACTTTTTGATTTTGTTTACCTTTTCAAAGAACCAACTCCTGGCTTTATTGATCCTTAGAATTGTGCTTTTAGTCTCTACGTCATTTAATTTTGCTCTGGTCATGGTTATTTTCTTGCTTCTACTTGCTCTGGGCTGTCTTTGTTGTTGTTTCTTGAGTTTTCATAGGCATAAGGTTAGGTTGTTTATTTGAAATGTTTCTATCTTTTTTAGCTGGCCCGTATTGCTATGAACTACCCTCTCAGGACTGACTTGCTATGTCCCATAAGTTTGCAATTTTTGTGAGTTCATTTTCATTCGTTTCCAGAAACTTTTTGATTTGTTTCCTAATCTTATTCTTGACCCACTCATTGTTTAGTAGCATGCTATTTAATCTCCATGAGTTTGAGTGATTTTGTTTTTTTGTTTTTTTCTTGAGGTTGCTTTCTAGTTTCAGTCACTTGTGATCACAGAAAACAGTTGATATAGTTTTAATTTCCTTGAATTTGTTGAGGCTTGTTTTATGTCCTGTCATCTGTTCTATCTTTGAGAATGCTCTATAGAATTTGAAAGGAATGTGTATTTAGTATTTTTGGATCAAAGGATATATATAGATATAGATATAGATATATAGATATAGATATAGATTAGATAGATATAGATATAGATATCGATACACACACACACACAGTCATTCAAATCCATTTGATCTAGGGCGTTGTTCGATGCTACATTTTTGTTGATATTTGATTTTTTGATCTGTTTATTTTTGACAGTGGGATGTTGAATTCCCCTAGTATAATTGTGTTGCTGTCAATATCATTCTTGAAGTCCTCCAAGATTTTCTTTATGTATTTGGGTGCTCCTATGTTGGGTGCATATATATTTACAATGTTTATGTCTTGATGGATTCTTTCCTTGATTATTATGAAGACCTCCGAGTCTCTTTTTATTGCCTTTTTTTTGAAATCTAGTTTCTTTGATATGAATATTGCTATTGTATCTTTTTTCCCTGTCCATTTGCTTGGAGTGTTTGTTTCCAGACCCTCACTTTCAGTCTTTGTAGGTCTTTCATTCTGAGTTGGGTCTCTTGTAGGCAGCATATGTATTGGTCACACTTTCTTATCCATTCTGCCATTCTGTGTCTTTTGATTGGGGTATTTAATCCATTTACATTTAAGTTTATTATTGATAAGCACTTATTCATTGCCAGTTTTTCCTGTGTATGTTTCTCTCTCTCTCTCTCTCTTTCACTGTTTTGTTTCCTGTTCTTAAAGCAGACCCTTTAGCATCTCTTGCAGAGATGGTTTGGCGGAGGTATATTCTTTGAAGCTTCTTTTGTCTGGGAAGCTTCTTATTTAACCTTCCATTTTAATTGAGACCCTTGCTGGATAGGTTAGTCTTGGTTGCAGACCTCTGGTTTTCATTACTTGGAATATTTCTTGCCCCTCCCTTCTGGCTTGGAGCATTTCCATTGAGAAGTCAGCTGCTAACCTCATTGGGGCTCTTTTGTTTGTTACTTTGCATTTCTCCCTTGATTCCTTTAAGATTCTCTCTTTCTCTTTGAATTTTGCCATTTTAACTACATGTGTCTTGAAGTGGGCCTCTTTAGGTTCTTCTTGATTGGGACTCTGTGTTTACTAGATTTTTGTGACCTTTTTTTTCTCCTCAAATTAGGAATATTCTCCATCATTACTTTTTGAAACAGGTTTTCTATCCCTTGTTCTTCTCCTTCTGGTAGCCCTATTATATTTATATTATTATGTTTCATATTATCCTGCACTTCCCTTAACTTCTCTTTATAATTTCAGAGTTTTATTTTGTTTGTTCGATTGTTTGTTTGTTTTTTGCTCTTTCCAGGAGTTTTCTTCTCTCTTGTCCTCCAACATGCTGATTGGAGCATCTCCTTCTTCTAGCCTGCTTTTGATTCTTTCTATTGTGTTTTTTCAATTCAGAAATTGTATTATTCATTTCCTCTTGGTCCTTGTTGATAGTTTACATTTCATTTTCATGTTGATATGGTTTGCATTGAGTTCATCATAGTTTCCCTCTAGTGTTTGGTACTTCTCTGTGAGCTCATTGAACTTCCTATAACTATTGCTTTGAACTTAATATCTGATAATTGACTTGCCTCTGTTTGTTTGGGTTTTTTTTTAGCATTCTTTCTGAGGCTACCTCCTTTATTTTCATTCGGGGCTTGTTTTTTGTCTTCCCAATGTTTGTCAGACTCTTCTTATTAGCCTCTGCTTCTTAAATTGATCTGCTCTGACTCCCTGGGTTTATAGTGGGAACTTGTATGGTAGAAGATCTGTTGGGTTCAGTGGTGCAGTCTCCTTGTTCTCCTGAGTTCACTGGTCTTGGTCTGTCATTTACTGTATTTTTGGACTATAAGACACACTCCTCCTCCCACTTTGGTAAAAATAATGTTTTTTAATGCTGCTGTTGAATTCCGTTTACATTTACATTGGTGAAATATTATATTATTTATTTTATTAAATATTTTACCACATCTTTTGCTTCAAAATTTTTTTCTATTTTCCTCTAAATCCTAGGTGTGACTTGTGGTCTGAAAAATTTGCTATATTAGCTCTATTTGTTTGTTTGGATTTTTATTGTCATTGGGTCTTTCTTTTGTGGGTTCTTCTCTCCATCTGGTTAACTGGGAATCACTCCATCCACCACCTCTTGTATTATGTTGCACAGTTGTGGACAAGTTGTGCTGAAGCTGGTTCTTCTGTGTGTGAGGTTTTGAGGCTTCTCTCTCACTCTTGTTCAGTTGTTTGTTCTGGGTAATTTCTCCACCATTTAGTTGTATTTCCAGATCCATGCTGGTTTGTAGTTAATGTGGCTTTCACACTCTCCTTCACCTTCTTCTGTTTTTATCTGCAGGTGGTTTCTTTGTTGGTGCATTTCCTCTTTCTGTGGGTATACTGCTGTTCATAGCTCCCACTGTTTGATTTTTCAATGTCCTCTACAATTTTTGGTCTCTAATCTTCATAGATTAGAGACCTGCTGTTCACTCTGTTCCTCAGAATATTGGCTAGGTATTTCACCTGTGTGCGGTAGGAAGTGGATTCTGGTCCTACCTATCTTGCCACCATCTTCTCCTGACAGTGTCTACTTTTTAATTTTTTGAGGTAATTCCATACTGCTTCCCAAAGTGTCTGTACCAATCTGCATTTCTATCAACAGTGCAAAAGGATTCCCTTTGCCTTTAATCCTCACCACTTGTTTTTTTGCTAATTTATTGATGATAGTCTTTCTGACTAGTGTGATGTGATATCTCATTGTGGTTTTAATTTGAATTTTTCTGTTGACTAGTGATGTTACACTCATTTTCATATGTTTATTGGTCACCTGTATGTCCTCTTTGCATAAGTGTCTATTTAGGTGCTATGTCCACTTTTTTAATTGTATTGTGTTTTGGGGGTGTTGTTTTATAAGTTCTTTAAGAATTTTAGATATTGGCCCTGGCTGGTGTAGGTCAGTGGATTGAGCACGGGCCTGCGAACCAGACAATCGAGGTTCGATTCTCAGTCAGGGCACATGCCTGGGTTGCAGACCAGTTCCCTGCAGGCCAGTTCCCAGCAGGGGACGCATGAAAGGCAACCATACATTGATGTTTCTCTCCCTCTCTCCTTCCCTTCCCCTCTAAAGATAAATAAATAAAATATTTAAAAAAAAAGAATTTTAGATATTGGACTTCCGGCCAAGATGGAGGCATAGGTAGACACACTGTGCCTCCTTACACAACCAAAATTAAGGACAAAAAAAATTTAGAAACAAAAAATCACCCAGAACTGACAGAAAATTGAACTGTAAGAAAGTCCGACAGCCATCCATACAGACCAGTAAGGGGGGCAGAGTTGGTGGCTGGCAGAGAGGGGTTGTGACAGGAAAAATTGGTGGCTAGCAGACCCAGGTGCTCAGGCAATGGCTAGCAGACTGTGGGAATGGGGTGGCAATGAGCAGACCCAGTGAGGCACTCAAAGTGGCTGGCTGACCACAGTCACACATTAACGTTCAGATAAACCAGGGGAAAATGGGCAGAGAGACAGAATGCGCAGCCCAGGGACCTAGCACTGGGAAACAAAGCCTAAAAGCACTGACTGAAAACACTTGTGGGGGTTGAGGTGCTGAGAGAGACTCCCAGACTCACAGGAGAGTTTGTTGGAGAGACCCACAGGGTCCAAGAATGTACACAAGCCCACCCATGCAGGAACCTTCACCAGAAGGGCCCAATTTGCTTGTGGGAAGCGGCAGAAGAGGCTGAAATCCAAGAGTGGTGCAAGCACCATTGTTTGCTCTCTGACCCCGCCCCCACATACTGCATCACAACCCAGCTACTTGGTTGCTCCCCCTTGGTGAACACCTAAGGTTCTTCCCCACATATGTAATGGTTGCAAACAGACAAAAAAATGGTTCCAACACAGGAACAGATCAAACCCCAGAACCAATACATCTAAGTGGCCGAGTGATAGCCAACCTATCAGATGCACAGTTCAAAGCACTGGTGATCAGAATGACCCCAGAACTGGTTGAATTTGGTCTCAAATTAGACGAAAAATAAAGGCTACACTAAGCAAAATAAAGGAAAATATACAGGGAACCGATAGTGATGGGAAGGAGACTGGGACTCAAATCAATGGAGTGGATCAGAAAGAAGAAAGAAACAACCAAACAGAAAAGAATGAAGAAACAAGAATTCAAATAAATGAGGAGAGGCTTAGGAACCTCCAAGACATGTTTAAACATTCCAACATCCAAATTATAGGGTTACCAGAAGGGGAAGAGGAAGAACAACAAGTAGCAAAAATATTTGAACAAATACTAAAGGAGAACTTCCCTAATCTGGCAAAGGAAATAGACTTCCATGAAGACCAGGAAGCTCAGAGAGTCCCAAAGAAGTTATACCCAAGTAGAAACACACCAAAGCACATCATAATTACATTACCCAGGATTAAAATTAAGGAGAGAATTCTCAAAGCAGCAAGAGATAAGGGGACAGTCACCTACAAAGGAGTTCCTATCAGACTGTCAGCTGATTTTTCAAAAGAGATCTTGCAGGCAATAAGGGGCTGCAGAGAAGTATTCCAAGTCATGAAAGGTGAGAACTTATATCCAAGATTGCTCTATCCAGCAAAGCTTTCATTTAGAATGAAAAAATAAATAAAGTGCTCCTCAGAGAAGGTCAAGTTCAAGAAGTTCATCATCACCAAGCCCTTATTAGGTGAATTGTTAAAGGGACTTATTTAAGAACAAGAAGATAAAAAATACGAACAGTGAAAGGACAGCAAAATCAGTTATTAACAACCACACCTAAAACAAAAGCAAACTAAGCAAACAACTAGAACAGGAACAGAACCACAGAATGGATATCACATGGAGAGTTAGCAACAGGGTAGTGGGAGGGAGAGAGAGGGGGAAAAGGTACAGAGAATAAGTAGCATAGACAGTAGGTAGAAAATAGACTGGGGGAGGGTAAGAATAGTATGGGAAATGTAGAACCTAAAGAACTTATGACACATGGACATGAACTAAAGGGGGGATGTGGGTGGGAGAGGGTGTGCAGGGTGTAGGGGAATGAAAGAGGAAAATGGGACAACTGTAATAGCA
Source organism: Artibeus jamaicensis (assembly GCF_021234435.1). Classification (NCBI taxonomy): domain Eukaryota; kingdom Metazoa; phylum Chordata; class Mammalia; order Chiroptera; family Phyllostomidae; genus Artibeus; species Artibeus jamaicensis. The sequence continues at coordinate 8,329,643 of NW_026521852.1, forward strand.
TAATCAATAAAATGTCTTTTAAAAGAATTTTAGATATTAATTCCTTATTAGATGTACCATTGTCAAATATGTTCTTTCATTTAGTGGGTTTTCTTCATTTTGTTGACAGTTTTCCTGCTGTACAAAACCTTTTTAAGATTTTATTTACTTATTTTTAGGGAAGAGAAGTGAGGGAGAAAGACAGCAAGAGAAACATCAATATGTGGTTGCCTCTTACACCCTCCTCCACCCCTACTAGAGACCTGTCCCACAACCCAGGCATGTGCCCTGAATGGGAATCCAACAGGTGACTTTGATTCACAGGCTGGTGCTCAATCCTCTGAGTCACACCAGCCAAAGCTGTAAAAACTTTTTACTTTCATGTAGTCTCATTTAATTTGGTGTAGTCTCATTCGTTTATTTTTTCATTTGTATTCCTTGCCTGAGGTGATATAGAAGTGATATTGCTGCAGTGATGTCTGCAATTTTGCTGCCTATGATTCTTTAAAATATTTCTATTATTTCAAATCTAACATTGATATATTTAACCCAGAATGTTTTACTTTAATTTTTTGCATGTATCTGTCGTGTTTTCCCAATGCCATTGGTTGAATCGACGTTATACTGTATTGTATCTTTTTGCCTTCTTTGTCAAATGTCAATGACTATAAAGTTGTGGATTTATTTCTGGGCTCTCTATTCTGTTTTATTCATCTATATGTATTTTTATGCAAATACCATACTGTTTGCATTACTATAGCCTTGTAGTATAGTTTGATATCAGGTACTGTGATTCCCCCAGCTCTGCTCTTATTTCTCAAGATTTAGTGGCCTTTTAGGGTCTTTTATTATTACATATAAGTATTTAGAATATTTGTTCTAGTTCTATAAAATACACTATTGGTATTTTACAATGAATTGGATTGAATCTATACATTACTTTGGATAGTGTGGGCATTTAATGATGTTAATTTTTCTTGTACATTAACAGTATATTTGTCCATTTATTTGTATTTTCTTCAATTTCTTAGAACAACATCTTTAAAGTGTTGGGAAAAATTATCAGTGTTATATATTAACCAAAAATATTCTTCAAAAACAAATACCAAGTTAAAAATATTCTTAGATAATGAAAAGTTACAATGATCTCACCTATAAGTGAAGCCTAATTAGGAAAACAAACAAGCAAATAAAATGTAAAAAGAGATATTGAAATGAAGAACAATCTGGCAGTAACCAGAAAGGAGGTGTAGGGGGGCTAATGGGAGGATCAAGGAACATGTATGAAGAACACATGCAGGAAACCATAGTGGGTGGGTTCGAGGATGGGAGGTGGGGATGGGTGCAGCAGTGGGGCATGGTGGTGTGAAAATGGAGACAACTGTACTTGAACAGTAATAAAAAAGTCCAGTAGAAAAGTGATTCAAATGATTTACCATCTCACTGCACAGCCTGTGTGTCCTGGACAGTGTGATTGACCGCATCATTTCTAACAGAACCCCCAAAATAAGAAAAATAGAGAAGAAAAAAGGAACTGTTGCCACAAAAATGAATGTATTCTATGGAAAGAAATATGCACCTGCCACTGGTGATACAATTAATCCAACTAAAAGTTATACAAATTATTTTTCTATTTATTTTTCAAAGAAGCAAATTGAGGCTCAAAGTGATGATGAATATTCCCAAGATAGAAGCTGAATGTAAGAAAAGATCACCTTGTGTTGAGGAGAATGCCATCATTCACCTAGTGAAAAGCTGGTCCAAGATAAACTGTGTGGTATTGAATGCCAAAAAGTTGAACAGCTGAATAGTCATGTATGTGATTGTTCTACATTAAAAGGTTAGTAACACAGATACATGGGACACCTCCTCACTATGCCTCCTGGAGGGCCCTTAATGTGAAATGATTGTCTAAATATAACTTGGTGTCATCTTCACACTAAGTAAAAAGATAAGAGACATAATGTATGCAACATCCCTATGAACCACTGAAAGAATCAAGGTGTTAACATCACCTAGGAACTCTCAGCTCTTCAGGGACATGGGTTGAGGAACAGAGGTCTTTATTTTAAGATAAAAATATTCTGAACTATAAAAAAGATAATGAAAACTTACAGACTCAATGTCAAATGACAAATAAGAAATTCTAAAGGAAGTTCTTCAAGCTGAAAGAAAATTATATAAGAGAGAAACTTGAACTTTTAGAAATAAATAAGTACATTGAAATATTAATTTTCTGGAGATGATTCAGCACTAGGATCCCAGTGTCTACACTCTCAGTTCTCTCCCCAAAATTTCCATCTCCAGTCTCTCCTCCAGCTTCTCCAGCCCACTCTGCCTGTCCCTGCCTTTGCCAGAGTCCTTGTTCCAGCCAAGATGGAGGTGTAGGTAGGAACCTTTTGCTTCCTTGCACAACCAGAAGAAGGATAACGACCTATCTAAAATTAATAAACAATCAGAAGCACAAAAAATCAAACTGCATGGAACTCCAACAACCAAGGAATTAAAGAATAAAACAACTAGACTGGCAAGACTGCAGTATAGCAAAGAGGGTTGCCCTGCTCATGTGGATACCAGAGGCCTTGACCCCTTACAACTTGTCAGGTGTGTCAAGACAAAGAAATATGTCTCAGATGAAACAACAGAGCAAAAAGTCAGAAAGAGAACAAAGTAATGGAGATAGCCAACCTATCTGATGGAAAATTTAAAGCACTGGTAATCAAAAGGCTCACGGAAGTGACTGAGTTTGGTTGAAAAATTTAAAAAAAAAAGATACCCAAAATTAGATAAAGAAAAATATTCAGAGAACCAACAGTGACAAGAAAGGACTCAAAGCAATAATTTGGAACAAAAGATAAAAATAAACATCCGATCATCACAAAATAAAGAAACAAGAATTTCAAAAAGTGAAGAGAGACTTACAAGCTTCTGGGACAACCTGAAACATTCCAATATCCAAATTATAGGAGTGCCAAAAGGAGAAGAACAAGAACAAGTAATTGAAAACTTATTTTAACAACTAATGAAGAAAAACTTCCCCAATTGGGTGAAGGAAATAGACATCAAGGAAGTACAGGAAGCCCAGAGTACCAAAGAACTTGGACCCAAAGCAGAACACACCAAAGTGCATCACCATTAAGTTACCCAAGATTAAAGATAAAGAGAGAATCTTAAAAGCAGCAAGAGAAAGGGAGACAGTTACCTACAAAGGAGTTTCTATAAGCATATTTGCTGATTTCCCAAAGAAAACTTGCAGGCAAGAAGGGGCTGGAAAGAAGTATTTCAAGTAATGAAAGGCAAGGACCTACATCCAAGATTACTTTATCCAGCAAAGCAATCATTTAGAATGGAAGATTAGATAAAGTGATTCCCAGATAAGGTCAAGTTAAAGCAGTTCATTATCACCAAGCCATTATTATATGAAATGTTAAAGGAACTTATCTAAGAAAGGCAAGATTAAAAGTAGAAAGGTTAAATGACAACAAACTCACAACTATCAACAAATGAACCTAAAAGAAAAAAAAAACAATGAAAACAAAAATTAAGCAAACAACTAGAACAGGAACAGAATCAGAGAAATGGACATCACATGGAGGGGTTTCAGTGGGGAGAGTGAAGAAAGGAAGAAGGGGGGAAGAAGAAGCATAATTAGTATGCATAAAGTAGACAGGGAGAGATTTAAAAAATGGTATAGGAAACAGAGGACACAAAGAACTTATATGTGTGTGTATTCCATGTACATGAAGTAAGGAAGAGGAATGCTGGAGGGTTGGGAGAGCAAGGCAGAGGGGAGATAAAGGAGAAAATTAGGAAAACTGTAATAGCATAATCAATAAAAATTCTTAAAAAATAGTAAATTTCTATGGAAAAGTAATAGCTACATTTTTCTATTTGAATTATTTAAAGTATGTATAACAATTTAAGACATTAGTTATAACTATTGCTTGTGTGATTTTTCAATGTATGTCAAAGTAATTTCTATAATAACTATACCACAAAAGACTAAAGGGGCAGAAATGTAACAATTCCTGTATGGTCTGAAGATCTATATTTTCTGTGAAGTAAAATATTGATTTTATGTATATTATGAATGGTTAAGAGTGTCTTATTGTAATAGCTAGATAATAATTTTAAAATAGTACAAAGACATGCATAAGATAACTGATGAAGGTAATAAATACATTAAAGTAGAATATTAACAAATATTCAAATAATCCATAAAAATAGAAAGGAAACAAATAAACAAAAATACAAATGAGACAAATAGAAAGCAAGAAATAAAATAAATTCAACCAGATAAAAAATTAGCTTAAATATAATGCTCTAAACTCTAGTGAAAGACAAAGATTATCAGAATGGATAAGACACAGTGATTCACTGCTTACCAGATACACACTTGAAAGGTAAAGAAACAAATAGGCTGAAAGCAAGTGAATGGAAGAAGGTATATTATTCATACAATAATCATAAGAGAGCTGGAGTGGTTACATTAACCCTGAATAAAATAGACTTCAAGACAAATAGAATTATTCAAGATAAAGAGGGCTATTTTATGATGATAAAAGGACAATGCAAGAAGATATAATAATTAATGTGTATGCCTCTACTACCAGAGACTCAAAATATATGAAACAAAAATTAATGGTTATATAGGGAGAGGTAGTTAATTCTACAATTATAGTAGGAAATTTTCACATTCCTCTTTTAGCCATTGATAGACTATTGGAAAAAACTTAATAAATGTGCAAAAAATTTGAATTACACTCTCAGCTTTTTTCATTGGTATTTATAGAATACTACATTTCACAATTGCAAACTATAATATTTTCAAGTGCATATGGCATATTCACAACAACAGTCCCATGTTGAGTCATAAAACGAGTCTCAGTAAGTCTGAAAGGATTGACATAACAGAAAGTTCTTCAACCAAGATTTAATTAAATTATAAATCAATAACAATATATTTGGACAAATCCCTAATACTTGGAAGAAAACAATATATTTTTTAAAAATAAAAAAAATTACAACTGGCATAGATTATTATATTAGTTTCAATTGTATATCCAGTGATTAGACATTACATAAATTCATGTTATCATCTCAATAAATCTCACACCCATCTAATGCCATACAGTTATTAAAATACTATCAACTATATTCTCTATGCTGATTCCCTATAATGAATTCTTCCTTTCAGTTAATGTATTATTCATTTCTGACTGATTCTTTTTTATGTTTTTTAAATCTGCTTTTATGTTTTCTATCTCTTTTTTTAAGTTCTCACTAAGTTCATCTACTCTTTCACTAAGTTCATTGAGGATCCTTTAACAAGTGTTTCGAACTCTGCATCTCTTAGATTGATTGTTTACATATTGTTCTGTTCTTTTATTGGGTACATATCTCTATGTCTCCTCATTGTGGCAGTCTCCTCTTGTGTGTTTCTGTGTATTTGGTAGATCTGCTACATTTCATAGGCTTGATAGAGTGGTCTTACCTAGTAGGTGTTCTATAGAGTCCAGTGGCATAGCCTCTCCAATCATTCAACCCAGTGCACCCCTCTGTTTAAGTTATGTACACCCTCCTGTTATAATTGAGCTTTGAATGCTGTTGGCACATCAGTGGGAGGGATTTACCTCCAGGCTGATCAGCTGCCAGGACTGATTATGACTACTGACCAGTAATCTTCAACTACTGTGGAGGATCAGCTGTGCAGGGGCCTACCCCATAAGAAAAAACTTACTTTGGTGGGCTCTGGTGCCATATGAATCCTCTTATTCAGTGTGTTGTTTATGGAGGTGGTTAAATGGCAGTGCTTTGACATGATCTGAAGATGTCCACTGAGTGTTCTAGCTCTGGGGCCTCAAGGGAAGTGCAGACCAAGGTCAGCTGCCAACTGTATTCTGCCTGGAGCCACCTGGTATGAGCTAAATGCAGAGAGCAACCTGCAGAGAGCTCCTTCTTGTGCCAGGCTTCGAGGTGTCCAGGAGAAGCAGGGATGTGAACCAAGGCCAACTTCTGCTGGTGCCAGATCTGGGGCCACTTAGTGAGCTGTATGGTGCATGCTAAGGTCAGATGCTTTTTGTTTGAAAGATTTTAGGAAAATCGAAAACATGAGCTAAGACAAGACATTTATATGGAAAAGCCACTGGAAATAGCTTCAGTGAGCCTGAAAGTTGTTGGACTTGGGCCTCATGGGATCACCAGGGCAGGGAAAACAGTGTAAACCAGATTGATGGGTCTCAAATGTGGCACTGGTCTACTGGCTCTTTTCTTGGAGAGCACATCAAAGGAACACTAGAAGTTCTTCCAGCACTTCTTTCCTGAACAAAACTGTTCCCCTAGCTCTTGTCCTGATACCATACTCCCCATATATATCTGGTGACTTTTGAGCTGCTACCTCATCACTGAAGCCTAGAGGGAGTGAGTCCAAGTGATTCTGTGCCTAGGGCCCTTTAGGAGGAACTGCATGAAATTCTAGAAACCCTCCATCACACTCAGCCTCAATCCCCACTGGTTTTTACAGACAGAAGTTATGAGGACTTCTATTCCTAGTTATAGAACCTGGAGCTGGGGAACCTGTGGTGGAGCTAGGACTCCTCACTCCTCAGTGGGGCATCCACAGCTGGGTTTGCCCTATTAATTATCTACCACATGTGGGTGTGGGCCCAGCCCATTCTCTGTCTCTGCCCCTCCTTCCAGTCTTGATGTAGCTTTTTCACAATTCCATAACTAGGATTTCCTTGATTCAGCCATATTTCAAGTGGTTCTAAATTGTGGTTATTCTGTAGTTTAGCTGTAATTTTGATGTGGTTGTTGGAGGAGGTTAAGTACCACCTATGCTGACATCTTGACTGAACTACCAACAACATATTTTAAATAATTAATGAGTAAAAAAAATTCCTAGCTATTTGAAACTATTTAGAACTGAATGAAATGCTATAGGGAAAATGGAGTCCATCAGTCTCACTTCCTTGGATGTCTAGGTAATAACTTTGATAAGCAGTATTCATATAACCTTGAGCATGGGCCTGCATGCTCAGAATTGTGCTTTGTTATATAATATATTGGCACCCTGCCGGCTTTGGGTGCATTTAGTACATGAGTTGGGAATTCCCATGGCATGACACACAGCTTGCAGCATGAATGGATCACGCCACCCTAGAATAAAGGCATGTCAGACATCCTGGAAACTCCACACTGTTGGCCCACTTTGAAGTGGGGTTGGAAGGATGGCTGGTCACTTGTATGTGGTATCCAGTAGTGAATCTAATAGCAGCATGTGCTCACTACAGAATTGACCTGATGTTAGTGGTGCAACTGATACAGTAGAGAAGGCCCTGTAGCTTTTAGGGGAGACCCTAAAGAAGCTTAGCACCTGCACAGCTGTGGGGGGTGGCTGCTGTGGGCTAGGTGTTTTTTTTTCAGTTACACAAGCTGAGACAGAGACTGCCCTTTGCAACTCAGCAAAGTTGTGTGAACTCCAAGGAAGAGAGGAAGTCTTAGAGGCTAGGATTTGTTCCCTGAAGGAAAACCTCCAAATGAAGTAATGGCAATCCCCCTCCCTGGTCATAATAGATGAGTCGGAAGGAAGTGGAGAGGATGAACAGAGTTCCATGCAGGCCCACCTGGCAGTGCTACAGAAGATGAAGTCACAGCAGCTAATGACACCTGGGAGGAATCCCACTGGCCCTGCCCAGATTGTTGAACACACAACCTATTGCCCCTATACACAGGTTAAACTGGTCAACCTTGTAAATCAGTTTTCCCAGTGACCCTGGGGAGCTGTTAGCAGCATGGCTCTTATGCCTTTCAAGATTTAGGGGTGGACATCATCATGTGCACTGATAATGAGATGGAAAAATTAGCTTCCATCCCGACTCACCCCTCCATTGCACCAAAGGCTGGAGAATAGCCAGTGGCACAGAAGAGTGCAGGGTCGAAGTCACAATTCGTTGGAGTGGGTTCTGGTTACAATTCATACAGTCTGGACAGATGCAAGAGATGTGCCAGACAATGTGAGCGAATGACAGTCCTTTTCAGACTTAGTGAAAATCCTTCAGGAGTTGGGCATGCACCAGGCTATGTTCAATCCCAATACTCAGGGCCCCAGTGATGAATGCTTTATGGTAGGGATGTAGTATCTAGTGTTGCAACATGCCCTTTCAGCCTCTTTTGGATCCCTCATGGTGATCCTAGCCTTGTATGCCTGCCATTTCATTAATGACATCACCACAATGGTGGTGAGTCTGGGGGTGACAGAGACTCAGTGGCAGCATAAAGGAGTGCAGATAGTGTCCAAAGCTTCCACTGACTCACAGCCAATAGCACCCCAGTGTGGGTGACTGGGACACAGATGTGGTCAGACCTTTTAGGGGCTGGAGTAAATTGAACTAAGATTGATAGGAAGCCAAACACTTATTAGAATTTTGGAAATAGTTGCAAGATGACCAATGTTTCCTGAAGCCCCAGAAGAAGAAGGTGGTGAGGAGGAAGCCCAGGGATGCAACCCAAGAGGCCCATCAAGTTCAGCTAAAAGACCACCTGGCTGTGCCAACTTCCCAAGAAGAGGAGGGAAATTTCCTTTGGGTATTCGAATAGGGGGAAGGCTAAAGAACCTGTCTACAGGAGCTGGACTGGGACTGAAGGCTGCATGAAGAATTGGCTATCCATTGGTGCCCTACAAATGTGCAGCAGGTCCTGGCTCTAGAACACACAGGAGCAGAGTATATTGTCTTATATGGTACCCCAAGAAGTTCCCAGGGCCTGAGACCTCTATTGATGTTTATGGGGTACATAGTGTAAAGGTGAAGGCTGTGCATCTGCCTCTGGTTATTGGGCAACTGCCCTCTCATGAATATATTATTATTATGATTATTTTGCTTTTTGAAAAATTTGTTTAAGTACATTTGTCTCCATTTTCACCCTACCATGCCTCCTCACCCACCCAACCCTGCTTCCCACCCTCAAACCCACTCCTTTGGCTTTGTCCATGTGTCCTTCATACATGTTTCTTGATGCCCCAATTACTCTTAATGTATCCCCTATTCCTGAGTATATCTTGTGTATTGATGTACTCCAAAGACTGCGGCTACAAAGCACTGCAGGAGAGTTCTGCCTGAAGGTATGAGGGGTAAAAGTCTTTCTTCAGGGACATGCTAAGTATGTCCCTGTTCAGTTATGGCCCCCATGATGGGTGATGGTAGTGAAGGAGTATCAGTTGCCTGGAGGCCATGAAGAGATCATGACTACTATAGGAGAATTGGAAAAGGATAATTAGGGCCACTAGCAGTCCGTTCAACTCAGCCATGTGGTAAATAAGAAAACTGGATGGCACATGGAGAATGATGGTAGATTACCAGAAGCTCAATAAGGTCATTCCTCTAATACATACAGTGGTCCCTTTTGTGGTGGACTTGAGGGACTGGTTAACTGATGAGCAGAGAATATGCCACTCTATTGCTGATCTATCAAAGAATTTTTTTCTCCATTGATATTGCTGCAGAGAGTCAAGATCAGTTTGTGTTCAAATAGGAGGGCTGACAATGGACCTTTACAAAGCTTTCTCAAGGACACTTGCACAGCCCAACTATGTGTCATGGGCTTGTGGTAGAGGACTGCGCTAAGTGGCCACAGCCTGCAGAAGTGTGCTTTTTCCATTACATACATGATATTTTGCTAAACAGTGATTTTCTTACAGAGTTAGAGAAAGCAGTACCACAAGTGTTTTCACTCCTGAAGTTATGTGGCTGGAAAGTTAATGAAGTCAAGCTGCAAGGGCCTGGACTATCCATTGTCTGGTCAGATAAGACAAAAGTCATCCTTGATGTGGTTATAGGTAAAATTCAGGTATATCCTAACCCTACCACTGTAAAACAGATCCAGACATTTGGGAGCCTGCTAGTGTACTAGAGAGTGCTCATGCCCCATCTCACTCAAGTTGTTCATCCCTTGTATGTTTTGGTAAAAGCAAAAAAAAAAAAAGAGCAAGATTGGACTAGACAACGACCTTGGAACCACTGTTCCAAGGAGCAAAGAACATCATTAAGCACTTTTAGGTTCTGCATGCTCTGGATCTTACTATACCCTGTGATCTAGATATACATGTGACACAAGAAGGCTTTGGGTAGGGTCTGTGGCAGCAATCAGAACAGCTACATCAACCATTGGGTTTATGGTTCCAGATATTGAAGGGAGCAGAGGTCTGGTACTCCCTGACTGAAAAGCAACTGGCTTCACTGTATGCTGCCCTGTTGGCCAAGAAGATTATAACAAGAGCTGCCTCTGTGATAGTAATGACCACTTACCCCATTGCAGGGTGGGTCCAAGATTAGATGGCCAAGCCTTGTAGTAGGACATCTATTTTGGCTCAGTAGGGGGTCTTATCTGCCTCAAAGAAGTACCCTGTCAAGTATCTCCCTATGGGTTGAGTTGCTGGAAGTTCTGGGCCCTGTTACCTATGTAAATAAAAAGTTTATGGTTTCTGCCCCTATAGAAGAAATGGAAGCTATCCCCTTCCATGAAGGGTGGGCACCTATTTCCTCAGATGCATTGTATATTGATGGATCCAGCAGAAGCCAGACTGAAGTGTGGAATGTTGTGGCCATTCAACCAGAAACAGACACATCTAGTTTGATATGAGAGCAGGCCAGAGTAGCCAGTAGGCTGAACTGTGAGCTGTGTGGCTTGTGGTTGCTAATGCAGCACCACCCCTGAATATTTGCACAGACAGTTGGACACTGTACCAGGGGCTAACATTATGAATCTTTACCTAGCATGCAAATAAATGGATGATTATTTGTAGTCCAATATGGGGACAGGCCTTAAGGCAAGACCTATGGGAATTGAGCCACCGGAAGCAAATCACTGTATATCATGTGATTGGGCATGCACCTCTTGCTTCCCCTGGGAATGATGAGGCTGACACACTAAGGTGCAGTGGGTGGAACTGGTTCTTGCTGGCCTGTCAGTAAACAAAGTAGCCCTGTAGCTATACCATTGCATCTTATATGCTGGACAGAAGACCATCTGCTCTACTATAAAAGTTTGGAGGTTACCTGTCACCTTCGCAGAGTTACAGGGAGCTTGTGAGACCTGTGTTGTCTGCTTGAGAGAGCTTTCCCAGAGTACTGTGGTAACTACTGGACAGGTGGTATGGGGACAAATACTTCTGACCCCATGGCAAGTTGATGTAATTGGACCCCTACCTAGTTCAGAGCGGTATAAGTGTGCAATCACATGTGTGGACACAGCTACTGAGCTTCTAGCAGCATATCCCGCATGCAACCAGGATCAAAAAACAATAATCACTGTGCTGGAGCACTTATGTGCTGCTTATGTGTGACCATTGATCACTGCAAGTGATCAGGGGGTGCATTTTACAAGGCCTTTGGTGCAATAACTGACCCCAGACCTGTAGATCGAATGGAAGTTCCATGTGGCCTCTCACCCCCAAGTTGCCAGAATAATTGAATGGTACAATGGTTTCTTAAAGTAGGGCCTGTGAGCCACTGCTGCCACCCCTATGCTGGAGAACCAGACTAAGTGCTTCTGGAATATCCTCCAGACTCTAAATGAGAGGAGTTGGGGGCAGGGTGGCTCCAGTAGAAGTGTTACTCCTCCACCAGACTGAAGTTCTAATTCAGTTACAAATACAGACTAATAATGTTTTGCTGAAACCAGGCATGGAAAAATAAGGAAATATTCTTTTGCCCACCCCAGAGGGCCTGGAATGAGGGCAAATAGCCATGTGGATATGGCCTTAGGAGGTAAAGTCCCTCTCATATGTTGGGTGGCTCTTGTTTTCTCTCTACCCTTGGGTATAGTATTTGAAAATACTATTGAGTATTTGAAAATACTGCCCTGGGTGATTGGGACACGGACCCCAATATTGTGAGTAACATACCCAGGGCCAACAGACCATGAAATGCTTTTTCATGACACCTTTGTGATATCTCTATGGCCCATTATTAGTTCCCCACTCCTGTTGCAAGTAGATGCTGAATCCCCCATTTGAGGCACCAAAGGTATAATATTCACACCCATGAAGGCCTCTTCTGCCTGCCACTGTCTTATCAGCTGACCAGAAACTTGCTTGTATATTGCCTGAGGGTTGAGAATCACCATTGTTAGTTATAATAACTACTTTCTCTTTTTGCCCCTAGGGTGCAAAATAACACCATAGCGGACTGGCTACATACCTATGCCTCACTGACTAAATAATCAGCCTGCTGGGTATGTACTGAAATCCCCCTGAGCATGTCTGCTGTCTCCCATGGTGCATCTCTTCAGCACCTATCTCAAATTGGACTTGGTTATAGAACCAGTGAAATGGTGCACATCCCTCATGGAATGCAACCTGGGCTAACATCTATGCTATGACCAGTCCAGGCTGTTAGTTGGTTACTCCATATGAAATGGCTGAGGGTGGCTCATGGCTGAGGCCATGAAGATGGCTGGACCAGCTCCCCTTTGTATTGAGAGCCCCAAAGGACAAGCCCAAGTTGACTGGACTCTGACAGGGCTGTATCAGACTCACTGTGAAGCATTACTAGGAGGGATGGGAGGTTACAGTTTCCAGTGGAGCCCTCTGGGCATGTGGTTCACATGGGTGGCCTTACCTGCTCAGAAATTAGACTGGCCACTGTACCTAGAGATGGCCCTATTTGCCTGCTCAAGTTCAGAAAACTCTTGCATTCTGGACAATCAATTAGGAATCATTTAAAGCATGATACTGGGTAAAGTGTACTCCCTGGTGGTATTACCCTTTAGCCATTTTTTCTCCTCAAGCTGCTTCTATAGTCACTGAGACTGAGATAACTGCTTTGCGTTTGTACACTTCTCATGCATTGAATGCAACACATGATTCCTTAAGCCTCTTAAATGAGGAAGTATATCAATCAAGAAAAGTAGCCTTACAAAATTGTATGGCCTTTGATATGCTCACTGCATTACAGGGTAAAGGTATGTGCCCTACTAGGGGCTGAATGCTGTGTATAATTGCAGATGTCTATCATAATGTTAACCAAACTCTATGGGCATTAGTTTCTGAGACCCATGCCATTGAATGCCTGACAGGTGATCCACTGCAGGAATGGTGGGCACCCCTAACAACTGAATGGTGGTGGGTCCTTGCTTTCTTGGATGGAAGAGTTTGAGTTCTGATTGCATGTTGTTGCAGTTTATATTGTTCTTATGCCATTTGGTTCCAAGGCTCTTCCCTCCTCACCAAGGGACCCTCATGTAAGACACCCTCACATAGATTGTACAGTGAGGAATTCTGAAGGGGTGGATTAAAGGGAAAATGGAGTCAGTCAGTTTCCTTACCTGGATGTCTGGGCAACTATGATAAGCAGTATTCACATAATCTTGAGTATGGGCCCACATTCATAGAATCTTACTTTGTTATATAATACCTTGGCACCCTGCCAGTTTTGTGTGCACTTAGTATATAAGGGAGTTGGGACTTCCTGCAGCTCAACATGCATCTCGAGGCATATGTGGATCACCCCACCCCACAAAAAAGGCATGTTAGACATCCTGACAGCTCCATAAATTTTCTTCCATCTGCCCAAATCCTGTGTGACCCTGTCAGGCCTTGAATTGCTGCAATACAAATGCTAATACAAATAATCTTGAAATGTCAGGAAAATGAAGAGAGAAATAAAAATAAAAAACAGACAAAAAACCAAAATAATGAAAGTAAAGGCTCAAATCTAATTATATAAAAAATAACCAAACTTTTGAAATGCAGCTAATCTAATATTAAAACCAAAAAAATGACCTGCAGTTCTGGCTGCCAACTACCAGGAAAGCCAAACTTGTAAGGCAGACTCTGGCTGAGGAAGGACGTTGTTTATTCAGAAATTGACAACCTGATAAGATGGTAGACTAATGCCTCCAAAACCATCTTAGGAGTTCATGTGCCCTGGCTAAATTACATAAGAAAACCATGGGAAGATGGGGACTAAGGGATTTCTGGTGACGTAGTTCCTAAGCTCTGCTTTCCAGTGATTTCATTGTTATTTCCTTCATGTGTCAGAATGCTGTTCCACTGCTTCATTTACAGTTTTACTGCTAATGTTCTGGAGCAGGATGTACAGATAATATTTCTGGTGTTCCTAGTATTAATTAATGACTCTTGTTTAGTTCTTGTGGTCAGGGCCATTCATTGGTCAGGCAAAAACTGCAGCTGCTGATGTCTACAAAATACTCGTAAAGAAACTTTTAATACATGATTTTCCTATGAGTCTGTTACTACAAACTATTCTAATATTACAACTTGACTAGTACATTATGTTTTTAATCCATGTGACAGTATTAAGATTAAAACCTTATATCTTTTGATGCTTACATAAGAAAATAAGAAAGATTTAAAATAAATGACCCAAGGTACCACTTTAAGAAACGAGAAAAAGGAATCGATCAAAAATGACAGATTTTGATAGATAGAAATGATAGATTTGCACTATGATAGATTTTCACACAGCAGAAAGATAAATGGAATGCTACACAGCAGAAAGAAAGAAGGACCTCCTATCCTTTGTAACAGCATGGACGGATCTGCAGAGCATTATGTTAAATGAAATAAGCCAGGTTGTAAAAGACAAATACCATACGGCCTCATCTGTAGGTGGAACTTAACCAAAAAAACAAATAAGCAAGCAAAATACAACCAGAGACATTGAAAAAGAACAGACTGATGGTAACCAGAGAGGAGGGGGGGAGATGGATAATGAGGAAAACAGGGGAAGTGTCATCAAGGAACATGTACAAAGGACACATGGACAAAGCCAAAGGAGGTAGAATTGATAATGGGAGGCAGTGGGGGTGGGTAGGGCAGGAGAAGTGGAGGGGTTCAAATGAAGACAATTGTACTTGAACAACAAGAAAAAAAGTAAAAGTAATCTAACAGTCTTATGGGAGCTACCTTGTAGGTAACTAGTTTCTTTTGCTATTTTATTATTTAAAAAATGCTATACTTTTAAGTGTAAAATAAATGTAAGATAATAAAATACTATTTATTTTACACATTAGAGCTCCTTAAAGATTTCTTACCACAGAGAGGTCTCTGCTGCTAAAATAATTAGAAAACCACAAAAGTAAGATAAAGTCATTTATTTTAAAGCCTGAATTTAGCTCCTGCATGGGTTTTTCATCTTAAATTTTGTGCAAATTTTAGTCAAAGTAAGAGTTCTTAGGCATGGAACTCTCAAAAAAAACTGTCCCTGACCAAATCTTAGGTATGTAGGAGAGTGACATGACTCATGTCCACACAAGGACAGCAGTTTGCCCTTCCCTCTCTCACAACGAAGAGTTGCAAAACAAGAAGTGTCTGAGAATGAATTTCCACCTCACACCTTAAAGGGAATTTGGAGTCTTCTGTTTTTCCCAATAAGTGAAGATTTAGTTGTAACCAGTGTCACTTTATGTAAGAGAATTCCAGAAGGCAACAGATTTGCCCTGCTACACCAACCAATGACCCAAGCAGCAAGTGTGTAGTTACTACCAGCACTTAAGAATAACAACCAAACGCTGGGAGAAACTACAGGAAGCGCCTCACACTGTGAGTTTATGGAATATAATTCCCAAGCAAATAATTTAGAAAGAATAGGGATTATTGAGGATATTTTCCAGAGAGCATATAGAGGGTTCCCAATGAGAATAAGTTTCCAAAACATAATTCGTGTTCTAATTTTTGATCTAGGATCTTTATCACCACAATTGTCAAAAGCCCTTTGTCATGTTACAGAGGTCAAGCAGTGAGGAGGGAATTCTATGTGTGTACTGAAGCTATCACTCAGTGTTTGAGTCTACTGGATTGGCAGGGGACAACTAATGTCAACATTTTAAAACTTTGTTATATTCAGGAATGGCTTAAAGTGGAGAGTGGATTTTGGCACAGAAGAGTTTTTTGTTAGCTTTACCCTCATCTGAATCCAAGTCTTTATTTCTCAGCAGATAGAAGTAAAATAATACATAAATGCATGTAAAACCTGGGTGGCTGAGAGCTGCAAGTTGAAAACTAGCTTACTTAACCACAAGTTTTATATATGTTTCATATCACTGGATTTAAAAAAAATAGTTTTCCCAAGTGAAAATCTGACATTTTTTATCAGATGGTTGAAAATTGTCACAGGATCTGTCAATAGGAATGGTGGGCTCTGGATCTGGCAAACTCTACAGGAAGTGAGGCACAATGCAGCATGTAGTCTCCCATTGCCACAAAGGATGCATCCCCAAAAGCTGCTGCTTCTAAAAGTGACCCTGAGAATATATGAAGTGTTCTCAGACCTCTACTTTCCATCTCTGGGAAGAGCGGAGTTCTGGTGGTACACAGACATACTAGTGAGAGCTCAATCAAGCAAATTTTTTTTAAAAAGAACAAAATGACAGTGACCAAAGGGGAGGGGTATTGGGAATATTGGGGGAAGAAAGGGAAGGGTCAAGTCAGAGAACTTGAATAGAGGACTCATGGAAAAAGACAATGGGGGGATTGAATGTAGAAGGTGGGGGTGGGTAGGGCAGGGAAAAATAATGGGGGAAATGGGGACAATTGTAATTGAACAGTTAAAAAGTGAAAAAAATAGACCTCTCCAGCCCCAACTTTGAGAACCCATAGGTTGTCTTTGCTGACAACATTTAAGCATCTCTCAAGCCTGGGATATGAGAATACTTAAGCAGAGAAGCCAGCCCTCATCTTTCCATCACATTATCTTTACTGGTGATTTCCTGTTGGTGCACAGTAGAAACATGTAGGAGACACTGATGAAGGCCCACTTCTTGCTGGGTCAGAATCTGATGATGGGCCTTACTAAGGGATCTAGGAGGCAGCATAAAGTAGGCATAGCATATGCAGCCCATACAGGCCGTGAGGCAAATGAGCATGTGCCACAAACAGTGAAGGTAGAAAAGTAGAAGGACAACATTAGCTCACAGAAGGCTCCATTACTAACCCAGAAGGAGAGGTCAAGTGTCTACCAGGAGCCTGAGAAAAGGCTCAGCTTAAATGCACACACTTTGTCACACCTCCTTAGTGTTGTGATGAGTAGCACACTGTAAGGAAATCTTGCTGTGAGCAGTGGGATTGAAAAAGGTCATGTACAGTGTAACTGCAGACAGAACGCACATCACCGCTTTCAACCTGTCCCTGTTGTTGGAGAGGTCTTTGGTAGATAACTTCTAGGGAACCACATGGCCAGAACACACATCAGAACTCAAAGGATTGCAATATCATCAACCATCTGACCCAGGAATCTTGGAGTTGCATGCAAGTAAATATATCAAATTCCTACAACTAAAAGAGTTCATGATGTCATGATTAAAGCATATTGTGTACTGACAAAATAAGCACATGTAGATGGGTGATAAAATGAAAAACAAGATGATAGTGTTGTAGAACTCAGTAATGTTGGGCATGATGTGTAGTTGTCCTCATACTGGTCCACCTCAGAGCTGCCAGCCGGTAGTTTGTGTCATCAGTTTGGGTATCATGGCCACATTGTAGTGTTGGAGCAGCTGCTTCTGCAGCCAGACAGAGCTGTATTATACATTGATTGTGGTAATGGTGACTTTATGCATAATAGAGCATCCAGGGTAATCTCCAGATGTGATGCTCTCTCAGCTGGCCTCCCAGCACTTGCTCTGCCTATTGAACATGACTCACTTGCAGACTTCCCACTGTCCCTCGCCCTCTGGAAGGTTGTGCAGCCATGGAGCCACTGGGATGTCTCTTGCTATTTTTAATACATTCTCCTTATCTTCAAATTTTGCCATTTTAAATATAATGTGTCTTGGTATGGGTCTGTTTGGGTTTATCTTGTCTGGGACTCACTACATTACAACACCTGTATGTCTATTTTCTTCATCAGATTAGCAAAGCTTTGGTCCCATTTCTTTATATATATTTACATATACAAATATACCAAAAAACAGAATTCACTTATTAAAAACTGTGTATTTCTTCTTAGATGTTTAAACTGCACTCACCTTCAAAGTATTCTTCATTTCATGCAATACATCTATCAAGATGTTTTTCTCCAACTCAAAACAGTTTTTGAACTCATTTATTTGATGCCTTTTAGTGCTTCTGCCATTTTTTGTTTCATCTCTTCCACATAAGAAAACGTTTCCCTCTGAGCACTTGTTTCGTCTGGGGAAACATAGTAAGCCACCTGAATAGAGAGGGTGATTCATGGGGTTCATGCCATTTTGGTCAAAAACTGCTGAGCTTGATGAGGGGAGCTACACTTGTAAATCACCCATATTGAAACCAGCAAATATGTTTAAAGAGTTTTCAAAAAATGCACTGAAGCTGAATGCAGGTTTCACAACAACAACAGCTGGTACACTGATACAGGTGGGTTCCTAGAATATTTGCCTAGAGGTAAAAGCCTGTATTACAAGGGGCATGCCTCCCAGAACATAATTGCAGTTTGGGTAGGTCCCCCATCTATATATACCCTTATCCAAGGTTATGTTTTTCTATTTGAGGGAGAGAGAGAAACAGAGAGGAAGAAAGGAAGGAAGTGAGGAAGAAACAAAGGGATGAAGGAAGAAAAAATGAAAAGGTGGAAAGATGTGAGATAGAAAGATCAATCAGTTTCTTCTCATATGTACCCTGATTTGGATAAAAATTGTAACTTAGGTATGTGTACTGGCCTGGATTTAAACCTTCAACTTTTAAAAAAATATTTCTTTTTTAAAAAATTTATTTAGTCATTTTCCAAGTACAGTTTTTATGTCTATTTTTCCGTCCCAGCTCCTCCGCCCCGTGCTTCCCACCTCCCTCCCATTTCCACCCACCTTAGTTCTTATCCCTGTGTCCTTTCTATTTCTTCCTCCAAATCCCCCCCTTGCTCCCTTAAATTCCCTTCCCTCTCCCCGCTGGTCACTGTCCCATTGTTCTCTATTTCAGTGTCTTTGTTTTTATTCTGTTTGATTGTTTGTTTTGTTGTTTAGCTTCCTGTTAAAGGTGAGATCATATGGTATTTGTCTTTCAGCACCTGGCCTATTTCACTCAGCATAATGCTTTCCTGTTCCATCCATGTTGTTGCAAAGGGCAGTAGCTCCTTCTTTCTCTCTGCTGCATAGAATTCCATTGTGTATATGTACCACAATTTTTTGATCCATTCATTTACTGATGGGCACCTAGGTTGCTTCCAACTCCTGGCTATTGTAAATTGTGCTGCTATGAACATTGTGGTGCATAGGTTCTTTGATATTGATGTTTTAGGATTCTTAGGATATAATCCTAGCAGTGGAATTGCTGGGTCAAAAGGCAGGTTGATTTTTATTTTTCTGAGAAAATTCCATACTGTTTTCCATAATGGTTGTACCAGTCTGCAATCCCACCAACAGTGAATTAAGGACCCCTTTTCCCCACAACCTCTCCACCATTTGTTGTTTGTTGCTTTGTTTCTGATAGCCATCCTGACTGGTGTAAAGTGGTATCCCATTGTGGTTTTAATTTGCATCTCTCTGATAGCTAATTATATTGAGCATCTCTTCATGTGTCTCTGAATGTTCTGTATGTCCTCCTTGGAGAAGTGTTTGTTCAAGTCCTTTTCCCATTTTTTAATTGGGTTGGGTGTCTTCTTACAGTGGAGTCGTGTAAGTTCTTTGTATATTTTGGAGATTAAACCTTTGTCTGAGGTATCATTGGCAAATATGTTTTCCCATACAGTTGGTTGTCTTTCTAATTTAATACTGTTTTCTTTAGCCAGGCAGAAGCTTTTTATTTTGATGAGATCCCATTTGTTTATTTTTTCTTTTATATTCCTTGCTCTAGAAGACATATCAGTAAAAATGTTACTGCGCGAAATATCTGAGATTTTCGTGCCAATGTTCTCCTCTACTAATTTAATGGTGGCAGAGCTTATATTTAAGTGTTTTATGCATCTCGAATTTATTTTGGTGTATGGTGTAAGTTGGTGTTCAAGTTTCATTTTTTTGCATGTAGCTGTCCAGTTCTCCCAACACCATTTGTTGAAGAGGCTATCTTTAACCCATTTTATGTTACTGCCCCCTTTGTCGAATATTAATTGACTGTAAAGAGTTGGGTTGATTTCTGGGCTCTCTGTTCTGTTCCATTGGTTTATGTGCCTATTTTTATGGCAGTACCAGGCTGTTTTGAGTACAGTGGCCTTGTAATAGAGTTTGATATCAGGTATTGTGATCCCCCTACTTTGTTCTTCTTTCTCAAAAGAGCACCTGCTATTCGGGCTTGTTTATGGTTCCATACAAAATTTTGAAGTGCTTGTTCTATATCTGTGAAATATGCCATTTGTGCTTTAATAGGTATTGCATTGAATCTGTATATTGCTTTGGGCAGTATGGACATTTTGATGATGTTAATTCTTCCAGTCCATGAACAAGATATATGTTTCCATTTGTTTGTGTCTTCCCTGATTTCTTTTTTCAGGGTATTGTAGATTTCTGCATACAAGTATTTTACCTCCTTGGTTAGGTTTATTCCCAGATATTTTATTTTTCTTTTTGCTATATTGAATGGGATTTTTCCCTTGATTTCTGCTTCTGCTGTTTCATTGTTGGTATACAAAAATGCCTTTGATTTCAGGATATTGACTTTATAACCCACTGTTTTGCCAAATTCATTAATTAGTTTGAGCAGTTTGGGGGTAGAGGCTATCGGATTTTCCATGTACACTATCATGTCATCTGTAAACAGTGACAGTTTTGCTTCCTCCTCTCCTATTTGAATGCCTTTTATTTCCTTTTCTTGACTGATTGCTGTGGGTAAAACTTCAAATACTATATTGAATAGAAGTGGTACAAGGGGACATCCTTGTCTCGTTCCTGATCAGAGGGGAAAAACTTTTAGTTTATGCCCATTGAGTTTGATTTTGGCTGTAGGTCTCTCATATATGGCTTTTATTATACTGAGGAATGTTCCCTCTATTCCCACTTTCCTGAGTGTTTTTATCATAAATGGGTGTTGTACCTTATCAAAAGCCTTTTCTGCTTCTATTGATGTGATCATGTGGTTTTTGTCTTTGCTTTTGTTTATGTGATGAATTACATTTACTGATTTGTGAATGTTGAACCATCCTTGCATTCCTGGGATGAATCCCACTTGGTCATGGTGTATGATCTTTTGGATATATTGGTAGATGAGATTTGCATATTTTGTTGAGGATTTTAGGGTCTATGTTCATCAGCGATATTGGCCTGAAGTTTTCTTTCTATGTTGTGTCTCTATCTGGTTTTGGATTTAGGATGATGCTGGCTTCATAAAAGGAGTTTGGGAGTTTTCCATCCTTTTGGATTTTTTGGAATAGTCTATGAAGAATAGGGGTTAGCTCTTCCTTAAATGCTTTGTAGAATTCTCCTGTGAACCCATCTGGTCCAGGGTTTTTGTGTGATGGGAGTTTTTTGATTACGGCTTCAACTTTTTTTTTTTGGCTGTTATTGGTATATTCAGGTTTTCTACTTCTTTTTCATTGAGTTTTGGGAGATTATACTTTTCTAGAAATGTGTCCATTTCCCCTAGGTTTTCAAATTTCTTGGCATACAGTTCTTCATAGTAATTTCTTACAATCCCTTCTATTCCTGTGGTATCAGTTGTAATCTCTCCTCTTTCATTTCGGCTTTTGTTTATTTGTGTCCTCTCTCTTCTTGATAAGCCTACTTAAAGGCTTGTCTCTTTTGTTTATCTTCTCAAAGAACCAACTTCTGGATACATTGATCCTTAGAATTGTGCTTTTAGTTGCTATGTCATTTAATTCTGCTCTAATCTTGGTTATTTTCTTCCTTCTGTTTGCTCTGGGCTGTCTTTGTTGTTGTTCCTCGAGTTCTTGCAGGCATAGGGTTAGGTTGTTTGTTCGAAATATTTCTATCTTCTTTAGGTAGGCCTGTATTGCTATAAACTTCCCTCTCAGGACTTCCTTGGTTGTGTCCCACAAGTTTTGGGTTGTTGTGAGATCATTTTCATTTGTTTCCAGAAACGTTTGATTTCTTCCCTAGTTTCATTCTTGACCCATTCCTTGTTTAATAGCATACCATTCAGTCTCCATGTTTTTGGGTGCTTTGTTTTTTTTTCCCTTTGGGTTGGTTTCCAATTTCAGTCCCTTGTTGTCAGAGAAGATGCTTGGTATGATTTCAAATTTCTTGAATTTTTTGAGGCTCGTTTTATGTCCTATCATGTGGCCTATCCTTGAAAATTTTCCATGTGCATTTGTAAGGAATGTGCATTTTAGCTTCTTTGGGATGAAGGGGTTTGTATATATCAGTTAAGTCCATTTCATCAAGGGTGTTGTTTAATGCTGCAATATCTTTGTTGATATTTTGTTTGGAAGATCTGTCCATTTTTGATAGTGGGGTGTTAAAATCCCCTACTATAATTGTGTTGCTGTCAATATCTTTTTTGAAGTCCTCTAAGTTTTTTTTTTTTGATATATGGGTTCCACCAAGATGGAGGCGTGGGTGGAAGCACTTCATGTTCTCCCACAACTAAGTTCAAAAACAACGAAATTTTAGCAACCAAAACACAGCCAAACTAGAGAAAATTGAGCTGCACAGAAGTCCGACAACCTGGAACCCTTCAGCCAAACCAGTAAGAGGGACAGAGCAAGGAGCAGAACAGCATCAGGCAAGAAAGATCCACGGGACCAACCCGAGCGCACAACCCAGGTGTGCCAGCAGCCATGGGGGATCCCAGGTGTGGAGAAGTGGGTACTAGCAGACCCACTGACGGTGCAAGGCGGTGGACTCACTGAGGGCTGATCTTGGTCACACATTCATGTGCAGATAAACCGGTGAGAGAGCTAGCAGTGAGACGGACCACGCGGGCCCCAGTGCCAGGAAGCAGCAGAGGGAACTGCCATTGTCCCTCTATGACCTCGGCTCCACATACAGCGTCACAAACCAGAGACCTGAGTGGCCCTTCTCTGAACATGTCCCCACGTACAGCATCACAATCCAGCAACCTGGGTGGCCCCACCCTGGTAAACAACTAAAGCTTCGCTCCTAATAGGTACAGGGCACAAACAGATCAAAACATGGCTCAAGAAGAACTTAGAGCCCCAAAGCCAATAAATCTAAGTGATGAAGAAATAGCCAAACTTTCAGATGCACAGCTCAAAACAGTGGTGATCAGGATGCTCACAGAACTGGTTGATTTTAGTCACAAATTAGAGGAACATATGAAGGCTAAACTAATTGAAATGAATGGAAATACACAGGAAACAAATAGTAATGGAAAAGAAACTGGGACTCAAATCAAAGGAGTAGATCAGAAGGAAGAAAAAATGACCAAACAGAAAAGGATGAAGAAACAAGAATTCAAAAAAAGGAGGAGAGGCTTAGGAACCTCCAGGACATCTTTAAACGCTCCAATATCCATATTATAGGGGTACCAGAAGGGGAATAGGAACAGTCATGAGTGGAAACCTTATTTGAACAAAAACTAAAGGAGAACTTCCTGAATCTGGCAAAGGAAGTAGACTTCCAGAAAATCAAGGAAGCTCACAGACCCCAAAGAAGTTGGACCCAAGAAGGAACACACCAAGGCACATCATCATTATATTAGCCAAGGTTCAAATGAAGGAGAGAATTCTAGAAGCAGCAAGAGCTAAGGGGACAGTCACCTACAAAGGAGTTCCCATCAGACTGTCAGCTGATTGCTCAAAAAAGACCTTACAGACAAGAGGGGGCTAGAAAGAACTATTCCAAGTCATGAAATCCAAAGACCTACAACCAAGATTGATCTATCCAGCAAAGCTTTCATTTAGAATTGAAGGGCAGATAAAGTGCTTCTCAGACAAGATCAAATTCAAGAAGTTCATCATCGCCAAGCCCTTATTATATGAAATATTAAAGAAACTTACCTAAGAAAAAGAAGATAAAATAGATGAACAGTGAAAGGACAGCAAACTTATGGTTATTAAGAACCACACCTAAAACAGGAGCAAACTAAGAGGACAGCTAGATCAGGAGCAGAACCATAGAAATGAAGAACACATGCAGGGAGATGCCGGAAAGATGGTGACTGAGAAAGATGGAGCTGATACTAGCTCCTGTACTCATGGGTGAAAATCCTGGCAGATCTATAGAGAAACAGCACAATAAACCATCGGTTACCCAGCATTTATGAAATTAAAAGACCAGAGATTGTGACCGATGCTGAAACACCAGACGGTGGCAGAGTCAGCTACTGGAGCTGGGTCTCACGTGGCCCCTGTGCTGCCGCCAGAGCAACAGGCCTGGGAGCTGGGGAGTCAAGTACGGGAGCCGGATACTCCAAGCCCCTGTGACGGTCCTGGGAGACAGAGGAGTCAGGAACCAGAGCGGGGACACCCTTGTGCCCATGCCATACCTACCAGCCTGGGCAACGGAAGGGTCAGTTGCAGGAGCTGGGACACCAAAGGCCCCTGTGACGCCACCATAGAGACAGGCCTAGACCATGAGGAGCGAGCTACGGGAGCCGGGACGTTCACAGATCCTGGGCCACTGCCATAGTGACGGGACAGGACGCCAGGGAGTCAGGTACGGAAGCCCGGACTCTCCAAACCCCTGTGACGCAGCAGAGGAGCCAGCTATGGGAGCCAGGAAGTTCTCAGACCCTGTGCTGCTGCCATAACGACGGGACTGGACGCCGGGGAGTCAGGTACGGATGCCGGAACACTCCAAACCCCTGAGACAGCCGTGGGTGGCAGAGAGAGCCAGCTACGGGAGCCGGGACATTCCCAGCCTCTGTGCCACTGCCGTAGTAATGGGCCTGGGTGATTGAGGAGGTGGCTACTAGAGCTGGGACATTCAGCAGTGGTAGGCGACCAACGCATGGACCAGCATGAGGACCAGCGTGAGTGTAGGTGGAGACGAAGAACATCAAGAAACTTCAAGGAGACTGCACCACTGAACGTCACAAGGATCATACCACAAAAGTTTACACCATAAAACCAGTGTTTCAGAACATATCAATTTTGGAAGAAGAGACCAACAAGAGTCTCAAACAATGGGAAGACAAAGAAACAATCCCCAAATGAAAGAAAAAGCAGAAACTTCAGAAAGAATGTTAGATGAATTAGACGCTGATCAACTATCAGACAGTGAATTCAAAGCACTGGTTATTACGAAGTTCAAAGAGCTCACAGTGAACTACCAGAAAATACAGGGGAACTATAATGATTTCTCTGCAAACTACAACAACATCAAAAAGGAAATGGAAACTCTCAGCAAGAAACAAGAGGAAATGAAGAATACAATTTCCGAATTGAAGAACACAGTAGAAAGTTTCAAAAGTAGGATAGAAGAAGCAGAGGATAGGATTAGTGAGTTGGAGGACAAGGTAGAAAGCATCTCACAGATAGAGCAAGAAGATGAAAAGAGGCTGAGAAAGAATGAAGAGGGATTAAGAGAAATGCAAGACAATATGAAACATAATAATATCCAAATAATAGGAATACCAGAAGGAGAAGAAGAAGAACAAGGGATAGAAAATGTATTTGAACGAGTAATGAGAGAAAATTTTCCTAATTTGATAAGAGAAAAAGTCTCACAAATCCAGGAATCACAGAGAGTCCCAACCAAGAGGAAGCCAAGGAGGCCCACTTCAAGACACATCAACATCAAAATGGCAAAATTCCAAGACAAAGAGAGAATCTTAAAGGCAGCAAGGGAGAAAAAAGAAATAGCATACAAGGGAGCCCCAATAAGGTTAGCTACTGACTTCTCAATGGAAACACTTCAAGCAAGAAGAGAATGGCAAGAAATATTTCAAGCAATGAGAACCAGAGGCCGACAACCAATGCTACTTTACCCAGCAAGGCTCTCAATCAAGATACATGGCCAAATAAAGAGCTTCCAAGACAAAATAAGTCTAAAAGAATATGCCTCCACCAAACCAGCTCTACAAGAAATACTAAAAGGACTGCTTTAAGGAAAGGAAGGATAAGAGGGAGACAGAGAGGAACACAGGTACAAAAGTGGCAATGAATAAGTACCTATCAATAATAACCTTAAATGTAAATGGATTAAATGCTACAATCAAAGGACACAGAATAGCTCAATGGATAAGAAAGCATGACCCACACATATGCTGCCTAAAAGAGACTCACCTCAGGAAAAAAGACCATCACAGACTAAAAGTGAAAGGCTGGAAACAAGTTTTCCAAGCAAACAGACAAGAAAAAAAAGCTGGGGTAGCAATTCTCATATCAGACAAAATAGACTTCAAAAAAAAAGGCTATAAAGAGAGACCCAGAAGGTCATTTCATTATACTCAAGGGAAGAATCCACCAAGAAGACATTAACACTGTAAACATATATGCACCAAACATAGGGGCACCCAAATATATCAAGAAAATCTTAGAGGACTTCAAGAAAGATATTGACAGCAACACAATCATAGTAGGGGATTTGAACACCCCACTATCAAAAATGGACAGATTCCCAAACAAATTATCAACAAAGATATTGTGGCATTAAACAACACCCTATATGAAATGGACTTACTGATATATATAGAGCCCTTCATCCCAAAGAAGCTAAATACACATTCTTTTCAAATGCACATGGAAGATTTTCAAAGATAGACCACATGATGGGACACAAAACGAGCCTCAAAAAATTCAAAAAAAATTGAAATCATACCAAGCATCTTCTCTGACCACAAGGGACTGAAATTGGAAACCAACCCCAAAGAAAAATACCCAAAGCACCCAAAATCATGGAGACTGAATGGTATGCCATTAAACAAGGAATGGGACAAGAATGAAATTAGGGAAGAAATCAAAAAGTTTCTGGAAACAAATGAAAATGATCTCACAACAACCCAAAACTTATGGGATACAGCCAAGGAAGTCCTGAGAGGGAAGTTTATAGCAATACAGGCCTACCTAAAGAAAATAGAAACATTTCGAACAAAGAACCTAACCCTATGCCTGCAAGAACTCGAGGAACACCAACAAAGACAGCCCAGAGCAAGCAGAAGGAAGGAAATAACCAAGATTAGAGCAGAATTAAATGACATAGAAACTAAAAGCACAATTTTAAGGATCAAGGAATCCAGGAGTTGGTTCTTTGAGAAGATAAACAAAATAGACAAGCCTTTAAGTAGGATCATCAAGAAAAGAAGAGAGAGGACACAAATAAACACAATCAGAAATGAAAAAGGAGAGATTACAACTGATACCACAGAAATAGAAGAGATTGTAAGAAATTACTATGAAGAACTGTATGCCAAGAAATTTGAAAACCTAGGGGAAATGGACACATTTCTAGAAAAATACAATCTTCCAAAACTCAGTGAAAAAGAAGAAGAAAATCTAAATACACCAATAACAGCAAAAGAAATTGAAGCAGTAATCAAAAAACTCCCATCACACAAAAGCCCTGGACCAGACGGTTGCACAGGAGAATTCTACAAAGTATTTAAGGAAGAGCTAACCCCTATTCTTCACGGACTATTTCAAAAAATCCAGAAGGATGGAAAACTGCCAAATTCTTTTTATGAAGCCAGCATCACCTTAATTCCAAAACCAGATAGTTACACAACAAAGAAAGAAAACTTCAGGCCAATATCGCTGATGAACATAGATGCTAAAATCCTCAACAAAATATTGGCAAATCGCATCCAACAATATATCAAAAAGATCATACACCATGATCAAGTAGGATACATCCCAGGGATGCAAGGGTGGTTCAATATTCGCAAATCAGTAAATGTAATACATCACATAAACAAAAGCAAAGACAAAACTCACATGATCATATCAATAGGTGTGGGAAAAGCTTTTGATAAGGTACAACACCCATTTATGATAAAAACACTCAACAAAGTGAAAATAAAGGGAGCATTTCTCAAAATAATAAGGGCCATATATGAGAGACTTACAGCCAATATGATAGTCAATGGGAAAAAAACTAAAAGCTTTTCCACTAAGATCAGGAACAAGACAAGGTTGTCCACTTTCACCACTTCTATTCAATATAGTATTGGAAGTTTTAGCCACAGTGATCAGGCAAGAAAAGGAAATAAAAGGCATCCAAATAGGGAAGGAGGAAGCAAAACTGTCACTGTTTGCAGATGACATGACAGTGTACATGGAAAATACTATAGACTCTACCCAAAAACTGCTCAAACTAATTAATAGTTTGGCAAAACAGCTGGTTACAAAGTCAATATCCAGAAATCAAACACATTTTTGTATACCAACAGTGATTCAGCAGAAGCAGAAATAAAGAGAAAAATCCCATTTGATATAGCAAAAAGAAAAATAAAATATCTGGGAATAAACCTAACTAAGGAGGTAAAAAACCTGTATGCAGAAAACTACACAGCCCTGAAGAACGAAATCAAGGAAGACACAAACAAATGGAAACATATACCTTGTTCATGGATTGGAAGAATTAACATCATCAAAATGTCCATACTGCCCAAAGCAATATACAGATTCAGTGCAATACCTATTAAAGTACCAATGGCATATTTCACAGACATAGAACAAGCACTTCGAAAATTTATATGGATCCATAAAGGAGCCCGAATAGCAGGTGCTCTTTTGAGAAAGAAGAACAAAGTAGGGGGATCACAATACCTGATATCAAACTCTATTACAAGGCCACTGTAATCAAAACAGCCTGGTACTGGCATAAAAACAGGCACATAGACCAATGGAACAGAACAGAGAGCCCAGAAATCAACCCAACTCTCTACAGTCAATTAATATTTGACAAAGGGGGCAGTAACATAAAATGGAGTAAAGATAGCCTCTTCAACAAATGGTGTTGGGAGAACTGGACAGCTACATGCAAAAAAATGAAACTTGAGCACAGACTTACACCATACACCAAAATAAATTCAAGGTGGATAAAAGACTTAAATGTAAGTCATAACACCATTAAAATCCTAGAGGAGAACATTGGCAAGAAAACCTCAGATATTTCACGCAGCAACTTCTTTACTGATATGTCCCCTAGAGTAAGGAATGTAAAGGAAAGAATAAACAAATGGGATCTCATCAAAATAAAAAGCTTCTGCCTGGCTAAAGAAAACAGTATTAAATTAGCAAGACAACCAACTGTATGGGAAAACATATTTGCCAATGATACCTCAGACAAAGGTTTAATCTCCAAAATATACAAAGAACTTACATGACTCCACTCTAAGAAGACAACCAACCCAATTAGAAAATGGGAAAAGGACTTGAACAAACACTTCTCCTAGGAGGACATACAGAACATTCAGAGACACATGAAGAGATGCTCAATATAATTAGCTATCAGAGAGATGCAAATTAAAACCACAATGAGATACCACTTTACACCAGTCAGGATGGCTATCATAAACAAAGCAACAAACAACAAATGTTGGAGAGGTTGTGGGGAAAAGGGGTCCTTAATTCACTGTTGGTGGGATTGCAGACTGGTACAACCATTATGGAAAACAGTATGGAATTTTCTCAGAAAAATAAAAATCGACCTGCCTTTTGACCCAGCAATTCCACTGCTGGGATTATATCCTAAGAATCCTAAAACATCAATATCAAAGAACCTATGCACCACAATGTTCATAGCAGCACAATTTACAATAGCCAAGAGTTGGAAGCAACCTAGGTGCCCATCAGTAAATGAATGGATCAAAAAATTGTGGTACTTATACACAATGGAATTCTATGCAGCAGAGAGAAAGAAGGAGCTACTGCCCTTTGCAACAACATGGATGGAACAGGAAAGCATTATGCTGAGTGAAATAGGCCAGGTGCTGAAAGACAAATACCATATGATCTCATTTTTAACAGGAAGCTAAACAACAAAACAAACAAGCAAGCAGAAAAAAAAAACAAAGACACTGAAATAGAGAACAAGGGATAGTGACCAGAGGGGAGAAGGAAGGGAAGTTAAGGGGAAAAAGGGGGAGGGATTTGGAGGAACAAATAGGAAGGACACAGGGACGAGAACTAAGGGGGGTGAAAATGGGAGGGAGTTCGGGAGCAAGGGGCGGGGGAGGCTGGGATGGAAAAAATAGACAAAAAACTGTACTTGAAAAGTAACTGAATAAAATTTTAAAAAAAGAACATATGGAAGATTAGCAACAGGGGAGTGGGAGAAGTAGAAGGGGGGAGAAGGTACATAAAAAAGGTAGCATAGATGGTAGGTAGAAAATAGGGGGGAGGGCAAAAACAGTATGAGTAATAGAGAATGTAAAGAACTTGAGACATGTGGTCATAAACTAAAGGAGGGGTGGTGAGGGAGGGGGTATGCAGGGTGGAGGGAAACGAGGGGGGGAATAAAGCAAATGTAATGGCATAATTAATAAAATAAATTTTAAATAATAAATAAATAAATGCAGACATGGCACCCATTGAAAAGAGAACCATGCACTTTTGTCTAGAATGGGGACTCTCGCAGCCATGTGAAAAAAAAAAGATTTTCTTGATATATTTGGGTGCCCCTATGTTTGGTACATATATATTTAGAATGTTAATGTCTTCTTGGTGGATTCTTCTCTTGAGTATAATGAAGTGACCTTCTGGATCTCTCTTTATGGCGCCTTTTTTGAAGTCTATTGTGTCCGATATGAGAATTTCTACCCCAGCTTTTTTTTCTTGTCTGTTTGCTTGGAAAATTTTTTCCCAACCTTTCACTTTTAGTCTGTGATGGTCTTTTGTCCTGAGGTGGGTCTCCTGTAGGCAGCATATGTATGGGTCATGCTTTCTTATCCATTCAGCTATTCTGTGTCTTTTAATTGGAGCATTTAATCCATTTATGTTTAACGTTATTATTGATAGGTACTTATTCATTGCCATTTTTGTACCTGTATTCCTGTGTGTCTCCCTCTTTTTCTTTCTTTCCTTAAAGCAGTCCTTTTAGTATTTCTTGTAGAGCTGGTTTGGTGGAGGCATATTCTTTTAGACTTATTTTGTCTTGGAAGCTCTTTATTTGGCCTTCCATCTTGATTGAGAGCCTTGCTGGGTAAAGTAACCTTGGTTGTAGGCTTCTGGTTCTCATTACTTGAAATATTTCTTGCCATTCTCTTCTTGCTTGGAGTGTTTCTATTGAGAAGTCAGTAGCTATCCTTATTGGGGCTCCCTTGTATGTTATTTCTTTTTTCTCCCTTGCTGCCTTTAAGATTCTCTCTTTGTCTTGGAATTTTGCCATTTTGATGATGATGTGTCTTGAAGTGGGCCTCCTTGGGTTCCTTTTATTGGAACTCTCTGATTCCTGGATTTGTGTGACTTTCTCTCATCAAATTAGGGAAATTTTCTGTCATTACTCGTGCAAATATGTTTTCTATCCCTTGTTCTTCTTCTTCTCTTTCTGGTATTTCTATTATTTGGATATTATTATGTTTCATATTGTCTTGCATTTCTCTTAATCCCTCTTCATCCTTTCTGAGCCTCTTTTCATTTTCTTGCTCTTTCTGTGAGATGCTTTCTACTTCATCCTCCAACTGGCTAATTCGATCCACCGCCTCATCTATTCTACTTTTGAAACTTTCTACTGTGTTCTTCAATTTGGAAATTGTATTCTTCATTTCCTCTTGTCCCTTGCTGATATTTTCTATTTCCTTTTTCATTTTGATGTGGTTTGCAGAGAGATCATTGTAGTTCCACTGTAGTTTCTGATATCTCATTTTGATCTCTTTGAACTTCGTAATAACCAGTGCTTTGAATTCACTATCTGGTACTTGATTAGCCTCTTTTTCATCTAACATTATTTCTGTAGTTTCTGCTTTTTCTTTCATTTGGGGATTGTTTCTTTGTCTTCCCATTGTTTGAGACTCTTCTTGTTGGTCTCGGCTTCTATAATTGATCTGTTCTGACTCCCTGGGTTTATGGTGTGAACTTCTGTGGTAGAATGCCTGTGAATTTCAGTGGTGCAGACTTTTTCAGGTGTCTCGATGTTCTCTGTCTCCACCTACTCTCACGCTGGTCCTCACGCTGGTCCCCTCACTGGTTGCCTACCACTGCTGAGTGTCCCGGCTCCTGTAGCTGACCTCTTTGGTACCCAGGCCCATCACTATGGCAGTGGCACAGGGGCCGAGAATGTCCTGGCTCCCGTAGCTGACTCCTCTGGCACCCAGGTCCTTCACAGGGGCTTGGAGTGTCCAGCTTCCATACCTGACTCCCCAGCTCCCAGGCCCATTGCTAGGGCGGCAGCACAGGGGCTGTGTGTGTCCCAGCTCCTGTAGCTGACTCTGCTGCTGTCTGTTGTTTCAGCATCAGTCACAATCTCTGGTCTTTTAATTTCTTAAATGCTGGGCAACCGATGGTTTATTGTGCTGTTTCTCTATAGATCTGCCAGGATTTTCACCCACAAGTACGGGAGCTAGAATCCGCTTTGTCCTACTCCGTCGCCATATTCCTAGCATCCTAAAAAATATATTTTATTTATTTATCTTTAGAGGGGAAGGGAAGGAGAGAGGGAGAGAAATATCTGTGTATGGTTGCCTGTTGTGTGTCCCCTGCTGGGAACTGGCCTCCAACCCAGGCATGTGCCCTGACTGGGAATAGAACCATGATTCTCTGGGTGGCAGGCCCTCACTCAATCCACTGAGCTACACCAGCCAGGGCTGAACCTTCAACTTTTTAATGTATGGGATGATGTTCCAACCAACTGAGTCACCTGGCTAGGGCTCATTATTATTTCTTAAATAGGTTTTTAATCTATTGCTTTCTCTCTTTTTATTTTGGTGCTATTGCGATAAAAAGGTTTATTTGCTTGTTTTGTCCAAAACATCTCTTAAACAATCCTTATTTTTAAAATTCCTTTTAAAATTTTCCATGCATAATTTTATTTAATTATTGAAACTTAATACTTTACAAAACTTTTGCATTATAGTAAGGATGAGTTGATTTTTTTGAAGGTAGAATTTCAAAAATCTGCTCATTATTGTGAATTTTTCTTAGTTTAAATATTTATCCTTAATTGCTTTTTATAAATCTTAGTTTATTGGATAAAATGTGTAAAACAATGTTCACTGTAAAGGTGATGAGATCATCTTGACATTAACATGACTAGACCTAGTATTTTACCTTTAAGAGAGTGGAGCTTTAGGGTCCTACCTGAAAGGTAAACAACTACAATACATAGAAGTAAATTTATTTTATATTTAAAAGATATTATTTATTTATTTTTAGAGAGAGGGGGAAGAAAGGAGAAAGAGAGAAAGAGAAGCATGGATATGTGGTTACCCCTCACATGCCCCCAACTGGGGTAACAGCCTGCAACCCTGGCATGTGCCGTGACTGGAAATAAACTAGTGACCCTTTGATTTGAAGACCAGCACTCAATCCACTGAGCTACACCAGCCAGAGTCATAGAAATAAATTTAATGAAAATGTATTATGCCTACATTAACATTTAGTCAATGGACAAAAAGCAAGACCTAAATGGAAACACATACCAGGTTGACTCTACACAAGTAAAAATATAAGTTCTTTTCAAGTCAATATGCATTTTCTCTGCATAAAACAACAGCGGTATTTTTATTTGCTACATCTTAAAACTTTTATCAAAAAGAAGTAAATATTTCATCCTTAGAAAAGAAGACTGAAAGATGAATAACTCAACCAAAACATTGAGACTTGTTCTAAGGTTATGATAATTAAAAGTGTGATATTAAGTGTCATATGTTCAATACTCTTCATTGCTGCATTCTGGACTAGTGACTCAAACCTGTCCTTCACATCACATGTTTTTTTAAAAAAATTTTGTTTCATTTATGTTTTTCCTGTTACCTTGTCTTTCAGATTACAAATTTAATTCTCTCATTTACCTAATCTCTTGATTCTATGTAATTATTCTACATTTCAGTTATTTCATTCTTCTTTTCTGACAGTTATTTTATTATTTTATTTGTTTGTGGAATTTCTCACTGAATTTATTTATTATTCCCTTAAACTTGTTGAACATCCTTATGAAGAGTATTTTTGAACTCTGTATTGGTATGTTGCTTGCTTCCATTGCGTTTAGATATTTTTCTGGGGTTTTCTGCTGTCCTTTCATTTGGGAAATTTTTTTGTCTCCTATTTCTGGTTTCCTCTCTGTATTTTTCCTACTTATTAAGCAGATTTGATACGCCGCCCATTTTTGGTAATTTGGCCTCATATAGTAGGTGTCTGTGTTGTCAAGGGCATAGTCACAGTCTCTGACATCACCCAAATCAACTATTCCGGGACAGTCCCTTGCATTACTTTTTGTGTGCCCCCTGTAGTAGTTGAGTCTTTTTTTAAAGATTTTATTTGTTTATTTTTAAAGAGAAGGAAAGTGAGAAAGAAAGAGAGAGAGAGAAACATCAATGTGTGGTTGCCTATTATTTGTCCCCTACTGGTTACCTGGCCTGCAACCCAGGCATGTGCCCTGACTGGGAATTGAACTGGCAACCCTTTGCCTAACAGGCCTGTGCTCAATCCACTGAGCTACACCAGCCAGGGCAGTAGTTGAGTCTTGATTGCTATTTTCACATCAGTAGAAGGAACTGACTCTCAGACTGACTGTGAAGACTGAGACTACCATGGATGGGCTCTTTTGTGGGGGTGATGCTGCCAAGGAAAATTTGTTTTAGTGAGGCTCTGGTGCATGTTTAATTTGATCTCTTTGCATGTCACTGTTGGAGCTGATTGAGTGGTTCTCTGCTGTGGCCTGAACCTGGCCACCAGTGTGTCAAATCTTGAGCACTTTTGAGGGGCTCTGGTGCTGGGTTAGGTCAGCTGCTACCTGTGTGGTCCAGGGCCATCTGGTAGGACCTTCAGAATTATCTCTTGATTTCTTCCTGTGTTTTGCTTGGAGAAACCTGGATGTGTCTATGCTGTGAACCAAAACTGGGTACCATTATTTCAAGATGTGGGGCCACTATGCATGATGTTCAGTGCCTCTCAAGGCCAAGTATTTCTTGTTTGATGTTTTAGGACCTGTGAGAGATTTTAGGAAATTCTGTAGTATGAACTGAAGTAAGCTGTTTTTTTGGAAAAACTACTGAAAGATGTTCTTTTTTTTAATTTTTAAATATTTATTTATTTATCTTTAGATGGGAAGGAGAGAGGGAGAGAAACATCAATGTATGGTTGCCTCTAGTGCATCCTCTGCTGCGAACTGGCCTGCAGGGAACTGGCTTGCAACCCAGGCATGTGCCCTGACTGGGAATTGAACTGCGATTCTCTGGTTCGCAGACCTGCTGAAAGATGTTCTTGCTGGGTATATGCACTGGATGGAATGGGGTGTCAGAGATTCATCAAGGTGCAGTGAATGGTGTCAGCCAGAATAATGGTGAGCTTATATATAGTGTTCTGCACCTGCAGGTTGGATGAAGGAAGGGCTCAATAAAGGAATTACAGTGTTTTCCAATACTTTATTCTTCAGAGAGATCCTGATTATCTCCCCTCCACTCTTCAGACTGAAGCCAGTCAACTTGTATGTTACTGATTCTTTTTAAGCTGGTTACCCAGGGATAAAACTCGGAATGAATAATTTTATACGTGAGATAGTCTTTGCATGAGTTCCTTAAGATTTACGTTGCCTAGGTCTCCAGCAGCTCATTTTGTCTCTCAAATGCGATCTCTGCTTATTTTCACAGCCAAATTTTATGGGGCCTCTTCTTTCTGTCACTGGTGTCTCAAGTTTGAGTGCACCATGGGGGGCTGAGACACCCTGTATCTCCAGGGAAAACTGGAGCAAACATATATCAACTAATTCTTTTTTTAATCAAATGTTTAAATTTATATTTATTTATGTGTTTATTTTTCTTCTCTTAATTTTAAATTTACTGGGGTGACAAAGGTGAATAAGATTATATATTTTACCAGTATACAATTCTATCATTTTTGTATGGAAAATAATATAATAATTAGTAAATAATAATACAACTTTAAGCTCTGTGTTTGTGTACTCACAGCTGTAAACTTACTTTTGTTTACCCGTGTTTTACATTGTGTGACCACCACCTAAAGACAAATATTCTTCTGTTATCATATATCTGAACCCCTTTACCCTTTACTATATCCCCTATTCCTTCTAGTAACTATCATACTGTGGTCTCTATGTATGAGCTTTTTTGTTTGTTTTTATCATTCCTTCATTTGTTGCTTTCAGTTTTATATCTCCCATATGAGTGAAAGCATATGGTTCTTAACTTTTTCTGTTTGACTTATTTTCCTTAGCATGATATTCTCTGAAGTCACCCATGTCATGAATGACAGTGTTTCATTTTTTAAATGGATGAATAGTATTTTTAAATAGTATTCAATTATACCACATTTTCTTTTTTCTTTTTGTTTTTTTTTTTTATTGTTGGCTTTATTACAGATGAACCCCATCTCCCTCCATATGCCCCTTTCACCCAGCCCCTACCCCCGGGCTTCACCACTTTGGTATCTGTATCTATTGGCTATGAATATATGCATATGTATTTGGCTAATCCCTTCAAGCCCCCCCACCAAATACCTCCCATCTAAGATCTATCAGTATGTTACATGCATCCATGCCTCTGGTTTTATTTTGTTCATCAGTTTATTCTGTTAATTAGATTCCACATATGAATGTAATCATATGGTATTTGTCTTTCTACGACTGGCTTATTTTGCTTAGCATTATATTTTCCAGGCCCATACGTGCTGTGGCAAAGGGTAAGAGTTACTTCTTTTTTTTTTTTTTACAGACATATAGTATTCCATTCTGTAAATGCACCACATTTTTTTATCCACTCATCTACTGATAGGCACATGGGGTGTTTCCAAATCTTGGCTATTTTAAACAAAGCCACTATGAACATAGGAATACATATATTATTTCTGACTGGTGACCCAGAAGAAGAATTCCTGATCAAACGATAGTTCCATGTTTAGTTTTTTATGGAAATTCCATATTTTTATCCAAAGTGGCTGCATCAATCTACATTTCCACTAACAATGCATAAGGGTTTGCTTTTTACCACATCCTCACCAGCACATGTTTGTTTATTTATGGAGGGTAGCATGTCTACTTAATTTAATCATTTATTTTTAAAACATATTTTATTCATTATGCGACTACAATTGTCTCATTTCCCACCCACTTTATTTCCCTCTGCTCTCCACACCCCCTCCCACCCACTCCTTCCACACTTAGTTCATGTCCATGGGTTGTACATATAAGTTCTTTGGCTGCTACAGTTTCTATACTATTCTTAACCTCCCCATGTCTATTTTATATCTACCATTTATGCTTTTTGTTCCCTGTACTTTTTCCCCATTCTCCCCACTTCCATTCCCTACTGATAAACCTCCATGTGGTTTCCATTTCTGTGATTCTGTTCCTGTTCTAGTTGTTTGCTTAGTTCATTTTTGTTTTTGTTTTCTTATTTAGGTTCAGTTGTCGATAGTTGTGAGTTTGTTATTTTACTGTTCAAATTTTCTATCTTCTTTTTTTTAGATAAGTCTCTTTAACATTTTCTATAATAAGGTCTGGGTAATGATGAACTTCTTTAACTTGAACTTATCTAGAGAGCACTTTATCTGCCCTTCTATTCTAAATGATAGCCATGCTGAATAAAGTAATCTTGGATGTAGGTCCTTGCCTTCCATGACTTGGAATACTTCTTTCTAGACCTTTCTTGCCTCCAAGGTTTCTGTTGAGAAACCAGCTGATAGTTTTGTGAGAACTCCTTTGTAGGTAACTGTCTCCTTTTCTCTTGCTGCTTTTAAGATTCTCTCCTTATCTTTAATCTTGGGTAATGTAATTGTGATGTGCCTTGGTGTGTGCTTCCTTGGAACTAAATTCTTTGGGATTCTCTGAACTTTCTGGAAGTCTATTTCCTTTGCCAGATTAAGGAAGTTCTTTATGTTTTCAGATAAGCTTTCAATTTCTTATTCTTACTCTTCTCCTTCTGGCCCCCCTATGATTTGGAGGTTGGAATGTTTAACATTGTCCTGGAGGTTCTCAAGCCTCTCCTCCTATTTTTGAATTCTTGTTTCTTCATTCTATTCTTGTTAAATGTTTATTTCTTCCTTATGCTCTAAACCATTGATTTGAGTCCCAGTTTCCTTCCTTTCACTATTGGTTCCCTATATACTTTTCTTTATTTCACTTTTAATAGCCTTCAGTTTTTTCTCTATTTTGCAACCATATTCAAGCAATTCTGTATGCATCCTGATTACCAGTGTTTTGAACTGTGCATCTGATAGGTTGGCTATCTCCTTATTGCTTAGTTGTATTCTTTTTCTGGAGATTTGATCTGTTCTTTCATTTGGGCCATTTTTAAAATTTTGTTTTGGATGCCTATTACATGGTAAGAGGCCAAGCCTTAGATACTCACAAGGGCGGAGCAACCCACATAGCTGTATTATGTTGCTGTATGTGGGGAAGGGGTCAGAGAGGGCACAATGCCTTTCACTCAGCTCTCTTCCAGGTTTCAGTCAGTCCCCCTGTTACCTGCAAGCAAATTGGGCCCTTCTGGTGCTGATTCCTGGGTGTACTGGTTTGTATATGTTCAAACTAACCATATGTGTGTCTCCAATGAACTCTTCTGTGAGGTTGGGCATTTCTCCCACCACCTCAACCTCCACAGATTTTTTTCAGTCAGAGGTTTTGATGTTTGATTTTCCTGTGCTAGAACCCTGGGTTTTATAGTCTGTCTCATTCCCCAGGTGTTCCTGCTGGTTTATCAGCAGGCAAATGTGGGACTACCTGGTCTGACAGCTGCCACCTAAACTAGTCAGCTGTGGGGGCAACTTTGCCTGAAAAGTCTCCCTGTCTTCCATGAATGAAAGTGAAACTACCAAGATACGATCTGCTTGGGGAGGAAAGGTGGCCCATCCCTCAAAGGGGAAGGGCCAAGAGCCCCTTTCTCAAGGGGCTTTTATTAGATTCATTTGCACAAGAATACAGGTAAGAATCAAACAATAGATAGCATTCAAAGAACCCTGAGGGCTTATTCTCAGTCAGGGTCAGATGGCTAATGAGCAATAAAACTTTGAGGAACAAACTTCTTGCTTGAATTCTTATCATTTAAATGGGAGCATTCTAAACAAAGCAGGTTTCACAGGACTTTTACATATTCTTTCTTATGCCTGATTTTCCCCGGATACCTGCCCTTTCCAGCACAGGGCTGCATTACATTCCCCATCATAGGTTTTTAGGCTTAAGTGGATTAGAGCCAGGAAGCACTTCTCCCAGATGGAAATGGATGGGGACTTGGGCTATGTCACAATAGCCAGGGGACCAGTGTCCATCGCTCCCTCTTTGTCACAGCCCCCAGAGTCCTTCCATGGTGGCTTCCCAAGTGATCTTTCTGACTTAAGTTGCCCCTCTCTGAGGGCTCGCACCCACCAAGGACATCAACCATGCTTTGAGGGCAGGGCATGGAAAAAAGCAGAAGCAGCGCTTGCTGCCAGAGACAAGTTTTGTCTCCTGTGGCTCGCATTCCAGAGGTCACTCACTTAGCCATGGGAGGCAGTTGCAATTCCTGAAACCAGGCAGGGCAATTCCCAACAATCCACCAGTTACCACCTAGCCTGATTCACCAGTCACCACCTTGCTGTGAGTCCTCTTCACCCAGCTACCCATTGCCACCCTTCTTACTGATCTGGATGAATATTTTTTATTTAATTCCTTGGTTGCAGACTTCCATTCAGTTCAGTTATCTGTCACTTCTTGTTTTTTTGTTTTTAAATTTGTTGTCCTTCTTTTGGGTGTGCAAGGAGGCACAGTGAATCTTCCTACATCTCCATCTTGGCAGAAAGTTGAAAAATAATTTAATCATTTATTGAAAGACACTGGCTGTTTCCATGTTTTGGCCACCATGAATAATGCTCTAATATACATAGGGACAAATATATCTTGCAAATAAGTGTTTAATTTTTTTCTACTAGATAACCAGAAGAGGAGTTGCTAGGTCACATATTAACTCTATTCTTATTTTCTTATGAGGTTCATTCTGTTTTTCATAGTGTCTGTATCAGTTTGCATTCCAATCTGCAGTAAACCATGGTTCCTTTTGTTCCACATCTCCAACATTGTTATATCTTTTCTCCTTGATTAACAGGTATAATGTGG
Source organism: Artibeus jamaicensis (assembly GCF_021234435.1). Taxonomy (NCBI): domain Eukaryota; kingdom Metazoa; phylum Chordata; class Mammalia; order Chiroptera; family Phyllostomidae; genus Artibeus; species Artibeus jamaicensis. The sequence continues at coordinate 8,369,609 of NW_026521852.1, forward strand.
TATCCCACTGTAGTTTTGATATGTATTTTCTAGTAGCTAGTGAAGTTAAGCATCTTTTTATATATTTGCTTCCCTTTTGTATGTCTTGGGGCAAGTGACCATTCAGTTCTTTTGACCATTTTTAATTGGGTTGTTTGTTATTGAGTTGTATGAGTTCTCTACATACTTTGGACATTAACCTCTTGTCAAAATTGTCATTTGCAAATCATTTCCCATTCAGTTTTTTACCTTTTTGTTTTGCTAGTGATTTCTTTTGCAGGACAGAAGCTTTTTAGTTGGATATAGTTTCATTAATGTTTTTTTTTTTTGCATTCACTTTCCTCATCTTTGTGGTCAAATTGATAAAATCCTCTTAAGGACCATGGTCCATAAGTTTAGTATCTATATGTTCTCCTACATAATGTATTGTTTCAGGTCTCATATGTAAATTGTTGATTAATTTTGAGTTATGTTTTGTATGTGGGTAAAAACAGTAGTCTAGTTTCTTTTTTTGCCATTTTTTTATTGTATTGCATTTTTCCCATTACCATTTATACCCCTTATATTTCCCACATTGGGATAAGCAATCATCACATTGGTGTCCATGTCTGTGAATCCTTTATTCTTTGTGCTTGATTTCCTCATTCCCTAATCCCTCCAGAACTGTCCACCTGATCTCTCTCTAAGAGTATGTCTTTATTTTCCTTGTTAGTTCAGTTTGTTCATTAAATTCTGCATATGAGTGAAATGATATATTTTTCTCTGACTGATTTATTTCACTTAGCATAAAGTTCTATAGGTCCTTCCATGCTGTTGCAAAAGATAAAATTCACTCTTTGTTTAACAGCCAAGTAGTATTCCATTGTGTGTATGTACCATAGTCATTTTATCCACTCATCTACTGATGGACAGATGAGCTGCTTCCAGATCTTGGTGATTGTAAATAATGCTGTAATAAGCATAGGGGTGCTTATGTTCTTTCAAACTAGCATTTCAGGTGTCTTCAAATAAATTTTCAGAAATGGGATTGCTGAATCAATGGGCAGATATATTTTTATTTTGGGGGGATATATCCATACTGCTTTCCACAGTGCCAGCACCAATCTGCATTACTATATATAGTGCAAAAGTGTTCCCCAAAATAAATAAACAAGTACTGATGAGGATGTGGATAAAGGGGAACATTTTTGCACTTGCCTGTTTCATTTTTCCAGTACCAATTATTAAAGAGATTTGTCTCATTGTATGTTTTGAGATTTTTTGGGTCAAATATTATTTGCTTACAGAGACATGCATTCATTTTTGGGTCTCAATTCTGTTGGATTGGTCTGTATGTTTGCATTCCTATCAATACTATGATGTTTTGATTCTTCCACTTTGTAAAATAATTTGAAGTCAGGGAATGTGATACCTCTGGCTTTGTTTCTATTGTTTTTCTCTCTCTCAAGATTTTTGGGGCTCTTTGGAGTTTTTTGTAATTTCACATGAAGTTGGTTATTTTTTGTTATATTTCTTTAAAACATGCCATTGGGATTTTTTTTATTTTATTTTATTTTTTTATTGATTATGCTGTTACAGTTGTTCTATTCCCCCCTTCATTCCCCTCCACCCTACCCCCCTTCCCCACCATTACCCCCCCTTTAGTTTATGACCATGTGTCTCAAGTCCTTTAGATTCTATATTTCCCATACTATTCTTGCCCCCCCCATCTATTTTCTATCTACTGTCTATGCTACTTATTTTCTGTACCTTCTCCCCCCTTCTCCTCCTCCCACTCCCCTGTTGCTAACCCTCCTTGAGATCTTCATTTCTATGTTTCCACTCCTGATCTAGCTGTCCTTTTAGTTTGCTTTCATTTTAGGTGTGGTTGTTAATAACTGTGAGTTTGTTGTCCTTTCACTGTTCATGTTTCTTCTTTTTCTTAGATAAGTCCCTTTAACATAATAAGGGCTTGGTGATGATGAACTCCTTGAATTTGATCTTATCTGAGAAGCACTTTATCTGTTCTTCCATTCTAAATGAAAGTTTTGCTGGATAGAGCAATCTTGGTTGTAGGTCTTTGGATTTCATGACTTGGAATACCTCTTTCCAGCCCCTTCTTGCCTGTAAGGTCTCTTTTGAGAAATCTGCTGACAGTCTGATGGGGACTCCTTTGTAGGTGACTGTCCCCTTATCTCTTGCTGCTTCTAGGATTCTCTCCTTCATTTTAATCTTGGCTAATGGAATTCTGATGTGCCTTGGTGTGTTCCCTCTTGGGTCCAACTTCTTTGGGACTCTCTGAGCTTCCTGGATTTCCTGGAAGTCTATTTTCTTTGCCAGATTGGGGAAATTCTCCTTTATTATTTGTTCAAATAAGTTTTCCACTGGTGGCTGTGCCTTTCCCCCTTCTGGTAGCCCTATAATTCGGATGTTGGAGCGTTTAAAGATTTCCTGGAGGTTCCTAAGACTCTCCTCATTTCTTTGAATTCTTGCTTCTTCACTCTTTTCTGTTTGGCCATTATTTGCTTTCTTCTGGTCCACTCCATTGATTTGAGTCCCAGTTTCCTTTTCATTGCTATTGGTTTCCTGTGCAATTCCATTCATTTCAATTAGTTTCGCCTTCATATATTTGTCTAATTTGTGGCTATAATCAACCAGTTCTGTGAGGATCCTGATGACCAGTGTTTTAAACTGTGCGTCTGAGAGTTTTGCTATTTCTTCCTCGCTTAGATTTATAGGCTCTGGGGCTTTGAGATCTTCTTGAGCCATTTTTGGTCTTTTTGCACCCTTTAAGTATGAGGAACAGAGCCTTGGACTCCCAGGTCGCTGGGTTGTGACGTTGTATGTGGGGGCGTGGTCAGAGTGGGGAAATGGCGGCACCCTCTGCTGTTTTGCACCGCTGGGTAGGAGCAGAGCCTTAGGTGGTTCACCAGGGACAGGCCACTCAGAGTCGCTGGGTTATGATGCTGTCAGACTGAAGAATTTGTTGTTAACAGACTTCCAAAAGTTCAATTTTCTGTGTTCTGGCTGTGTTTTCTGTTGCTAATATTTAGTTGTCTCTAAACTTGGTTGTGTGAGAAGGCACAGATATCCACCTATGCCTCCATCTTGATGGAAGTCCTCCCATTGGGATTTTAATGGGGATTTCATTAAATCTGTAAATTACTTTGGATAATACAGACATTTTAATTATATTGATTCTTCCATTCTATCAATACAGAACATCTTTGTATTTCTTTGTGTATTTTTAAATCTCTTTTAATAATGATTTGTAGGAGTTCCAATTTGGCTGCAGAGTAGCTGGAAGCTCTATCCACTTGTTCCCAGACTCCCACTGGACTTGCTGCTAAGCCACAGAGTAATCAACTTGAAATTTAGCTGAGTGTGAGTGACAGTGTGTGTGAATGAGTGTGTATGTGGGTAAGAGTGTGGGTGTATGTGGAAGTATGGCCAGGCTATCCTGGTGGAGCAGCTGCTATTATCACTGTCCAGCCTGCTTTATCAAGTGGTGTAGACTTGAGCTGGGAGCCATTCTGAGCAATTTAAAATATCTTCCTCTGGAAAAAGCTTCTAGAGAGCCCATGCCTGGGTGCCCAGGCTTCTCTCTGGGCCCTCTGCCTTCAACAGGGCCACACACCCCACCACCACCAGGAGCCAGAGTCCAGAAACTGTGATACTTACTGTGGAGGGAGCTGTTACTTCTATGACATGGGGTGCCATGGGAACCACAAATGGGACAGACTCTGAATGAGAAAGCTACAGATCATTCCAGGAGCAAGGAGAGAACCCAGAGCTCTGAGGCAGAGAGAGGTGGCTGGGGAAGGGCTGGCTGCTGAGACCACCCCAGGAGTGCAGTGACACAGCTGCAGTGGCTCAGAAGTGGGAGCCTGGCTCAGTGGCAGGATTCTGAGGCTGACTCACTGGAAGGAGGCCATGTGAGCACCCCTTGCCACACAGCCCTGTTTCATAATATGGATGCTGGAGTCTCCCCTTTCTTTCCCCACACCATCAGGATAATATGAGGCCTGAAAGAGGATTATGCATACAGCATAAAAATCTATTGATTTGGGAGAGAGGGAAAGAGGTGTAGGTATGAGAAAGAAGAATGGATAGGTGGTGTTCTGTATGTGCTCTATCTGGGGATTTACTCAATACATAGAAGCCCTCTCAAAGCAGAGTAGGTAATGATAGGGGCTGAACCCCATAGTCAGTCAGATGGACAAAAGGTCCCACCAATAAATGGGATCTCTGCTTTGGGTAGAGATGAAAACCACTGGAGAAAAAACCACCATCTTTTTTCCTCTCTCTTAAAGAGTCAAAGCACAGATGTTGTATTTGTAGCTATGTTGCTTGGGCCCCAGTGAAGGGAGGGTGGTACAGTCTGGAGTCACATGATAGTTTCTGGAATGGGAGGCACTGGGGAGAGTCTTGAGGGAGTCGTTGTGGGATTTTCAGGACCCCAGTATACCTGGAATCCACAACAACCACCTACCTTGAGAGGAGCTTTCCTCTCCCATGGGAAAGTCAATCACCTTACTTGTGAAATACCACTCTCCCCCCCCTTCCCTTTGAAAATCTTTATATCACCACTTCTATAAAACTGTTCACTCTACTCAGGACATTCTTTTTTTCTTTTTCTTTTTCTTTTTTCACGCCCAGTTGTTAGTTTTGCTTTCTCTTGGTGTTCTTTTTCCCCCCTGCCTTCTGTCCCATCCTTCATCTTAACCCTTGCTGAGGAGACAGCAACATAAATATACTCAAGGGTCATCAGAGACTAGTGGTAGGGCACAGCCAATCCATACAATCCTGGAAAACAAAATGGTACTCTCCTCTCACAGGAAAACTACAGAAGCACCCTTATGGCATCCAGCAGGCCCAAAATCTGGAATCAGGAACCCTTATAGAGACCACACCCTGCTAAGTATAGAGATAGGCCCAGACTAGTGGCTCAGGGGAGAAGAACCAAATCCATCATCTTTTCTGAAGTTTGAAAGGCATCTGCCATGCAATATCCAAGAATCACAGCCCTGTGTTTCTGCCAGAAACCTCCCAGAAATAGTCTGGTCTGCAAATAGGCTAAGGTTGACAGCAGTCAGAGACTGACAGAGGTGGATCCTGTGGCAAGTTGGAACATTTGCTGACATGCTCCTGGACCCAGTGCTAAAGAAAACAGCTCGGCAGAGCAGCTTGGCCCAACATGGGAGCAACCAAGCCTGGAGAAATCCACAACAAACTAATGATCACTTATAGCTTTGTAGAGGTGGCTGAGGGCCAGATGTAAACAGTACCATACATTGCCTTATCCCAGAATAAGACATCAGAGCAGTTTCCAAAAGGAGAAACCAGAAGACAAGATCTAAACAAGTGCTGGAAGCCCCCTAATTACTCAGAAGTAAATGAATGGATAAAAAATTCTGCTACATTTACACAATAGGGTATACACATTAGAAAGAAAGAAGGAGCTCCTACCCTTCACAACAGCATGGATGGAACTGAAGAGCAATGTGCTAAATTAAATAAGCCAGGCAGTGTAAACAAATACCATATGATTTCACTTATAAGGGGAACATAATCAATAAAACAAACAAGTAAACAAAATATAACCAGAAACATTGAATTAATGAGCAAACTGACAGTAACCAGAGGGGAGGGGAAGAGGGATCATGGGAAAAATAGGGGAAGGTCCATCAAGGAACATGTATAAAGGACATATGGCCAAAGCTAAAGGGGGTAGGTTCTGGGGTAGGAGCTGGGTATGGGTGGGGTGGGTGGACAAGGTGGGGTGAAAATGGAGACAACTGTACCTAAACAACAATAAAAATATTGTAAAAAAATAAAATACACTCTGCTGACACAAATCCACTTGGTTATTTTTTTATTCTTAGCTACTTTTTTTTCTTTTTCATGGCCATTTTATTTATACTTTTTATCTAGTTACTTTTTATTTTCCATTGATATTTGGTACTCTAATTTTTCTTTCATGTCTCCCATTCTACTCTTCTTTTAGAATATTCCACTGTTCCTTTCTACTCTCTATTTATTATTTTTGTTACCTTTTTTGTGTTCTTTCTTTGAATTTTCCTCTTTCAATTCATTTAAAAAAGTAGTTCTCTTCCCCTTTCTACTTTCATAATCACTTTTTCTTTCCTTTGGTCTTCTCATATTCTTTTTCTCTTACCTCCTTTTCTACCATTCTATTTCTCTCTTTACTTTCATTAATCTTTGCTCTATTGTTGATATTTCTGTGGTGGGCAGAGGGTTTGCTTGTTTTGTGTTGTTTTCTTTTGTTCTGCCAGAACCTGCACAACAGCGTACAACATGTAGTGGGAGTTGAATCTTCTAGCAAGACAGAGGAGAGCTCCCGCAAATAAATGGGCCAATGATATTCAAGACCCATGCACAACAGTGGAGCCTATATAATCCACACAGATCTCATTCCTAGATCATCTAGATTAGGAGATCAGGGAGTCTGCACCACTGGGTCCCACAGGACTCCTAGCACACAAGGCCACTCTACAATACAGAAAGTCAAAGAAAATCAATCTAATACATAGAAACAAGCACAAAGAGCCAACTAAAATGGGGAGACATACAAACAACCCCCAAGCAAAAGAAAAGGAGGAATATCCAGAAAAAGAGCTAAGCAAAATCAAGGCAAGCAACTTATCAGACATAGAGTTCAAAGTAATGGTTATAAAGATGATCAAAGAACTTAGAACTACAAGAAATTAGTGGGACCTACATCGGCATGAGAGAATACATAGAAACTTTGAACAGGAGCCAAATGGAAAGGAAGAATACTCTAGAATTAATTAAGAGCAAGCTAACAAAAGCAGAGGGTAAAATCAGTGAGTTGGAAGACAAGGTAAAAAAAAAACACACACAGTCAGAGCAAAAAAATTAAAAAGATTAAAAAAGAACAAGGATAATCTAAGGGAGCTTTGGGACCATATGAAACATAATAATGATTGTATCATAGAAATACCATAAAGAGAAGTTACCAGCGAGGAATAGAAAACCTTTTTTGATAAAATAATAATGAAAAACTGCAAACTTGGAGAGGAAAAAATGTCATAAAAGTTCTAGAAGCACAGAGGGTCCCAAAAAGATCAACTCAAAGAGTTTCACTCCAAGACATTACAATCAAAATGACAAAATTTAAAAGACACAGGGAGAATTTTTAAGACAGCAAGAGAGAAACAGCTAGTTAGACATAAGGGTCCTTCAAAAAAGCTTGAGGCTCATTTCTCCATAGAAACACTACAAATCAGAAGGGATTGGAAAGAAATATTCCCAGTAATAATGGTAAGGACCTGCAACCAAGACTACTCCACCCAGTAAGGCTAACATTTAAAATGGAAAGCAAAATAGAGAGTTTCTGAGACAAAATAAAGCCAAGAGAGCACATCTTCAACAATCAAGCACTGCAAGAGATAGTAAAAGGACAGCAAGAAGAAGGCCAAGGAGAAGAAGAAGAAGAAGAAGAAGAAGAAGAAGAAGAAGAAGAAGAAGAAGAAGAAGAAGAAGAAGAATCATCAACAGAGAGAGGGGGGAGGAGCACAGGCACAAAGAAAAATGGCAATGGATAAGTATAGGGGACTGTTCTGTGCAGTGTGGGAAATGTAGCCCAGCTCCCACTCAGAAAGGCCAGTGGGGAGCAAGGTTTGGCACACAGGACCCACACCCACAGATATGTTCTTTCATAGGGAATCAGGCCTGCATTGTACCTAATTTGCTATGAGGCTTGCTTTTGCTAAAACTCCCTTACCCTGAATTGAGTTAGTAAATGTTTACTGCATATATTTAAAGTAACTTCCTAAAAACTACGCTAAACCTTCCAAGGACAAGTGTAACCAGTTCTACCACTTTTCCCTTTGCATTTGCAAATATCCTTCTTCTGTGATCTAATTAGCAACATCCTCTCCTTTGTTTTCTGTAAAAGGTAAGCACCTAAAGCAAACCTGTACATAATAAGTGAGGATCATCCTTGATGTAATGTGCACAGAAAAGCAATAAAAGCCTGTCCAGGCAAGGATCGTGGTCCTCCCTCTCACTCAAAGAGTGGCCCTTTTTCTCCACAGTACTTACTTCTGTAGTGCCTATGAATTTGTCCATCGCAGCCACAACACACAGACACTGCGGGCCAGGGTCCGCATCATCTGGTGCCCAGAGACAGGGACCCAGGGCTATGGGCCATAGTTGTAGCCAACACACAAACTTGGTAGGAGTGCACACATCACCTCAGGTAAGGGTAGAAGACACCAAATTCTTTTTGGTAAGATCATAGGGTATGTTGGATTTCAGAGAAAAAGGGATTTCTTCCAAGGTCTCCCTCTCTTGTGAATGCTTTACATCTGCACCCTTTTTAGTAAGCAGAACCTTGCTCTCTCTCCCAAGCATGTTCCACAATCTTGTGGGCACAGGTTGAGCCATTAAGAGCCACAAGGGCACTTGCTGCTACAAGATACCCATGAGAGGATTAGTTGGAACATGGACTGGGACAGAACACTAGGTTTCCCACCAGCCACAAGCAAAAGTCCATGCAATGAGAGGCACACTGTAACAACACTCACAAGCCCATCCCCATGGCACAACCTCCAACTAGGTCTAGGCTTGGGAGAAAGAACAAAGACTTTCCCTTTAATCAGCTTTAAAAACATCAACTCATTACAGGACAATTTACAAGCATTTCAGCAAATTCTTTCTTTCAAGCTGCCTCTTGTGGTCCTTTTGAGTTTGCCTTTTCCTTCCATCTGCCTGCATAAGGAAAGGCAGATAGTGAATGAGTGTTTCAGTTTCAACTGGACTCCAAAGATTGCTTTCCAAAAGAATTTAGTGTTAGTCAACAAATTTTGTATGAAAGCTTTTGACATTCACCAAGCTCTGAAGACAAAAGGTACTTCCTCCCCTCAACCTGAGAAATTGGGTATTCCCATGTGAGTCAGAACCTTGCTAGGGTGCCTGGGATCAATTCCCAAGATGTGAAGGGGTCTTTTAGGGACCTCCAACACTGCTTAATATAACTTCTGGCTTGTCTGGAAAGTGCCATATAAAGGTTGGTCACCTAGTGCTACAAGGCCTCCCTCGAAGTCCTAAATGATTGGGGAGGATCCGGAACCCATAAGTAGGGTTAGGGTACTCATAAAGTCTGGTACCCTTATCCCTGGCTGTTTTACTAACAGCACATTTCAACCCACCACACTATCTCCCCCAGTAGCTATCTAGTTAGGGTTGAGAACAGGCAGTGGAATCTGAAGAGACAATTGAAAATAAAAAGGAGACTTTTATTTTTATTTATTTTTTTATAATTATATAGATTTTATTTTAATTCTACTCAAGAAGCATAATATGGTATCACAGAATTACAATAATTCAAACAGTTAATATCAGTGCTCAAGCAGCAGATGATCTTAATTCGGGGACATCAAGATCTCTCTGGTTATGTACCATGTTTTGGTGTGAGAACACCGAGACTAAAAAGCCAAAATAGCAGAGCCAACTGTGCATCTCCTCCCCACAAGCATCTGTGGCCCAATCGTCAAACACTGGAGAACACAGGACTCCCTAACACGGATCCCAAACAATATATGGGTCCTTCCATGCTCACCTAGTGCTACAGACTAATATCTGTGTGCCCCTTCCCTCAAGTTCATGTGTTGAAGCCCTGACCCCTAATGTGATGGTATTTGGAGGTGGGGCCTTTAGGACATGATTGAATTTAGATGAGGTCGTGAGGGCAGGCCCTTGTGATGGGATCGGTGTCCTTATAAGGAAGAGGAGACGAGAGCTTGTTCTCTCTTTGCCGTGGGGAGGGCACAGTGAGTAGTGGGTGTCTGCCAACCAAGAAGAGAAACCTACTAGGAAATGAATCTGTCAGCACCATGGTCTTAAGACTCCCAGTTTCCAGAACTATGAGAGAATAAATATTGGTCATTTAAGCAACCCAGTCTTTCGTAGATTGCTATGGCAGCCCAGGGCACCTTATATAGATAGATAGCAATGGTTTCTTGAGAATCCTCTATTTCCAGAAGGGATGGTCGAAGGGACAGATGGAAGAGTAGAAAGAACGCTGGAGTAGAAACAAGAAAGCCTCGGTTCTAGTTCTCACCAACCACAAACTCAATATAAGATGTGAAGCAGATGAACTTACTTCACTGGACTTTAACATTCTCATGAACAAAATTTTAAGAATAGGCTAATACTCAATGATGTGCCTAAAACCTACTATTTCATACAGGCTCTAGCTCACAGGTGATATTCTGGGAGTTACGGTGGAAGGGCGTCTTGTGTCAGGGTGAGCCTGTGAAGGTCAGTGTTCTTCAAATGCTACCTGCCTCCCTGGTTGACACACTACAGTCCACGATGGCACCTGCTATCCAGTCTGAACCTCAAACCCTGACCTGCACCAACTCCATCAGTGATAACCAGAATGGGTCTCCTCTTTACCCTGCCTCATGCCTACCCGCTTTCTGCCAGTCTATACTTAAAAAAAAAAAAAGAAAAAAGCAGCCCTATCTTCCTGAAAGTCACCATGGCCCTTTAAAATGGCTCTCTTCTAGATGAGACTGTAATTACTAATTGTAACAAATTACATATTATTATTATCGATAGGCAAACTATCAGAAACAATTCAAGATGGTCATGGAGATGCAGATGTTGCCGGTCTTGAGCTGTGACCCACTATAAAGTCACATTATGGCCACGGCAGTGTCCCATAAATTATTGCACCTGTGCAGTTGCCATGACCCCCCCCAACACACACACACCCAGAAGTATCTTATTCCAATGTTCTGCCATAAAACTTTGAGGTATTCTGGCAAACAGAAGTTACAACCTCGGTACAATGAAAACTGGCTGAAGGATGTGAATGCCATTTTTGGAAATCTTGGACTCCTTTTCATAAAAACAAGAGTGAGGTTCCTTATGGGGAAAGTTCCACTGTATGTAATGCGCTAGATTAGTCCAAACTTCTGTCACGGCTCCTCTTTGTTCCTATCATCAGTCTTTTTGCCATGATATAAACACATCTCTCCTCTGGCAAAGTGACTTTTTGCCCATCTCCCGAGCAAAATGGTAGTTGTTCTGGCCTCTGGACCAACTGTGGCTCTAAATTAAACTGGAAAACCCCATGAGAGCTCTTCAAGTCCGTGTACTAGAACATTAAATATGTTTATACCTGTGTGTCAATAAGAAAGAGGATCCAAATCTCTGAACCCTGTCACCAATGCAGCCGCAGCCACATTATTTGATCAACTTGTTCTAAAGGCCTGTTGTCAGAAAGGAGAATATTGTACGATGGAGCGCTGGCAGGCGAACAAGCATTGTCTCATAAGAAGAGGAGGAAAATGCTTAAATACTTCCAGATTTTCTAAAAGAACTTGTAAAAAATTTGCTTTGGCTTGAGCAGAACATTCTTTATTTTTTTAAATAAATTTATTTATTTTTTTTGAATTGTTTATGCTGTTACAGTTGTTCTATTCCCCCCTTCATTCCCCTCCACCCTGCCCCCCCAACCCCACCATTACCCCCTTTAGCTTATGTCCATGTGTCTCAAGTCCTTTAGGTTCTATATTTCCCATACTATTCTTGCCCCCCCATCTATTTTCTATCTACTGTCTATGCTACTTGTTTTCTGTACCTTATCTCCCCGTCTCCTCCTCCCACTCCCCTGTTGCTAACCCTCCTTGAGATCTTCATTTCTATGTTTCCACTCCTGATCTAGCTGTCCTTTTACTTTGCTTTTGTTTTAGGTGTGGTTGTTAATAACTGTGAGTTTGTTGTCCTTTCACTGTTCATCTTTCTTTAACTTCTTTTTCTTAGATAAGTCCCTTTAACATTTCATATAATAAGGGCTTGGTGATGATGAACTCCTTGAATTTGATCTTATCTGAGAAGCACCTTATCTGTCCTTCCATTTCAAATGAAAGTTTTGCTGAATAGAGCAATCTTGGTTGTAGGTCTTTGGATTTCATGACTTGGAATATTTCTTTCCAGCCCCTTCTTGCCTATAAGGTCTCTTTTGAGAAATCTGCTGACAGCCTGATGGGGACTCCTTTGTAGGTGATTGTCCCCTTAGCTCTTGCTGCTTCCAGGATTCTCTCCTTCGTTTTAATTTTGGCTAATGTAATTATGATATGCCTTGGTGTGTTTCTTCTTGAGTCCAACTTTTTTGGTACTCTCTGGGCTTCTTGGATTTCTTGGAAGTCTGTTTCCTTTGCCAGATTGGGGAAATTTTCCTTTATTATTTGTTCAAATAGTTTTTCCACTGGTGGTTGTGTCTTTCCCCCCTTCTGGTACCCCTATAATTCGGATATTGGAGCGTTTATAGATGTCCTGGAGGTTCCTAAGCTTCTCCTCATTTTTCTGAATTCTTATATCTTCATTCCTTTCTGATTGATCATTTTTTTCTTCCTTCTGGTTCACTCCATTGATTTGAGTCCCAGTTTTTTTTTTCATCTCTATGGGTTTCCTGTGGAATTCCATTCATTTCCCTTAATTTAGCCTTCATATGTTTCTCTAATTTGTGGCTATAGTCCACCAGATCTGTGAGGAAGCTGATGACCAGTGTTTTAAACTGTGCGTCTGAGAGATTTGCTATTTCTTCATCACTTAGATTTATCTCTGGGGCTTTGAGGTCCCCCTGCGACATTTTTGGTCTGTTCTGGCCCTTTAAGTGAGAGAAGCGGCGCCTTGGAGTCCCAGGTCGCTGGGTTGTGACGCTGTATGTGGGGGCGTGGTCAGAGCGGGGAAATGGCGCCGCCGCCACCGGTCCGACCGCTCACTCCCTCACCCGCGCGCAACCGGGCAACCACAGTCAACTCGCTGCCACCGCCTCCCCACTGTCTCCTCCGTAGTCGCTCACCCGGTGGGCCGCTCGGTCGCTCACTAGGTCCAATCCTGGGTTTGGAACCCGTGCGACTGGATTCGCTCATCTGGATTCCGCGCCTGGGTCGATCGAGCTCTCCTTTGTAACTCCTCACCCGACGCCGGTTTCACCCCTTACCGGTCGGGCCGAAGAATTTGTTGTTAGCGGACTTCTGAAAAGTTCAGTTTTCCGTGTTCTGGTTGTGTTTTCTGATGCTAATATTTAGTTGTCCCTAAACTTGGTTGTGTGTGGAGGCAAGGCACATCCACCTAAACCTCCATCTTGGCGGAAGTCCAAAAGGAGACTTTTAATAGCAAGAATGGTCTCTGGTTTATCTAAAGAGCAGGAAGTGTACCTGCATGTGTTATGGCAGCTCCTCTGGGGCGCGGGATGTAAGATTTTTTATAAAAAATCTGAGGGTCCAGGGTTCAAGTCCCTGTCCAGGCGCCACCTGCCGCGGTCCAGCCGCAATGGGTCTAAGGGTCCCCTCGAGGTGAAGGTAGGAGTCGGCAAGGAAATCAGGCAACTACGCAGCTCAAGGCAGGTGATGCTCTGAAGACCTTTATTGAAAGTAAGGCTGAAGCTTTTATACTATTCTAACTGGCAAGTGATTTCAACTGGCAAGCGATTTTGGATTCGTTGGCTTTTGCAGTTACTGTTACTATGCTTCTTGGTCTGAACAGGAACTTGGCTGTATGCCTTGGTTAGGCTGTCGCAGGGGGCCTATTCTTATTCTGCATTTTAGATATGTCTAAAATTGACTCGGGGGGGTGGTGGTAAACATGCCCTCCATGCCACGTCCACCGGGTTGGAAAATGTTTCTTTGAAGTCTTGGACCTCCCCTCCTGACTTTGTCAAGGAAGGGATCCAACTGTGGACGTGGCAGTAAGGGACAGCAATCCCCATGCTTTGGGAGGCTGCCAGTACGCTTAATTTCAAGAAAGGGATTTCTATTCTGTTTACATTTCTGTAATCGGAATGGGGACATTTCTCAACCCTGAAAAAAGTGTGTGGTCTCTTAAAAGTTTTTGTCCAAATGGGTAAGTTGGATGAATTCAGCCTTATGTCCTTCTTGCCCCACTTAATATTTGGGGCAGGGACATCCTCATTCAATGGGGAATACAAATCACCCTGCTCTCCGTATTTACCCCAAAGGACTGCAACCTTAAATAATTTGACAAACAGATGTGACTCACTATCCCCCAGGAATTTGACCATGCTGGCAATATATATGTATAATTTATTGAATTGTGTTTATAATTTAAAGTCACCCATAGATGAACACCTTGTGATAAACAGGCCTGCAGTCCCACACCCCTTGGTCTTATACAAAGACCTATTAGGGGAAGGAAAGTGGGAAGGCCCAGTTCCACTACTAACTTAGGGAAGAGGGTATGCCTGTGTTTTCTCTCCAGAAGGACCTTTGGAGCCACTGGCAAAGAGGGTGAAGCCATATCACAGACAAAGCTACCCCAGCATTGACTCATCTCCACTCTGTTGGATTCTCCTGATCCTGGATTCTCCAAGCTGAAGTGGAATTCCAGCCAAACTCCTGGAACAATATTCAACACCACCTAGAGGGACCTTTTCTACCCATTTAAAATGACAAATTAATAAGTTGCAGCTAGAATTACATCAGCAGCTGCAGGACTTTCAATGCTTAACTAAGAAGAGGTTTTTCAAACCCTCCATGACAATATCAAAAATTGATTTGGGCTTAATTTGAGAATGTGAGTCTTTGGAGTCACTGATTGCTTACTGATTATAATAATGTTTTGTGTACTTTGATGCATTTGAAAATTATTTTCCCAGGGTCATATAAGAGACCAGCAAATAGCAAGCTTTGTGGGATCTACAGCAGTCCTAACTAAAAACAAGGGGGAAAATAAAACAGACTCATCACAATAAATCAGAATTGGAAAAGGAGAGGTAACAATGATACCACAGAAATAAAAAGGATTATAAGAAATTATTATGAACTACATACCAAGAAACTGGACAACCTGGGTGAAATGAATAAATTTTTAGAAACATACAATCTTCCAAAACTGAATCATGATGAAACAGAAAACTTGAATAGACTAATAACAACTAGGGGAATTAAAACAGTAATCAAAATCTACCAACACACAGAAGCCCTGGACAAGAGGGCTTCACAGAGAGGTTTTACAAAACATTCAAAGAAGAACTAATGCCAAGCATTCACAGACTATTCCAAAAAATTCAAGAGTATGAAAGACTTCCAAACTTTTTTTGCAAGGCCAGTATTATCTTAATCCCTAAACCAGGTAAAGACACAACAAAGAGAATTACAGGCCAATATATCTGATGAACATAGATGTGAAAATCATCAACAAATTACTAGTAATCCAATCCAACAATACATTAAAAATATCATAAACCATTATCAAATTATATTTGTTTCAGGGATGGCAGGATCTTACAATTTTTGCCAGTTGATAGATGTGATACATCACATAAATAAAATGAAAGACAGAAAACATGTGATCATATCAATTAATGCAGAAAAGGAATTTTCTAAAATTCAGAACCTACTTATAATAAAAAACACTCAGAAAAGTGGGAATGGGGGAATATTTCAACATAATAATGGTCATATACAAAAATACTGCCATCATCATACTCAGTGTGCAAAAACTAAAAGCAAATTACTTTAGATCAGGAACAAGACAAGGCTGTCCACTCTCACCACTGTTATCCAGCATAGGACTAGAAGTTCTAGCCATAGTGATTAGACAGGTAGAGGGAATAAAAGCATCCAAATTGGAAATGAGGAAGTACAACTGTCATTATTTGCATGCAACATGAGAGTCTACATGGAAAACCCTATTGGCTCCACAAAAAAACACACTCGACCTAATAAGTGAATTCAGCAAAGTAGTAGGATACAAGGTCAATATTCAGAAATCAATGGTATTTTTGTACATCAAAAATGAGCTATCAGAAAGAGGATCCAAGAAAAAAATCCCTTTCACTATAGCAACAAGAGAAATATAGTGCCTAGTAATAAATTTAACCAAGCAAGTAAGAGACCTGCACGTGGAAATCTAAAGAACACTGAAGAAATTAAGGAAGACGCAAATAGAAGCATATACTGATGCAGACACCGGCTCATGGGATCCACCACATTGTGGATGAGACATGAGAAATTCACATGGACTACCGAGTCCTGTGGAGGAAAAGGGATGACATGGCTCCTCTCTTAAGAGGAGAAAAAGCCTTGGCTCTTGCCTTGATCAGCCTTTATTTCTTTTCTGGGCACATTACAAGATGGTCCTCATTTACTATGCACAGGTTTGCTTTAGGTGGTTACCTTTTACAGAAAACAAAGGAGATGATGCCACTAATCACATCAGAGAAGAAGGATATCTGTAAATGCAAATATCCTTGCATTTGCAGGGAAAAGTGGTTGAACTGATTACACTCCATACTGGCGAGGTTTAGCACAGACTTTAGGAAGTTACAGTAGGCACTTTCTGCCTCAATTCAGGGTGAGGGAGTTTTAGCAAAAAGCAAGTCTTGTAGCAATCTAGGTACAATGCAGGCCTGATGCCCCATGAGAGAACCTATCTGTGGGCGTGGGTCCTGTCTGGGCCCACACCACCCAGAACGGTCTCCTATAATATACCATCTTCGTTGGAAAAATTAACATCATTAAAATGTCCACACTGCATGAAGCAATCTATAGATTCAGTGCAATAACTACTAAAATACCAATGACATATTTTCCAGATCTAGAAAAAAATACTTCATAAATTTATATGGAACAAAATAAAGACCCTGAATTGCTACAATAATCTTGATAAAGAGCAACAAAGTAGGGGAGATCACAATACCTAATATTGAACTATACTATAAGTCCACTGTAATAAAAAAAAGCTTGGTACTGGCATAAGAATGGGCACCTAGATCAATGGGAGAGGATAGAGAGCCCAGAAATAAACCCATGTCTCCATGATCAATTAATATTTGGCAAAGAGGGTCTGAGCATACAATGAGGTAAAAATAGCCTCTTCGATAAATAGTGTTGGGAGAACTGGAATGGTACATGCTAAAAAATGAAACTAGACTATGAACTTACACCATATACAAGGATAATCTCAAAATTGATTAAATACATAAATATAAGTTGTGGCAACTTTAAAGTCCTAGAGTAAAATATAGGCAGTAATATTTTGGATACTCCACTTAGCAAAATGTTTAACATACCACCTTGGGCAAGGGGAATAAAGGAAAATATAAAGAAATGGTTCTACATCAAATTTAAAAGCTACTCCATGGCTAAAGAAACCATCATTAAAATGAATAAGAAGCTGTATGAGAGAACGTATTTTCTAATGATGCATTGGACAAGAATTTAAACTCCAAAATATATGAAGAACTCACATGACTCAACACTAGCAAAATAAAACATCCACTAAAAAAAATGGTCAGATGTTGCAGACCCTGTTCAGCAGAATCTGCCTGTTGTGGTTGATGACAAGAATCAATGCACAGGCAACAACAACCCTGTGTGAAAAAAGGGAATAGGCATGACTACTCTCTCAAGGGGAGAGTGCCTATGGTGCCTCGGCCACTTCCTCAAAAGGGGAGCCCACCAACCCTTGCCTAGACAGGCTTTTATTGTTTTCCTGGGGCCTTACATCATAGAAAGATTTATTATCTACTACATAGAATATTATTGTCTACATTCTAGGTACGATCAGGGAAATAAAAATAACATGCAAAGGAGAATGACAATGAGCTCATTAGCTCTGTCCTTGGGAGAACTCATACAGGCTTTGGAAATTACCTTGAAGATAGACAATACACATTTGTTGTTTTAGACCAGGGTGATGGAGTTTTAGCAAGAGCAAGCCATAACAATCTATATGCATTTTCTAGGCTTGGTTCCCATGGAAAAACTCGGTTTGAAGATCTGGCTCGTGTCCACCACATTGCATCTGTAGGTTTTCCATACAGAGCTGAGTCCCATTTGGCAGGCCAAGACAAACCGGTCCCCTACAGTCAGAGGACTTGAATAGATACCTTTCCAGGACACACAAATGACCCATAGGCATATGAAAAAAATGTTCAACATCACTATCCATCAAAGAGATGAAAATTAGAACTACAATGAGATATCACCTCACACCTGCCAGAATGACTATCATTAATAAAGAAAAAACAAGTGCTGGGGAGAATGTGGAGAAAAGGGAAACTTACTGCACTGCTGGTGGGAATGCACACTGGTGGTAATGCACACTGGTGCAGCCACAGTGGAAAATAGTTTGGAACTTCTTTAAAAAATTAAAAATATGACCTTATGACCCATATTAAAAATATGGGCCTTATGACCCAGTGATTCCATGGCTGGCAATATACCCTAAGAATTCGGAAACACCAATTTAAAAGAACTTACACTCTCAGATATTTACAGCAGTGCCATTTACAATAACCAAGATTTGGAAACAGCCTAAGTGCCCATCAGTAGATGAATGAATTAAAAAGCTGTGTTTCATCTACACAGTGAAATACTGTGCAGAAAAGAGAAAGAAGAGGAAATTCTTATCTTTGCAAAAGCATGGATGGAACCAAAGACTATTATGTTCAATAAAGTAAGCCTGTAGGTGAAAGACAAATACCATATAATATTACTTATAAGAGGAATCTAATTAACCAAATAAACTAATGAGCAAAACAGAACCAGAGACATGGAAATGGGAAACAGTCTGAGAACTACCAGAGGTAAGGGAGTTGGGGGAATTGTGGAAAGATGGGGAAAAGAGTAGTCAAATAACATGTATGAATGACCCATGGACATGGACAGTAGGGTAGATGGACTGTGGAGCAGAGGATAAGGTAGGATAGAGGGGACAAAAAGGACAACTGTAATAGAATAAACAAGAATAAAGAAATAATGATTTGTAGTTTTTAGTATATAGTTCATTCCCATTCCTCATTAAGTTTATTCCTAGGTGTTTTATTTATTCTGGCAATTGCAGAAGGAATTATTTTTCCATTTCTTTTCTAAAATGTAAATATATCGATATTTACTTTTTCTTTGCCACCACTTTCCCTCACCCTACCCACCCCCACCTCCCATCCTCAATCTTAACCCACTTTGGCTTTGTCCATGGGTCCTTTATAAATGTTCTTTGATGGCCCATCCCCTTCTTTCCCCCATTATCTTTCACCCCCATCTCTGATTACGGCCAGTTCATTCTTTTCTTGAATGTCTTTAGTTTTATTTTGCTTGCTTGTTTTGTTGATTAGGTTCCACTTATAGGTGAAATCATATGGTATTTATCTTTCTTTTTTAATTCTTTTTTAAATTTTATTTTATTTTATTATTGTTCCAATAGTTTTCTATCTTTTACTCCCATCCCAGCCCACCCCCCAGTGCTCCCCACCTCCCTCCCATTTCCACACCCCCTAGTTGTTGTCCATGTGTCCTTTATACTAGTTTCTGTAAATCCTTCCCCTTTTTCCCCTGAAATTCCCTCCCCTCTTCCCACTGGTCACTGTCCACCCGTTCTGTATTTCAGTGTCTTTGGTTATATTTTGCTTGCTTGTTTGTTTTGTTGTTTAGCTACCTGTTAAAGGTGAGATAATATGGTATTTGTCTTTCACTGCCTAGTTTATTTCATTTAGCATAATGTTTTTCAGCTCCATCCATGCTGTCAAAAATGGTAGAAGCTCTTTTCTTCCTCCCTTCCTTCCTTCCTTCCTTCCTTCCTTTCTTCCTTCCTTCCTTTCTTTCTTTCTTTCTTTCTTTCTTTCTTTCTTTCTTTCTTTCTTTCTTCTTTCTTTCTTCTGCTCATCTCTTTGGCTAAGATCAAGTGGAGTATCTGTTACTCTCAGGTTTCATTTCTTTTTTATGAAAAAATTTTCTAGTATTTAAAAATGAAATGGATTTCTGTACATTAATTTTTTATTCTGAAACTTTGCCTTACTTGTTTGTTTCTAACAGTTTTTAATTGAGTCTTTAAGATTTTCTCTTTTTTATTGTTTATCAATGTCAGTTGTCCTGCCATTTTCCCCATTGCTCTCTCCTGCCCTGTCTCCCCACTCTCACAGTCAATTCTGCACCCCACCCCCCCATTGTCCATGCCCATGAGTCCTCTATTCATGACCCTTGGCTTGCCCCTTTCTCTTCTTTCTCTCATTATCCCACTCCCCCCTTGTCACTCATTTTTCTTTATTTCCAAGTCTCTAGTTCTATTTTGCTTGTTTGTTTTGCTGATTAGGTTCCACTTATAGGTGAAATCATATGATATTTGTTATTGATTGCTATGTTTGGGAAACCTGCTCTTTCTGCATCTGCACCTCTCATACCAGTCTAAATGTGTCTTCTTATTTACATACTTAGTATAGAACTATGTTTAGCTAGTCTTCGTGAAGTTCTTAATGATATATTTGTTTTTATCTTAATTTTGTTCATTGACATTTTGTAGTTTCCAGGATACAAGTCTATATCACTTGGTTATGTTTACTCCTAGATAAATTTATTTTTTGTTGCTATTCTAAAAGTGATCATTTCTCTGATTTTTACTTATGGATAATTTGTTTTTCATTTGTAGAAATGCAACTACATTTTGTATATTGATATTGTATTCTGAAATTTTACTTAATGTTTATTAGCTATCACAGTTTTGACAATATAATTTTAGGGTTTTGAATATATAAGATTATGACATCTACAATCTGGGACAATTTTACTATTTTCTTTTCTAATTTAGATGCAAATTTCTTTGGCTTGCCTAACTGCTCTGGCTACACTTTTAATCTGTTAAGTAGAATTGGCTAGAGTGGGCAGTCTTTATTCTTGATCTAAGTGGGTAAGCTTTCCATTTTTCATCACGTATTTTGATGTCATCTCTGGGCTCTTATATATTTCATTTTTAAATTCTGAGATAATTTTTATTTTATTTCTTGGCTTTTGTAAGATTTTCATCATGAAATGATGTTGAAAAATTATTGAATTTGCAAAATGTTCTTCATTGATTGAGATAATAAATTTCATTCTGTATTTCATTACTTCACTGTATCACATGGCTTAATTTGTGAATTTTAAAAACAGTCTTGTGAGGTTTTTGCTTTCATAATTATTGAGGATCTTTATCTGAAGTTTAATTTTCTCATGCAATATTTGTTTGGTTTATATTTCTATATCAGGGAGATACTGGATCATATAAGTTTTTGGATTGTTTCCTTTCCTTTAATATTTTTTGGAAGATTTTAAGAAAAATAAGTCCTAATGTCTCTTTAAATATTTGGTGAATTTAGCACTAAAGCCACCTGGCCCTGACACTTTTTAGGGGGAATTTTTTTTATTACTGATTAAATTTCTATACTAGTTAAAGTTCTTTTCAAAGTTTCTCTCTCTTCCTGATTAATCTTTGTACTTGTGTGTTTCTGGGAACTTGTTTATTTCACGTAAGTTATCCAGTTTGTTGGCATTATAATTATTTGTAATGGGTTCTTTTGATCCTTTTTCATTTGTGTAGAATCAATTATACTGCCTCTTCTTTCATTACTAAATTTGTTTGAATAACAATGAAGGAGTCCTCTCTTTTTCATTGTTATTTTAATTAAGAATATGTAAGTTGGGGGGATGCTGGGAAGATGGTGACGGAGTAAGATGGAGCTGATGCTAGCTCCTGTACTCATGGGTGAAAATCCTGGCAGATCTATAGAGAAACAGCACAATAAACCATCGGTTACCCAGCATTTATGAAATTAAAAGACCAGAGATTGTGACCGATGCTGAAACACCAGACGGCGGCAGAGTCAGCTACTGGAGCTGGGTCTCACGTAGCCCCTGTGCTGCTGCCAAAGCAACAGGCCTGGGAGCCGGGAAGCCAGGTACGGGAGCCAGACACTCCAAGCCCCTGTGACGGTCCTGGGAGACAGAGGAGTCAGGAAATGGAGCTGGGACATTTTTGGCCCCTGTGCTGATGCCATAGCTACCAGCCTGGGCAACGGAAGGGTCAGTTGCAGGAGCTGGGACACCGGAGGGCCCTGTGATGCTTCAGGCCCCTGTGACGCCACGGTAGAGACCGGCCTGGGCCTCAAGGAGCCAGCTACGGGAGCCAGGACGTTCTCAGCCCCTGTGCCACTGCTATAGCGACTGGACTGGACGCCGAGGAGTTAGGTATGGGAGCTGGGACACTCCAAACCCCTGTTATGGTCCTGGGTGGCAGAGGAGCCAGCTACAGGAGCAAAACATTCTCAGCCCCAGTGCTGCTGCCATAGCCACTGGACTGGATGCTGGGGAGTCTGGTACAAAAGGCGGGACGCTCCAAACCCCTGTGACGGCCGTGGGCAGCAGAGGAGCCAGCTATGGGAGCCAGGAAGTTCTCAGCCCCTGTACCTCTGCCGTAGTAACGGGCCTGGGTGTTTGAGGAGGCCTATTAGAGCCGGGACATTCAGCAGTGGTAGGCGACCAACACAGGGACGAGTGCGAGGACCAGCGTGAGAGTAGGTGGAGACGAAGAACAACAAGAAACTTCAAGGAGTCTGCACCACTGAACTTCAAAAGGAGCATACCAAAGAAGGTCACACCATAAAACCAGGGTTTCAGAACAGATCAATTTTGGAAGCAGAGACTAACAAGAAGAGTCTCAAACAATGGGAACACAAAGAAACAATCCCCAAATGAAAGAAAAAGCAGAAACTTCAGAAAGAATGTTAGATGAAATACAGCCTGATCAACTATCAGAGAGTCAATTCAAAGCACTGGTTATTATGAATTTCAGAGAGCTCACAGTGAACCACCAGAAACTACAGGGGAACTATAATGATCTCTCTGCAAACTACAGCAACATCAAAAAGGAAATGGAAACTCTCAGCAAGAAACAAGAGGAAATGAAGAATACAATTTCCGAATTTAAGAACACAGTAGTAAGTTTCAAAAGTAGGATAGATGAAGCAGAGGATAGGATTAGTGAGTTGGAGGACAAGGTAGAAAGCATCTCACAGAAAGAGCAAGAAAATGAAAAGAGGCTCAGAAAGAATGAAGAGGGATTAAGAGAAATGCAAGACAATATGAAACGTAATAACATCCGAATAATAGGAATACCAGAAGGAGAAGAAGAAGAACAAGGGATAGAAAATGTATTTGAATGAGTAATGAGAAAAAATTTTCCTAATTTGATAAGAGAAAAAGTCACACAAATCCAGGAATCACAGAGAGTCCCAATCAAGAGGAACTCAAGGAGGCCCACTTCAAGACACATCAACATCAAAATGGCAAAATTCCAAGACAAAGAGAGAATCTAAAAGGCAGCAAGGGAGAAAAAAGAAATAACATACAAGGGAGCCCCAATAAGGTTAGCTACTGACTTCTCAATAGAAACACTTCAAGCAAGAAGAGAATGGCAAGAAATATTCCAAGGAATGAGAACCAGAGGCCTACAACCAAGGCTACTTTACCCAGCAAGGCTCTCAATCAAGATACATGGCCAAATAAAGAGCTTCCAAGACAAAAGAAGTCTAAAAGAATATGCCTCCACCAAACCAGCTCTACAAGAAATACTAAAAGGACTGCTTTAAGAAAAGGAAGGATAAGAGGGAGGAAGAGAGGAACACAGGTACAAAAGTGGCAATGAATAAGTACCTATCAATAATAACCTTAAACATAAATAGATTAAATGCTCCAATCAAAAGACACAGAATAGCTCAATGGATAAGAAAGCATGACCCACACATATGCTGCCTACGAGAGACCCACGACAGGACAAAAGACCATCACAGACTACAAGTGAAAGGCTGGAAACAAGTTTTCCAAGCAAACAGACAAGAAATAAAAGCTGGGGTAGAAATTCTCATATCGGACAAAATAGATTTCAAAAAAAAAAAGGCCATAAAGAGAGAGAACCAGAAGGTCACTTCATTATACTCAAGGGAAGAATCCACCAAGAAGACATTAACATTGTAAACATATGCACCAAACATAGGGGCACCCAAATATATCAAGAAAATCTTAGAGGACTTCAAGAAAGATATTGACAGCAACACAATCATAGAAGGGGATTTGAATACCCCACTATCAAAAATGGACAGATTCCCAAACAAATTATCAACAAAGATATTGTGGCATTAAACAACACCCTATATGAAATGGACTTAACTGATATATATAGAGCCCTTCATCCCAAAGAAGCTAAATACACATTCTTTTCAAATGCACATGGAACATTTTCAAAGATAGACCACATGATAGGACACAAAACGAGCCTCAAAAAATTCAAAAAAATTGAAATCATACCAAGCAGCTTCTCTGACGACAAGGGACTGAAATTGGAAACCAACCCCAAAGAAAAACACCCAAAGCACCCAAAATCATGGAGACTGAATGGTATGCCATTAAACAAGGAATGGGTCAAGAATGAAATTAGGGAAGAAATCAAAAACTTTCTGGAAACAAATGAAAATGATCTCACAACAACCCAAAACTTATGGGACACAGCCAAGGAAGTCCTGAGAGGGAAGTTGATAGCAATACAGGCCTACTTAAAGAAAATAGAAACATTTCAAACAAACAACCTAACCCTACACCTGCAAGAACTCGAGGAACACCAACAAAGACAGCCCAGAGCAAACAGAAGGAAGAAAATAACCAAGATTAGAGCAGAAATAAATGACATAGAAATTAAAAGCACAATCCTAAGGATCAATGAATCCAGGAGTTGGTTCTTTGAGAAGATAAACAAAATAGACAAGCCTTTAAGTAGGCTCATCAAGAAAAAAAGAGAGTGGACACAAATAAACACAATCAGAAATGAAAAAGGAGAGATTACAACTGATACCACAGAAATAGAAGAGATTGTAAGAAATTACTATGAAGAACTGTATGCCAAGAAATTTGAAAACCTAGGGAAAATGGACACATTTCTAGAAAAATACAATCTTCCAAAACTCAGTGAAAAAGAAGCAGAAAATCTAAATACACCAATAACAGCAAAAGAAATTGAAGCAGTAATCAAAAAACTCCCATCCCACAAAAGCCCTGGACCAAATGGTTTCACAGGAGAATTCTACAAAGCATTTAAGGGAGAGCTAACCCCTATTCTCCACAGACTATTCCAAAAAATCCAGAAGGATGGAAAACTCCCAAATTCTTTTTATGAAGCCAGCATCATCTTAATTCCAAAACCAGATACAGACACAACAAAGAAAGAAAACTTCAGGCCAATATCGCTGATGAACATAGATGCTAAAATCCTCAACAAAATATTGGCAAATCTCATCCGACAATATATCAAAAAGATCATACACTATGACCAAGTGGGATTCATCCCAGGGATGCAAGAATGGTTCAATATTCGTAAATCAGTAAATGTAATACATCACATAAGCAAAAGCAAAGACAAAAATCACATGATCATATCAATAGATGCAGAAAAAGCTTTTGATAAGGTACAATACCCATTTATGATAAAAAACATTCAGCAAAGTGGGAATACAGGGAGCATTCCTCAATATAATAAAGGCCATTTATGAGAGACCTACAGCCAATATCATACTCAATGGGAAAAAACTAAAAGCTTGTCCACTGAGATCAGGAACAAGACAAGGTTGTCCACTTTCACCACTTCTATTCAATATAATATTGGAAGATCTAGCCACAGCGATCAGGCAAGAAAAGGAAATAAAAGGCATCCAAATAGGGAAGGAGGAAGCAAAACTGTCACTGTATGCAGATGACATGATAGTGTACATGGAAAATCCTATAGATTCTACCAAAATACTGCTCGAACTAATTAATGAATTTGGCAAAACAGCTGGTTACAAAGTCAATATCCAGAAATCAAAGGCATTTTTGTATATCACCAGTGAATCAGCAGAAGCAGGAATCAAGGGAAAAAATCCCATTCAATATAGCAAAAAGAAAAATAAAATATCTGGGAATAAACCTAACCAAGGAGGTAAAAGACCTGTATGCAGAAAACTACACAGCACTGAAGAAAGAAATCAAGGAAGACACAAACAAATGGAAACATATACCGTGTTCATGGATTGGAAGAATTAACATCATCAAAATGTCCATACTGCCCAAAGCAATATACAGATTCAATGCAATACCTATTAAAGTACCAATGGCATATTTCACAAACATAGAACAAACACTTCGAAAATTTATATAGAACCGTAAACAAGCCGGAATAGCAGGTGCTCTTTTGAGAAAGAAGGACAAAGTAGGGGGGATCACAATACCTGATATCAAACTGTATTACAAGGCCACTGTAATCAAAACAGCCTGCTACTGGCATAAAATCAGCTACATAGACCAATGGAAAAAAACAGAGCCCAGAAATCAACCCAACTCTCTACAGTCAATTAATATTTGACAAAGGGGGCAGTAACATAAAATGGCTTAAAGATAGCCTCTTCAACAAATGGTGTTGGGAGAACTGGACAGCTATGCGCAAAAAAATGAAACTTGCACAGACTTACACCATACAGCAAAATAAATTCAAGGTGGATAAAAGACTTAAATATAAGTCATGACACCATTAAAGTCCTAGAGGAGAACATTGGCAAGAAAACCTCAGATATTTCACGCAGCAACTTTTTTACTGATATGTCCCCTAGAGCAAGGAGTGTAAAGGAAAGAATAAACAAATGGGATCTCATCAAAATAAAAAGCTTCTGTGTGCCTAAAGAAAACAGTATTAAATTAGCAAGACAACCAACTGTATGGGAAAACATATTTGCCAATGATACCTCAGACAAAGCTTTAATCTCCAAAATATACAAAGAACTTACATGACTCCATTCTAAGAAGACACCCAACCCAATTAAAAAATGGGAAAAGGACTTGAACAGATACTTCTCCAAGGAGGACATATAGAACATTCAGAGACACATGAAGAAATGCTCAATATTGTTAGCTATCAGAGAGATGCAAATTAAAACCACAATGAGATACCACTTTACACCAGTCAGGATGGCTATCATAAACAAAGCAACAAACTACAAATGTTGGAGAGGTTGTGGGGAAAAGGGTTCCTTAGTCCACTGGTGGTGGGATTGCAGACTCGTACAACCATTATGGAAAACAGTATGGAATTTTCTCAGGAAAATGAAAATCGACATGCCTTTTGACCCAACAATTCCACTGCTGGGATTATATCCTAAGAATCCTAAAACATCAATATCAAAGAATCTATGCACCACAATGTTCATAGCAGCACAATTTACAATAGGCAAGAGTTGGAAGCAACCTAGGTGCCCATCAGTAAATGAATGGATCAAAAAATTGTGGTACATATACACAATGGAATTCTATGCAGCAGAGAGAAAGAAGGAGCTACTACCTTTTGCAACAACATGGATGGAACTGGAAAGCATTATGCTGAGTGAAATAGGCCAGGTGCTGAAAGACAAATACCATGTGATCTCACCTTTAACAGGAAGCTAAACAACAAAATAAACAAGCCAGCAGAAAATAAAAAACAAAGTCACTGAAATAGAGAACAAGGGGACAGTGATCAGAGGGGAGAACAAAGGGAAGTTAAGGGGAAAAAGGGGGAGGGGTTTGGAGGAACAAATAGGAAGGACACAGGGACGAGAACTAAGGGGGTTGGAAATGGGAGGGAGGTAGGGAGCAAGGGGTGGGGGAGGCTGGGATGGGAGAAAGAGACAAAAAACTTTACTTGAAAAATAACTAAATAAAATTAATTAAAAGTAAAGAAAAAAGAATTTGTAAGTTGTTTATCTTCTCAAAAAAACTAATTCATAGCTTTATCAATTTTTTTGTCTTTATTTTTACTATTTTTGCTCCAACTTTTGGTTTATTTATTCTGTAAATTTTGAGTTTTGTTTGTGGTTTCTTCTTGCCTTTGTTAAAGTGCATTGTAGGTTGTTTATTTGATTACTTTCATTTTTTATAATGTTAGCATTTATCAATATAAACTTAGCTCTTAGTATTGTTATTGCTGCATTTCTTTCAAGTTGTGGTAGTTTTGCTATTTTAATTTTTTTCCAGGGTTTGAAATTTCAATTTCAATTTCTTCTCTGACCCAGTAGGTATTCAAAAGTGTACTGTTTAATTTTCATGTTTTTGAAATTTTTTTTATAATGATTTCTATGGTTATACCACTGTGTTCAGAAAAAATTGATGATTTCAATGTTCTTATATTTGTTAGGATTTGCTATGTGGCCTTCTACATAATTAATCTTATTTAAACACCTATATGTGCATAAAAGGAATGTGTGTGCTACTGTGTTTGAGTGAGAAAAAATATTATATATAATTAGCATATATATAATTAGCATATAATTTTAAAGCTATATATAATTTTTAAAGATACTTTTGAGTTATATTGTTATTTACAGCCTTTGTTTCTTTATTGATTTTTGTTTCTAGATATTCTGTCAATTATTGAAAGTGGGTTATTGAACTTCCTTACCTTTATTGTATTACTATTTCTTTCTTCAATTTTGTCAATATTTCCTTTATTTATATTTTTCAGAATTTTTAAATTCTCAAAATTTTGTCATTGTTGTTCAAGTACAGTTACCTCCACCTTTCCCAAACAAGAACCCCAAGTCACCCATCCTTACTTTTCACCCTCAATCCTATCCCATTTTAGCTTTGTACATGTGTCTTTTATACATGTTCCTTGTTGGACTTTCCCCTATATTCCCCAATTATCCCTCTCCCCTTTCCTTCTAGCCATTGTTAGTTTGTTCTCAATTTCAAAGTCTCTGGTTATATTTTGCTTGCTTGTTCATTTTCTTCATTAGGTGCCAGTTACAGGTGAGATCATATGGTATTTGTCTTTCACTACCTGAATGATTTCACTTAGCATAGTGTTCTCCAGTTCTATTCAACTGTGACAGGTATAGGAGCTCCTGTATTTCTGCTGTATAGTATTCCATTGTGTAAATGTACCATAGTTTTCTTATCCACTCATTACTGATGGGCACTTGGATTGCCTCCTGTACTTGGCTATTGTAAATTGTGCTGTTATGAACATTGGGGTACACAGGTTCTTTTGGATTGGTGTTTCATGGCTCTTAGGATATAATTCCAACAGTGAAATTGCTAGGTCAAAAATCAGTTCCATTTTAAGTTTTCTGAGGAAATTCCATATTGTTTTTGACAGTAGCTGCACCAGACTGCATTCTCACCAATAGTGCACTAGGGTTATTTTCTCTCCAGCCTCTCCAGCACTTGTCAGAATTTTTAATTTATGATGGGCATTCTGATCAGTGTGAAGTGGTATCACATTGTGGTTTAAATTTGCATCTCTCTGATAGCAAGTGATGCTGAGCATTCTTTCATATGTCTCTAGGCCCTCTGTATGTCCTCCCTGGAGAAGTGTATGTTCAGGTCCTTTGCCCATTTTTTCATTGGGTTGTTTGTCTTCCTGGGGTAGAGCCATATGAGTTCCATATATATTTTGAAGATCAACCCCTTGTCCAAGGTACCATTTGCAAATATATTTTCTGTTATGGTTGATGTCCTTTTCATTTTGCTGATGTTTTCTTGAGTTGTGCAGAAGCTTTTTATTTTGATGAAGTTCCATTTGTTTATTCTTTTCTTTATGTTCCTTGCTGTAAGGGACATGTTGCTGAAAATATTCCTGGGTGGAATATCTGAGATCTTCCTATGTTTTCCTCTTGCAACTTATATTTAAATCTTTTATCCATCTTGAGTTTATTTTTGTACCTAGTGTGAGTTGTTAGTCAAATTTCATAATATTGCATGTAGCTGTCCAGATCTCAAACACCATTAATTGAAGAGGGCATATTTACTCAATTTTACACTTCTGCCCCCTTTGTTGAATATTATTTTACCATAGGTACATGGGTTTATTTCTTGGCTCTCTAGTCTGTTTCATTGACCTATATGTCTGTTCTTATGTCAGTACCAAATACTTTTGACTATTGTGGCCTCATAATATACTTTGATATTAGGTAATATGATCCCTCCTACTTTGTTCTTTTTTCTGAAAATTACTGTGGCTATTCACAGTCATTTATGGTTCTACATAAATTTTTGAAATGTTTGTTCTTTAATAGAGATTAAATTGAATTAATAAATGCTTTGGGTACTTTGAATATTTTGATTATGCTAATTCTTCCCATCTATGAATATATGCTTTTACTCATTTGTGGCCTCCTAATTTCTTTTTTCAGCGTTGTATAGTTTTCAGAGTACAGGTCTTTTATGTCCTTGGTAAGGTTTATTCCTAGGTACTTTATTTTTCTTATTTATATTGCACATAATTTTTTTCCTGATTTCTGATTCTGATATTTCATTGTTGGTGTAAGAAATGCCTTCAATTTCTGAATATTGACTTCGTATCTTGCTGTTTTGAAAAATTCACTTATTAGGTCCAATATTTTTGGTAGAGTCTATAGGGTTTTCTATGTACACTGTCATGTTATCTGCAAACAGTGACAGTTTTGCTTCCTACTTTACAATTTGGATGCCTTTTATTTGTGGGTTTTTTTTTTACCACTGTGGGTATGACTTCCAATACTATGTTGAATAGAAGTGGGGAATTTTAGTTTTTGCCCATTGAGTATGATGTTGGCTGAAGGTTTCTCATATATCACCTTTATTATGTTGAGCCTCCCTCTACTCCCACTTTTTAAGGTATTTTATCATAAATGAGTGCTGTAACTTATCTAATGCTTTTTCTGCATCTATTGGTATGATCATGTGATTTTTGTTTTTCCTTTTGTGTCTGGAATATATTACATTTATTGACGTGTGAATATTGTACCAGCCTTGCATCTCTGGGATGAATCCCACTTAATCATGGTGTATAATCTATTTGATGTATTGCCAGATGTGGTTTGCCAACATTTTTTGAAAATTTTAGTGCCTGTTTATATTGGCCTATATTTTCTTACTTTGTTGTGCCTTTATCTGGTTTTGGAATTAGTTTGTTGCTGGCTTTGTAAAAAGAGTTCAGGAGTATTCCCTCTTCTTGAAATTTTTGTGGTAGTCTGAGAAGGATAAGGGTTAGCTAATCATAAAATCCTCCTGTGAAATTGTCCAATCCAGGGCTTTTGTGTACTTAAAGATTTTTTATTACTGCTTGAATTTCACCAGCTATTATCAGTCTGTTCAGGTTTTCTGCTTCTTTATTCAATTTTTTGAATTTATATTTTTTCTAGAAATTTGTCCATTTCACATAGGTTTTCAAATTTCTTAGCACGTAGTTGATTGTAGTAATTTCTTACAATCCTTTGTATTTCTCTGGCATCAGTTATAATCTCTAATTACTTTTTTAAATACATTTTATTGATTATGCTATTACAGTTGTCCCACTCCCCCCTTCATTCCCCTCCACCCTGCACACCCCCTCCCCTACCATTCTCCCCCTTTAGTTTATGTCCATGTGTCACAAGTTCTTTAGATTCTACATTTCCCATACTATTCTTACCCTCCCCACATCTATTTTCTACCTACCATCTATGCTACTTATTCTCTGTACCTTCTCCCCTCTTCTCCTTCTCCCACTCCCCTGTTGCTAACCCTCCATGTGATCTCCATTTCTATGGTTCCATTCCTGATCTAACTGTCCTCTTAGTTTGCTTTTGTTTTAGGTATGGTTGTTAATAACTGTGAGTTGGTTGTCCTTTCACTGTTCATATTTTAATCTTTTTCTTAGATAAGTCCCTTTAACATTTCATATAATAAGGGCTTGGTGATGATGAACTTCTTGAATTTGACCTTATCTGAGAAGCACTTTATCTGTCCTTCCATTCTAAATGAAAGCTTTGCTGGATAGAGCAATCTTGGTTGTAGGTCTTTGGATTTCATGACTTGGAATACTTTTTTCCAGCCCCTTCTTGTCTGCAAGGTCTCTTTTGAGAAATCCACTGACAGTCTGATGGGGACTCCTTTGTAGGTGACTGTCCCCTTATCTCTTGCTGCTTCTAGAATTCTCTCCTTCATTTGAATCTTGGCTAATGTAATTATGATGTGCCTTGGTGTGTTCCTTCTTGGGTCCAACTTCTTTGGGACTCTCTGAGCTTCCTGGATTTCCTGGGAGTCTATTTCCTTTGCCAGATTGGGGAAGTTCTCCTTTATTATTTGTTCAAATAAGTTTTCCACTTGCTCTTTCTCTTCCCCTTCTGGTACCCCTATAATTCAGATGTTGGAGCATTTAAAGATGTCCTGGAGGTTCCTAAGCCTCTCCTCATTTTATTTAATTTTTGTTTCTTCACATTTTTCTGTTTGGTCATTTTTTTTCTTCCTTTTGGTCTACTCCCTTGATTCGAGCCCCAGTTTCCTTTCCATTACTATTTGTTTCCTGTGCATTTTCTTCATTTCAATTAGTTTAGCCTTCATTTATTCCTCTAATTTGTGACTAAAATCAACCAGTTCTGTAAGCATCCTGATCACCAGTGTTTTGGACTGTGCATCGGATAAATTGACTATCTCCTGATGGCTCAGAAGTATTGGCTCTGGGGATTTGAGCTGTTTATCTTGAGCTGAAATGTCTTGGTTTCTTCGCACCTGTTAGGTATGAGGGGCAGAGCCTGAGATGTTCTTTAGGGCAGGGCGACCCAGTGGCTGGGTTGTGACACTGTATGTGGGGGCGGGGTCAGAGAGGGACAATGGCTCCTGTTCCATGCTCTCTCTCGGATTTCGGTCCCCTCTGCTGCTTCCCACAAGCAAATTGGGCCCTTCTGTTGCTGGTTCCCAGGTGTGTGGGCCTGTGTACCCTCCAGAACCCCAATGGGTTTCGCCAACAAACTCTCTGTGAGCCTGGGAGCCTCCCCTGGAACCTCAACCCTCGCAAGTTTTTTCAATTGGTGCTTTTAGGCTTTAATTCTCGGCACTGGGGTCCTGGTTTGTGCAGTCTGTCTCACTGCTCGCCCCTTTGCCAGGTTTATCTGAATGTGAATGTGTGATTGTTCTCAGCCAGCCACCTTTCGCCCTCACTGGGTCTGCCCATCGCTACCCCACATCTGGGATCTGCCAACTGTGGCCTGCCTGCACAACCCCACTCAACCAGCCGCTAACTCCATCCCTCTTACCAGTCTGGCTGAATAGTTCATTGTTGTCAGATGTCTGTACAGTTCAATTTTCTGTGTCTTGGTTGCATTTTTGTTACTAAAACTTTGTTGTCTTTAAACTTGGTTGTGCAAGGAGACAGAGTGTTTCCACCTACACCATCTTGGTTGGCAGTCTCTCATTTCTGATTTTGTTTATTTAGGTCCTTTCATTTTTTTCTTCATGAGTCTACTTAAAAGCTTGCTGATTTTGTTTATCTTTTCAAAGAGACAGCTCCTGAATTTATTGATCTTTTTAATTGTTCTTTAACTCTCTATGTCATTTAATTCTGCTCTGATCCTGGTTATTTCTTTCCTCCTACTTGCTCTAGGCTTTGTTGTTGTTCCCCCACTTCTTGTAGATGAATATTGTGTATTTGAAATGTTTCTATCTTCTTTTAGGTAGGCCTGAAATACTATGTACTTCCCTCTCAACACTGCCTTTACTATTTTCCATATGTTTTGGACTATTTTGAGTTCATTTTTATTTGTTTCCGGGAATTTATTTGATTTCTTTTTTTTTAAACAATTTATTTGATTTCTTTTTTTTAAAACAACATTATTTTAATATTTTTTTAATAATTTTATTTAGTTATTTTTCAAGTACAGTTTTTTGTCTATTTTTCCCATCTCAGCCTCCCCCGCCCCTTGCTCGCCACCTCCCTCCCATTTCCACCCCCCTTAGTTCTTGTCCCTGTGTCCTTCCTATTTGTTCCTCCAAGTCCCTCCCCCATTTTCCCCTTAACTTCCCTTCCTTCTCCCCTCTGGTCACTATCCCTTGTTCTCTATTTCAGTGTCTTTGTTTTTTGTTTGTTTTTTTTCTGCTTCTTTGTTTGTTTTGTTGTTTAGCTTCCTGTTAAAGGTGAGATCATATGGTATTTGTCTTTCAACCCCTGGCTTATTTCACTCAGCATAATGCTTTCCAGTTCCATCCATGTTGTTGCAAAGGGTAGTAGCTCCTTCTTTCTCTCAGCAGCATAGAATTCCATTGTGTATATGTACCACAATTTTTGGATCCATTCATTTACTGATGGGCACCTAGGTTGCTTCCAACTCTTGCCTATTGTAAATTGTGCTGCTATGAACATTGTGGTGCATAGGTTCTTTGATATTGATGTTTTAGGATTCTTAGGATATAATCCCAGCAGTGGAACTGCTGGGTCAAAAGGCAGGTCGATTTTTATTTTTCTAAGAAAATTGCATACTGTTTTCCATAATGGTTGTACCAGTCTGCAATCCCACCAGCAGTGAACTAAGGACCCCTTTTCCCAAAACCCCTCCAACATTTGTTGTTTGTTGCTTTGTTTATGATAGCCATCCTGACTGGTGTAAAGTGGTATCTCATTGTGGTTTTAATTTGCATCTCTCTGATAGCTAACGATATTGAGCATCTCTTCATGTGTCTCTGAATGTTCTGTATGTCCTCCTTGGAGAAGTGTTTGCTCAAGTCCTTTTCCCATTTTCTAATTGGGTTGGGTGTCTTCTTAGAGTGGAGTCGTGTAAGTTCTTTGTATATTTTGGAGACTAAAGCTTTGTCTGAGGTATCATTGGCAAATATGTTTTCCCATACAGTTGGTTGTCTTGCTAATTTAATACTGTTTTCTTTAGCCATGCAGAAGCTTTATATTTTGATGAGATTCCATTTGTTTATTCTTTCCTTTACATTCCTTACTCTAGGGGACATATCAGTAAAGAAGTTACTGCGTGAAATATCTGAGATTTTCTTGCCAATGTTCTCCTCTAGGACTTTAATGGTGTTATGACTTACATTTAAGTCTTTTATCCACCTTGAATTTATTTTGGTGTATGGTGTAAGTCTGTGCTCAAGTTTCATTTTTTTGCATGGAGCTGTCCAGTTCTCCCAACACCATTTGTTGAAGAGGCTATCTTTAACCCATTTTGTGTTACTGCCCCCTTTGTCGAATATTAATTGTCTGTAGAGAGTTGGGTTGATTTCTGGGCTCTCTGTTCTGTTCCATTGGTCTATGTGCCTGTTTTTATGCCAGTACCAGGCTGTTTTGATTACAGTGGCCTTGTAATACAGTTTAATATCAGGTATTGTGATCCCCCCTACTTTGTTCTTCCTTCTCAAAAGAGCAGCTGCTATTCGGGCTCCTTTATGGTTCCATATAAATTTTCTTTTTTTTTTTCGGCTCAAATAATGTCTTTATTAACACACAAATCAGAGTAACATGAGGCAAGTAGTTCTTCAGGCTGAGTAGCTTGGAAGTCTGGAAAAATCCATCAACACTATCACGAGACAAACAATGTCCATGAGGGAAATAAACCTTTCATGCTACCAGAACACATCTCAGGTCCTCTTCGATAAACACAGGTCATGTCCACACCTTTCCCAGTCAGCAAGGAGAAAATGAGTCCCCTCCCTCACTTAACTCAGGTTTATTCTAATTCCCCCAGAGATTGGAGACAGTAACAAAGTTCTGCCTTCTCTGAGGATATCAGGACAACTTAGTTGATAGAGCTGAAACGTTTCCCACCAGACACGGACACTCAGAAATCTGGCAAGGAGCCTGAGCAGGTCTGAAAGTGCAATATAGCCTCTGAAAACTTTCCTTGTACCCATCAGTTATATAGTATCTCCCCAGTGTTAATGTTCAGATATATGAAGGTCAACATCTGACTAAAGTCTTCCTCTCAAAGAGAAATCAGAGCCCCTTTCCAAATGAGTGCTGTTCTGTTGACAGAATTCCTAAAGCCTTCCTGCAGTGTGAACTTTCTGGTGCCGAATGAGGTGGGAGCTTAAGCTATAAGATTTCCCACATTCATTGCACTCGTATGGCCTTTCTCCAGTATGAACTTTTTGGTGCCGAACAAGATGGGAGGTTCTTATGAAATCTTTCCCACATTTGCTGCACACAAAAGGCCTTTCACCAGTGTGCACTCTCTGGTGTGCA
Organism: Artibeus jamaicensis; assembly: GCF_021234435.1. Classification (NCBI taxonomy): domain Eukaryota; kingdom Metazoa; phylum Chordata; class Mammalia; order Chiroptera; family Phyllostomidae; genus Artibeus; species Artibeus jamaicensis. The sequence goes on from NW_026521852.1 coordinate 8,405,378, forward strand.
ATAAAGTCAGAGCTTCGACTAAAAAAGTTCCCACATTCAATGCACTCAAAAGGCCTTATCTCAGTGTGAATTCTCTGGTGTTTAATGAGGGTGTACTTGTGGCCAAAGAATTTTCCACAATCACTGCAAACATATGGGTTTTCTCCAGTATGGATGCTCTCATGCTGAACAAGTGTAGATTTGTGTCTGAAGACTTTCCCACAATCATTGCACTTATAAGGCCTTGCTCCATTGTGAACTCTCTGGTGCACAATCAGATTGGAATGATGGCTAAAATATTTTCCACATTCACCACACTTATAAGGCATTTCTCCAGTGTGAATTCTTTTGTGCTGTGTAAGGTTGTCTTTGCGGCTAAAGGATTTCCCACACTCGCTACACTCATAAGGCCTCTCTCCAGTGTGGATTCTCTGGTGCTGAACAAGTGTGTCTTTGCGGCTGAAGGCTTTCCCACATTCGCTGCAGCTGTAAGGCATCTGTCCAATGTGAAAGGCCTCCCCACCCTCATTGCCACTTGTCTTCCTCTTGCTTCGGGTTGCCTTTTGCTGGTGACTGCCCAAACAGGCCTGGAAGTTTTTCTGTTCTTCCTCACATGTATATGATTTCTCTGACAGATGAGGTTCTTCACAAACTCTGCAGTTCTTCAAGAATGAGGTCTTGCCTTTGTCTCTCCTTAAGGATCTCTCTACATTGTACTGCTTCTGGTGCTGAAGGAAGTTTGTACCAAATGAGAACCGTCTCCCGCATGCCTCACATGTGTAAGGTTTCAGTCCATGGTGTGTTTCCTGGTGTTCATGCAGGCACAAAACATCTTTCAAGATAGGGCCACATATATTACAAGGATGAGCCATCTGGACTGATGAACCTGCCTCGGAAGTATTATGAAGATGTGACACTTCCCCAGACTTGCTCTGCTCAGATGCTGCCTCTTCATCCTTCACTCCAAGCCAACAACCAGGGCCCATCCAAGCCCCCTCTGCTGTGGCTAGATTCATGACCTCTCAGTTGGGTACTCAAGAGTTCTTTCCCTGGCTACTATTCAGCAACCACAGATGATCTAGGCAGGGCCCATCCCCCGCAGCCGCCGCCATCGCGGCCTAGACAGCTCAGAGCCATGAGGATTCTGAGTCTCCGCGGTCGCTGCCACTGCAGAGCCTCTTCCTAGCGACAACGGGGTCTCTCCCCGCTTTCGTCAATCGAACTGCAGCTTACTGACCGTGCCATCCTAGAGCCAAAAGCGGTTCCATATAAATTTTCGAAGTGTTTGTTCTATGTCTGTGAAATATGCCATTGTTACTTTAATAGGTATTGCATTGAATCTGTATATTGCTTTGGGTAGTATGGACATTTTGATGATGTTAATTCTTCCAATCCATGAACAAGGTATATGTTTCCATTTATTTGTGTCTTCCTTGATTTTGTTCTTCAGGGCTGTGTAGTTTTCTGTATACAGGTTTTTTACCTCCTTAGTTAGGTTTATTCCCAGATATTTTATTTTTCTTTTTGCTATATCAAATGGGATTTTTCTCTTTATTTCTGCTTCTGCTGATTCACTGTTGGTATACAAAAATGCCTTTGATTTCTGGATATTGACTTTGTAACCAGCTGTTTTGCCAAACTCATTAATTAGTTTGAGCAGTTTTGGGGTAGAGTCCATAGGATTTTCCATGTACACTATCATGTCATCTGCAAAAGTGACAGTTTTGCTTCCTCCTTTCCTATTTGGATGCCTTTTATTTCCTTTTCTTGCCTGATCGCTGTGGCTAAAACTTCCAATACTATATTGAGTAGAAGTGGTGAAAGTGGACAACCTTGTCTTGTTCCTGATCTTAGTGGAAAAGCTTTTAGTTTTTTCCCATTGAATATGATATTGGCTGTAGGTCTCTCATAAATGGCCTTTATTATTTTGAGAAATGCTCCCTGTATTCCCACTTTGCTGAGTGTTTTTATCATATATGGGTGTTGTGCCTTATCGAAAGTTTTTTCCGCATCTATTGATATGATCATGTGATTTTTGTCTTTGCTTTTGTTTATGTGATGTATTACGTTTACTGATTTGCGAATGTTGAACCATCCTTGCATCCCTGGGATGTATCCTACTTGATCATGGTGTATGATCTTTTTGATATATTGTTGGATGCGATTTGCCAATATTTTGTTGAGGATTTTAGCATCTATGTTCATCAGCAATATTGGCCTGAAGTTTTCTTTCTTTGTTGTGTCTCTATCTGGTTTTGGAATTAAGATGATGCTGGCTTCATATAAAGAATTTGGGAGTTTTCCATCCTTCTGGATTTTTTGAAATAGTCTGTGGAGAATAGGGGTTAGCTCTCCCTTAAATGCTTTGTAGAATTCTCCTGTGAAACCATTTGGTCCAGGGCTTTTGTGGGATGGGAGTTTTTTTATTACCGCTTCAATTTCTTTTGCTGTTATTGGTGTATTTAGATTTTCTGCTTCTTTTTCACTGAGTTTTGGAAGATTGTATTTTTCTAGAAATGTGTCCATTTTCCCTAGGTTTTCAAATTTCTTGGCATACAGTTCTTCATAGTAATTTCTTAAAATCTCTTCTATTTCTGTGGTATCAGTTGTAATCTCTCCTCTTTCATTTCTTATTGTGTTTATTTGTGTCCTCTCTCTTTTTTTCTTGATGAGCCTACTTAAAGGCTTGTCTATTTTGTTTATCTTCTCAAAGAATCAACTCCTGAATTCATTGATCCGTAAAATTGTGCTTTTAATTTCTATGTCATTTAATTCTGCTCTAATCTTGGTTATTTCCTTCCTTCTGCTTTCTCTGGTCTGTCTTTGTTTTTGTTCCTCGAGTTCTTGCAGGCATAGGGTTAGGTTGTTTGTTTGAAATGTTTCTATTTTCTTTAGGTAGGCCTGTATTGCTATAAACTTTCCTCTCAGGACTGCCTTGGCTGTGTCCCATAAGTTTTGGGTTGTTGTGAGATCATTTTCATTTGTTTCCAAAAACTTTTTGATTTCTTCCCTAATTTCATTCTTGACCCATTCCTTGTTTAATAGCATACCATTCAGTCTCCATGATTTTGGGTGTTTTGGGTTTTTTTCTGTGGGGTTGGTTTCTAATTTCAGTCCCTTGTGGTCAGAGAAGATGCTTGGTATGATTTCAATTTTCTTGAATTTTTTGAGGCTTGTTTTGTGTCCCATCATGTGGTCTATCTTTGAAAATGTTCCATGTGCATTTGAAAAGAATGTGTATTTAGCTTCTTTGGGATGAAGGGCTCTATATATATCAGTTAAGTCCATTTCATCTAGGGTGTTGTTTAATGCCACAATATCTTTGTTGATAATTTGTTTGGAAGATTTGTCCATTTTTGATAGTGGGGTGTTCGAATCCCCTACTATGATTGTGTTGCTGTCAATATCTTTCTTGAAGTCCTCTAAGATTTTCTTGATATATTTTGGTGCCCCTATGTTTGGTGCATATATGTTTACAATATTGATGTCTTCTTGGTGGATTCTTCCCTTGAGTATAATGAAATGACCTTCTGGGTCTCTCTTTATAGCCTTTTTTTTGAAGTCTATTTTGTCTGATATGAGAATTGCTACCCCAGCTTTTTTTTCTTGTCCGTTTGCTTGGAAAACTTGTTTCCAGCCTTTCACTTTTAGTCTGTGATGGTCTTTTGTCCTCAGGTGAGTCTCTTGTAGGCAGCATATGTGTGGGTCATGCTTTCTTATCCATTAAGCTATTCTGTGTCTTTTGATTGGAGAATTTAATCCATTTACGTTTAAGGTTATTATTGATAGGTACTTATTCATTGCCACTTTTGTACCTGTGTTCCTCTCTGTCTCCCTCTTATCCTTCCTTCCCTTAAAGCAGTCCTTTTAGTATTTCTTGTAGAGCTGGTTTGGTGGAGGCATATTCTTTTAGACTTCTTTTGTCTTGGAAGCTCTTTATTTGGCCATGTATCTTGATTGAGAGCCTTGCTGGGTAAAGTAGCCTTGGTTGTAGGCCTCTGGTTCTCATTCCTGGGAATATTTCTTGCCATTCTCTTCTTGTTTGAAGTGTTTCCATTGAGAAGTCAGTAGCTAACCTTATTGGGGCTCCCTTGTATGTTATTTCTTTTTTCTCCCTTGCTGCCTTTAAGATTCTCTCTTTGTCTTGGAATTTTGCCATTTTGATGATGATGTGTCTTGAAGTAGGCCTCCTTCGGTTCCTCTTGGTTGGGACTCTCTGTGATTCCTGGATTTGTGAGACTTTTTCTCTTATCAAATTAGGAAAATTTTCTCTCATTACCCGTTGAAACACATTTTCTATCCCTTGTTCTTCTTCTTCTCCTTCTGGTATTCCTATTATTCACATATTATTACGTTTCATATTGTCTTGCATTTCTCTTAATCCCTCTTCATTCTTTCTGAGCCTCTTTTCATTTTCTTGCTCTTTCTGTGAGATGCTTTCTACCTTGTCCTCCAACTCACTAATCCTATCCTCTGCTTCATCTATCCTACTTTGGAAACTTTCTACTGTGTTCTTCAATTTGGAAATTGTATTCTTCATTTCCTCTTGTTTCTTGCTGAGAGTTTCCATTTCCTTTTTGATGTTGCTGTAGTTTGCATAGAGATCATTATAGTTCCCCTGTAGTTTCTGGTAGTTCACTGTGAGCTCTTTGAACTTCGTAACAACCAGTGCTTTGAATTCACTGTCTGATAGTTGATCAGCATCTATTTCATCTAACATTCTTTCTGAAGTTTCTGCTTTTTCTTTCATTTGGGGATTGTTTCTTTGTCTTCTCATTGTTTGAGACTCTTCTTGTTAGTCTCTGCTTCCAAAATTGATCTGTTCTGAAACACTGGTTTTATGGTGTAAACTTCTGTGGTATGATCCTTGTGAAGTTCAGTGGTGCAGACTCCTTGAAGTTTCTTGATGTTCTTAGTCTCCTCCTGCACTGATGCTGGTCCTCGCGCTGGTCCCTGCATTGGTCCCCTATTACTGCTGAATGTCCCGGCTCTAGTAGCCGCCTCCTCAAGCACCCAGGCCCGTTACTACGGCAGTGGCACAGAGGCTGGGAATGTCCCAGCTCCCGTATCTGGCTCTCTCTGCCACCCAGGGCCATCACAGGGGCTAGGAATGTCCCGTTTTCCGTACCTGACTCCCCGGCGTCTAGTCCTGTCTCTATGGCAGTGGCACAGAGGCTTAGAAAGTCCCAACTCCCGTACCTGATTCCCCAGTGTCCAGTCCCTTCGCTATGGCAGCAGAACCGGGGCTGAGACAGTCCCAGTTCCCGTAGAGGGATCCTCTGCCACCCAGGGCTGTCTCAGGGGTTTGGAGTGTCCAGGCTTCCGTACCTGACTCCCCGGGGTCCAGTCCCGTCGCTATGGCAGCAGCACGGGATTTGAGAGCTTCCGGGCTCCCGTAGCTGGCTCCTCTGCTGCGTCACGGGGGTTTGGAGAGTCCCGGCTTCCGTACCTGACTCCCTGGCGTCCAGTCCCGTTGCTATGGCAGTCCCCGAACGTCCCGGCTCCCGTAGCAGGCTCCTCAGGGTCCAGGCCTGTCTCTAGGGCGGCGTCACAGGGGCCTTTGGTGTCCCAGCTCCTGCAACTGACCCTTCCGTTGCCTAGGCCGGTAGTTATGGCATTGGCAGAAGGGTGTCCCCGCTCCGGTTCCTGACTCCTCTGTCTCCCAGAACCATCACAGGGGCTTGGAGTATCCAGCTTCCATACCTGACTCCCCAGCTCCCAGGCCTGTTGCTCTGCAGGCAGCACAGGGGCCGCGTGAGACCCAGCTCCAGTAGCTGACTCTGCCACCGTCTGGTGTTTCAGTGTCGGTCACAATCTCTGGTCTTTTAATTTCATAAATGCTGGGTAACCGATGGTTTATTGTGCTGTTTCTCTGTAGATCTGCCAGGATTTTCACCCATGAGTACAGGAACTAGTATCAGCTCCATCTTACTCCGTCGCCATCTTCCCAGCATCCTCTGATTTCTTTATTAATCTCATTATTAACCAATTCATTGCTTAATAACATGTTTTCCATACTCCATGATTTTGAGTGTTTTTGAGGTTTTTCTTGAGGTTGGTTTCTAGTTTCAGGCTCCTGTAGTTAGAACAAATGCTTGATATGATTTCAGTGTTCTTGAATTTATTGAGGTTTGTTTTGTGTCTTATTATGTGATCTATTTTTGAAAATATTGTGTGCACTTTTAAAAAGAATGTGTATTTTGCTTCTTTGGGATGAAAGGTTCTGTATATATCATTTAAGTCCATTTGAATAAAGTATTGATCAGTTCCACAATATCCTTGTTGATATTTTGTTTGGAAGATCTATCCGTTGTTGACAGTGGGGTGGTATGATACCATGCTATATTTGTGTTGCTGTGTATATCATTCTTTCATTTTCCCAAGACATTTTGTTGTTGTTTTTGCTTTTATATTTGGGTGCTCCTATGTTGGGTGTTTGTATGTTTGCAAAGTTTATATCTTCTTGATGGATTCTTCCTTTGTATTATGAAGTGTCCTGTGTTTCCTCTTATGACCTTTGTTTAGAAGTCTATTTTTTTCATCAGTATTCATACCCCAGCGTTTTTTTTAATGTCTATTTGTTTGGAATATATTTTTCTAACTATTCACTTTCAGATTTGTTCTGGTGTGGGTCTCTTTTTTGGTCATGTTTTCTTATCAATTCATCTACCCTATGTCTTTTTATTGAAACATCTATTCATTTACATTTAAGGTTATTATTAATAGGTACTTGTTCATTGCCATTTTACCCCCTTTATACCTGTGTTCCTCTCACTCTTAAAGCAGTCCCTGTAGCATATCTTGCAATGCTGGTTTGGTGGAGGTGTATTTTTTTAGCCTTTCTTTGTGTGAGAAACTCCTTATTTCACCTTTCATTTTAATTGAGAACCTTGCTCGGTAGTGTAGTGTTGGTTGCAAACCTTTGCTTTTCATTAGTTGGAATATTTCTTACCATTCCCTTCTGGCTTGTAGTATATCTGTTGAGACTCTGCTGCTAGCCTTATTGGGCTCCTTTGTATGTTACTTCCTCTTTCTCCCTGGATGTGTATAAAGATTTTCCCTTTGTCTCGAATTTTGCCATTTTAATTATGATGTGTCTTTGTGTGGGCTTTAGGTTTCTCTTGATTGAGACCCTCTGTGCTTTTTGATGTTGTGTGACGTTTTCTCTCTTCAAATTAGGGAAGTTTTCTATCATTACTTTTTCAAACAAATTTTTCATCTCTTGCTCTTCTTCTTCTCCTTCTGGTATGCCTATTTTATGGATATTATTATGTTTTGCATTGCTGTGAAGTTCTCTTAACACATCTTCATACTTTTTTGAGTCTTTTTTTTCTTCTCTTGCTCCTTCTGGGAGATTATTCTATCCTGTCTGTCAGCTCACTAATTTGATCCTGTGCTTTAGTGATCTGAGCTTTAGGCTACTTTTGATTCCTTCTACTGTGTTCTTCAACCCAGAAATTGTATTCATTTCCTCTTGGTTCCTGTTGATAGTTTCTATTTCCTTTTTTCATGTTGATATAGTTTGCAGTTAGTTCATCATAGTTTTCCTGTAGTTTTTGGTATTTCCCCATGAACTCATTGAGCTTTCTTATAACCACTGCTTTGAAATCAATACCTGATAGTTGACTAGCCTCCAATTCATTTAGTAGTCTTTCTGAGGATTATCCCTTTCCTTTCAATTTGGGGTTATTTCTTTGTTTTTTCATTATTTGAGGGAATCTTTGTGTTTGCTTCTGCTTCTTATATTGATTTGTTTTTTTATTTATTGTAGTTGTTGTTCAAGTACAGTTTTCTGTCTTTTACCCCTATCCCAGCCCACCCCTGCAGTGCTCCGCACCTCCCTCCTATTTCTGCCCCCCTTAGTTGTTGTCCATGTGTCCTTTATACTTGTTCCTGTAAATCCTTCCCCATTTTCCCTTGAAATTCCCTTCCTTCTGCCCTCTGGTCACTTTCAGCCTGTTCTCTATTTCATTGTCTTTGGTTATATTTTTTCTTGCTTGTTTGTTTTGTTGATTAGCTTCCTGTTAACAGTGAGATCATATGGTATTTGTCCACCTGGCTTATTACCTGGCTTATTTCACTCAGCATAATGCTTTCCAGTTCCACCCATGCTGTTGCAAAGGGTAAGAGCTTTTTCTTTTTTTCTATTGCATAGAATTCCATTGTGTAAATGTACCATAGTTTTTTGATCCATTCACTTACAGATGGGCACCGAGCTTGCTTCCAGCACTGACTATTGTAAATTGTGCTTCTATGAACATTGGGGTGCATAGGTTCTTTTGGATTGGTATTTCAGGGTTCTTAGGGTATAATTCTAGCAGTGGAATTGCTGGGTCAAAGAGCATGTCTATTTTTAGTTTTCTTAGAAAATTCCATAGTGTTATCCATGGTACATCCATGTACCAGTCTGCAATCCCACCAACAGTGCACTGGGGTTCCCTTTTCTCCACAACCTCTCCAACACTTGTTTATTGCTTTGTTTATGATTGCTGTGTTTATGGTGGAAGAATTAACATCATCAAAATGTCTATATTTCCCAAAGAAATTTACAGATTCAATGCAATACCTATTAAAGTACCAATGACATATTTCACAGGCATAGAAAAAACACTTTAAACATTTATATGGAACCATAAATGACCCCAATAGCAGCTGCAATTCTGAGAAAGAAGAACAAAGTAGGAGGGATCACAATACCTGATACCAAACTGTATTACAAGGCCACTGTAATCAAAACAGCCTGGTACTGACATAAAAACAGACACATAGACTAGTGGAACAAAACAGAGAGTCCAGAAATAAACTCAAGTGTCTACGATCAATTAATATTCAACAAATGGGTCAGCAACAGAAAATGAAGTAAAATTAGCCTCTTCAACAAATGGTGTTGGGAAAGCAGGACAGCTACATGCAAAAAAAAAAAAGAAGAAGAAGAAGAAGAAAAGAAACGAGCACCAACTCACACCATATACAAAAATACATTCAATGTGGATAAAAGACTTAAGTATAAGTCATGGCAGCATTAAAATTCTAGAGGAGAATATAGGCAGAAAAATCTCAGATATTTCACACAGCAACATTTTTACTGATTTGTCTCCTAGAGCAAGGGACATAAAGGAAAGAATAAACAAATGGGGTCTCATCAAAATAAAAAGCTTCTGCATGGCTAAGGAAAATAGAAGTAAAATGAAAAGAGAACCAACTGTATGGGAAAACATATTTGCCAATGATACCTTAGACAAAGGTTTAATCTCCAAAATATACAAAGAACTTACTCGACTCCACTCTAAGAAGACAAGCAACCCAATTAAATTGATTTGTTAAGACTCCTTGACTCTATGTTGTGAACTTCTAGATATAATATCTGTAAGATTCAGTGGTGTGGTCTCCTTGGTCTCTTGAACTTGATGCTCTGAGATGCCCTTTATGCTGTCTTCTATTGGCTCTGTGGATGTAACTGTTTTTTAAAAAAATTATTCATGTACTTTGAGAGAGAGGGGAAGTAAATGAGGAAGAGAAGGAGAGAAACGTCAATGTTTGGTTGCCTCTTGTTTGCTCCCCACTGGGGACCTTGCCTGCAACCCAGGCATGTGCCCTGACTGGGAATCAAACTGTAAACCCTTTAGTTTGGAGTCCACACTCAATCCACGGAACTATACCAGCTTCGGCTACAGCTGGGTTTTAATTGTTGTGGTATTATTCTTTGGTGGATTCTTCCCTCCAACTGGTTTACTGAGGGTCTCTCTGTCTACCACATCTTGTATGCTATTGTGCAGGTGTACTCTTTTTTTTTTCTGGATCCACTTCTCGTGATGTTAGGTGTTGACCCCTCCTGATACTTCCAGGAATGTATTTTCTGTGCCTGTCTTCTTCAATTTTAATCTGTTTTCTATTTTCATAGCATTGTGCTCAGAGAAGATGCTTGATATGATTTCAATCTTCTTAAATTTATTGAGACTTGTTTTGTGTTTTAACATGTCTTCTATATTAGAAATGTTCCATGTGTACTTCTAAAATGTGTATATTCTGTTTTGCGATGAAATGCTCTGAAGATATCAATTATATCCATATGATGTAGTGTGTAATTTCAGGCCTCTGTTTTCTTATTGGTTTTCCATCTTGAATATCTATCCACTGTCAATGAGTGTTGAAATCTCCTACTATGACTCAATTATTGTTGCTCTCTTCCTGTATATCCATCAAGATTTTATTTATATATTTAGGTGCTGCTATGTTAAATATATAAATTTTAAAGGGTTATATTCTTTTGTCAGTTCACTTATTATTATATAGGTATTCTTTGTTTCTTATGATACATAGCCTTTGATTTGAAGTATATTTTTTTCTGGTATTAGTGTTGCTTTGCCAGCTTTTTTTTCTTTCTCTTTGCATGAACAAAGTTTTCCATCCCTTTACTCATAGTCTTTATGTAGCTTTGTTTCTGATATGGGTTTCTTGCAGAAAGCATCTCTGTAGGTCTTATTTTTTGCTACCTATGACTTTGATTGAAGCATTTAAGCCATTTACATTTAAAGTGACTATTGTTCTTTTTTAAATTATTGTTATGTTGTTATAGTTGTCCCACCTTTTCCCCTCTTCGCTCTCCTCCACTCAGCCCACTCCACATTTCCATAACCAGTCCCCTCACCATCGTCCATGGATGGGTCTTTTATATATGTTCTTTGACTAATTCCTTCACCTTCTTTTAATAGGCCTCCTTCTCCCCCTTCCCCACTTACAGCTGTCAGTCTTTCAGGCTCTTCTATGATTCTATTGATAGGTACATATTATTATTATTTTATTCTTTATAACTATTTTCCTCTGTTTCTTGTTTTGTTGTTTTTTGTTTTTCTTAATGAGGACCCTTTAACATATCTTGTAGTACTGACTTGGTGATAATAAACTCCTTTGGCTCTTTCTTATCTAGGAGGTTCTTTATTTTTTCTTCAATTTTAAATTATAATGTTGCTGGGTAAAGTAGCCTTGGGTGTTAATATTTGGTTTTCATCTTTTTTAATATTTCATGCAAATCCCTTCTGGCCTGAAGTATTTGTGTTGAGAAATTAGCTGAATTGTACGGGAGCTCCCTTGTAGGTAAAAACTGTCTTTCTCTTCCTGATTTTAAAATTCTCATCTTGTCCTTAAACTTTGCTATTTTAATTGTGATGTGGCTTGGTGTAGGTCTTTTTTGGTTTATCCTGTTTGGAACTGTCTGTGCTTCCCTGTCTTGTGTTTCTTTTTCCTTCACCAGGTTAAAGGAGTTTTCAGTCATTATTTCTTCAAATAATTTCTTGACAACTTCTTCTCTTTTTTTCCCTTCTTGTGCCCCTAAGATGTGGATGTTTTTATGCTTTCTATTGTTCCAAAGTTCCTTTAAACTACTGTCTTCTTAAATTTTACTTTTGCAGCCTTGACTGAGTGTTTTCTGCTCCCTTGTCTTTCAAATTCCTGATTCAATCCTCTGCTCCATCCTTCCAGAGTATTCTTTATTTCAAAAATTGTATTTTTTTCATTTCTTACTGGTTCCTTTATGTGTTTTTTGGTCCTTTTCACACTTGCTATTTCCGTTAATATTTTTATTAAGCTTTATGAGCATTTTTGCAACCATTTTTTAACTCTAGACCTGAAAAGTTACCTGCCTCCATTTTATTTAGCTCTTTTATCTAGAAATTTTGCCTTTTTTTTTATAATTTGGGATATACTTGTTTGTCTTTCCATTTTTCTGCCTCTTTGTGTTTGTTTCTATGTATTATGTACATCTGCTATAGATCTCAGACTCGGTAGATTAGCCTAATGTAGTAGGTGTCCTGTCTGACCCATTGGTACAGTCCTTTTGATCACCTGATCTGGGTTCTCCAGGAATCTTTCTTGTGTAGGTTATGTGAATTCTCCTTTTGTAATTGTACTTTTATAGCCTATTTGTTCATGTGGTTGACCTTCAGTTTGTCTGACTATGAGGATGAACCTTAACTACAGTGTATGGGCTGCTGTGTACCTGCTGACCACACAAATAAAATTTAATTTTTCAGGGTCTGGGGCCTGCCAAGATCTCCATTTGCATATGCTGATTGTGAAGCTTATTGTATTCAGCTTTGATGTTGTCCAAGGCTGGCAACTGGGTTTGTTCATTTTGGGACCTCTTGGAAGGTACTGTCATGCAGAGCACTGTTTGATACTTCCTGTGACTAACCTAGGGCAAGTGTGGAACTACAAAGAGATCCACAGTTTGGGACTTTCTCTCTGCTGGGCTGTGGTATAAGCTGGAGGAACAAAGATGCACACCAGCACCAGGCCCAGGGGCAGATCAGCAAAAATCCCAAGGCACCCCAAGATCTACCTCCACCTTCTAACTATTTATTTGATTCAGTTGGTGAAGGAGCCTTTTTCAGTACTCAATTTTTATTTTATTTATTTATTTTATTTTTATTTTTAAATTATTTTTCAATTACAGTATTCTGTCTTTTACTCCCATCCCAGCCCACCCCCTTCCCCCCACCTCTATCCTCTTTCCACCCCCCCTTAGTTGTTATTCATGTGTCCTTTATACAAGTTCCTGTAAATCCTTCCCCTCTTTCCCCTGAAATTCCGCCCCCCTCCCCTCTGGTCGCTGTCCCCCTGTTCTCGATTTCAGTACTCAATTTTTAAAAGATAGGTTTTCAGTGAGTCACCAAGTAAATGCAAATGATTTCACCAGATTGGTACAGGTTAAAACTCAGTAGCAGTGCTGGGTCTGAGGCATCTCAGCAAATGTTCAAGGGTATACCAAGTCTAGTTGCAACTTATCAGGTGCCTGTAGACCTCTGTGGTGGGACAGTCTCTGGGAGTTGTCAGGGCAAGGCCAGCTGATTTTATCAGGCCCAAACAGACCAATATCTGCCTGTGTGAAGAGAGGGTTCTGTACTAGTTAGGATTGTGATAAAAAGTTGGCCCTCATCCTAGAACCACACAACTCATGCTGTCTAATATTTCTAAAGTAGCCTGAGTTTAAGAAGATAAAGCCACCAGATGTTGGGAGGGTAGGACTAATGGATCTCCCATGACAAAAAGTGCTGGTCAGGCTTCAGGAAAGGTGGAAGGTGTAGTCCTTATCCCAGAGCAACACTATTTATTTCAGTGTTCTGCCCAGACCTTGGCAGGGCAAAGCCACTGGGCATCCAAATGGGTGTGGCTCCCTGGGGCCCAGAGGGTGGCACTAAAGCATCTCCCATGAAGGGGAGGTGCCACTCTGGTTAACAGAAAAGTAGAGGGAATTTCCCCCACCCCAAAGCCACATCACTCAATCACTGACAACTCTTGAATCTGCCCAGACCTCAGCACATCAATCCAGGTAGCTGACTCTTCATCAGGTTGTGAGCTCTGAGGACCAATGCAACAGAGAAATCTAGAATGTACAGCTATTGCATTCTCCCAAGCTTATGCTCATATAGAGAGAAGTGCTCTACTCAAGAAAGAAAGATGGTGTCTTGGGTGCTGGAGAGTGACACAAGTGTTTTTGCTGCTGTTTTTCTCAACTGTCTCTCCAGAGTCACAAACCCTGGTCTCTACTCACATGATTCTAGCCCGCTATGCCCTCCTTTCCATACACCATCATGAGTAGCTATAAATATTTTTGTGTTGACCTTTTTAGAGGATTCCTATGTCTGTAGTAAATTTCTGTCTCTCCTGGGCAGACAGAATTTCCACTGATTTTCACAATAAAGTGTTATATAAGCACCTCTTTCTGACTCTGGTGCTCTGTTCTGGGAAGTTCCAGTGTGGGTTTGAGACCCCATGTTCTTCCAAGGGAATGTTTCCAGCTGTGATATCTCTTTGATATTTCAGCCATCACCTGCCTCAGCCATGGTCCATGGGAATGGGGCCCATCCTTTGCGCATCTTCACCATTTCTAATATTCTCAATGAGCCTTCATCTATAATTATGGTTATAAGACTTTTATTCAGCTATTTTATTTGGGCTTTCAGGTTGATTGTTTTTGAACTTTAGTTGTAATTCCAGCTTGGTCCTAAGATGCAGTGAGGGTAACATTTATTTACTCCACTGCCATCTTGAATATGGATATATGTATATTTATAATTGTCATCTTCCCAGTAGATTGACTCTTTTACTATTATGTAATATTTTTTCTTGTCTCAGGGCATTTTTTACTTAAAGTTTATTTTTTTGAAGAATTTATTTATTTTTAGAGAGGGGGAGGTAGAGGTAAAAAGATGAAGAGAAACATCAATGTGTGGTTGCCTCTGGAGCGCCCCCATCTGGAGACCTGGCCACAACCAAGGCATGTGTTCTGACCGGGAATCAACTGGTGACGCTTTGGTTCACAGTCCAGTGCTCAATCACTGAACCACATCAGCCAGGGCAACTTAAAGTCTATTTTGTTTGGAATAACTATAGCCAACACTCCCCTTTTCTGGTTATTTTTTGCATTGACTTTGTTTTCTATCACTTTACTTTTAGCCTGTGTGTGTCCTCAAATCTAATGTGAACAAAATGTGAATAGCATATAGTGGGTATTGTTGTTTTAATTCATTCAACTACTCTTCGTCATTTGATTGCAGATTTTGGTGTATTTGCATATCACATAATTATTGATAAGAAGGTTTACTATTGCTATGTTGCTAGTTATTTCTTTGTTAGTATGGTAGTTCTTTTATCTGACTTTTTCTGTTATCCTTTATGTTTTGTTAATTTTGTATTGATGCTATTTGATTCTTCTCTCTCTCTCTTTACATATAACTTCTATAAGGTTCCTTTTTGTTCTTAGGATCTGTGTAACATATAATGATATTATTCAATTTTAATGTTAACTTATGTTTAATCACATACAAAAACTCTACTATTTAACTGTGTCCTCCCACATGTTTTATATGATTATTATAACAATTTATATCTATTGATATTATCTTTTATAATATTTTACTTACAATTATTTTAATACTTTCACATTTTAACTTGTATGCTGTTGTATATCATTCTGCATATTTTTAGAAATTGTATCTCTACCCCTTGTAGCTAAGGGTGAGAGATGACCTCTGGAATGCCAGCCACAGGAGACAAAGCTTGTCTCTGGCAGCAAACGCTGCCTCAGTTCCTCTCCCTGCCCCCAGAGCTTGGTCAGAAGTCAATGACAGGTAAGACCCCTCACAGCGGGGGACAACCTAAGCCAGACTTGATAACCTGGGAGACCTTCATGGAAGGACTCAGGGGGCTGCAACAAAGAGGGAGCAGTGGACCCTCGACCCCCCCCCCAGCTTTGACAAAACCTGAGTCCCCATGTTCTCTGGGAGAAGTGCTTCCTGGCTCTAACCCTCTTAAGCCTGAATACCTGTTGGGGAGAGGTACAGCTCCTTGCCTGGCCAGAGCGTGCCCTGGGGAAAAATCTGGCACCACAAAGACTTGCTGATAAACCTGTGAAATCTGCTCTGCTAAGAGTGCATTCATTCATATGATAAAGGTCCAAGAGGAAATGAGTATGTCTCCCAAAGTTTCTGCAACTCTCTTCCTGACAGACACTCACTCAGACTGAAGCCCTCAGATTTCTTTGAAATGTTATCTACTGTTTGATCCTTGCCTCCTTGTATTCCTGTGTATTACAACCCAATAAAAGGCCATGGAAGAAGGCTCTCGAGGCCTTTTTCTCCTCGAAGAAACTGGCCGCTGCTGGCCTCTTTATCCCCAGAGAAACTGGCCACAGCCCACTCCTCCATCCCCAAACAGATCCAGCATGTCTTGGCCATATTTACTCATTCACGTGTGTCCATGGCACCAGGGGGACCTCACGAAAGTAGTCGCCTCCACAGTATGCTAGAATTAAAAGTGACTTGCCCACCAATGCTACAGTAATAGAAAATTAAGTATTTATTTATACACTTGCTTTTATCAATGAGTTTTATACATACATATGCATTTGTGTGTCTATTTAATATTATTTTGTTTTAGCTACTCTTCTCCTTCTGATGACAGAATGTCTGTAGTGTTTCACTTTATCATGTACCCTGTGTATTTTAACCTTTCTTCACTCTTATTTTTCTTTTTGTTTCTCTGACTAATTTTTTTTTTACACTAACCAGCCATCAGTTCTCTGGTCCTTCCTTTATTCGATATAGTCTGTTGTTGAATTTCTCTTGCATATTTTTCATTCCAGTTTCAGAGTTTCAGCACCATGGTTTCTGTTTTGTTCCTTTTTAAAAATGGTTTATCTTTTATTGTATTTCTTTATTTATTTTTTGTCTAGATCAGTGGACATATTTATGAGAATTATTTGTTTTCTGTTAGGTAAAACATGTAACTGTGTTTAATTAGAATTGGTTTATGAAAATTTATCTTGTTGTTTTGTTTGATGTATCTTTGCCTGATTCTTTATTATCCTTGATTTTATGCATTTGTGTCTGCTCCTTTCTGAGTCTTCACTTATTCAGTCACTCTGAGACCATTCTTATACAAGAGAAAACCTCCACCATTCAGCCTGTACAGCAATTTCTGTTGTCCTCTACAAATAGTCTGTTTTTCAGGGAGAGATGGGTAGCCATGGTTTTATTCCAGTTACTCTTAACTGAACCTGGGTGTAAAAGTAGCTATGGTGTTAATCAACAGGAGATGCATCTCCATTCTTCTTTTGGTGATTACACTATGCAGACTCATTAGAGCTTTAAGGGGGTTGAAACTGATGCTAGTTTTTTGGGCAGCCTTGCAGAGCTTTAGGTTCTGGATGAATAAATTTAATACTTTTGTTCTCAATGGGAAGCTTAGACATGATCACTTTTTTTTTTCTCATCCTGTCTTAAACAGGGGGAAAATTAATAGCATCTATCAACTCAATCTGCTAATTGCTCTTACTTTCCTGGGTGGCTTAGATTGATGAGTTTCTCAGAGTTCCAAGACTGCCAAGGCAGAAATATTTTTCTAGAAACATACCTCAGAATAATTGAATCTTTAGCTGCAAGAAACTACCCCCTTCCTCACCTGGGCAAAACTGGGTGTTGGTGAGTCTTCCTGATCTTATGGTGCTGAACGAAAGGCAGAGTCTCCATGAGGTATAGCAGATATCTCATCTCATTTTGGTGGGGTCTTGTTTTACTTTATTTTTTAATGCAAATACCTATTATTACTTTCTGATTTTTTTCAGAAAAGAATTTTTTTTTTCCGTGAGGTGGTGCTGAATTGGTGCATTTGTAAAAAGAAGGAGTGTCTAGGACTTCTTCTCCACCATCTTGCTGACACACCAAAACTCCATTGCATTTTCAATTTCTATCAGAACATTGTCACACAGTAATTTGTCAATAAGTACTTTTTGAATGAGTGAATGGCCAATGAACAATAAAGAGCAGAATGATAATAGATCAAATGTGTTTAAGATATTTTGTTAGTCATTTCTGCTTAAAAATTTCTACAATATTCTGAAGACAAAGAATTTATGTCTATTTATCTAAATTAAAATATTTATTAAATTTTAATTAACTCACAGTATAGTATGAGACTATGGTGAAATGATTATAGAGTATGGGTGCCATCTTTTTCAAAGAGGTTGTCTCTGATTTTCTGATTTTGCACTGAATGTTACTCTCAAATTTTTAATTACATTTTGATTTTTAAAAATATGTTATTATTTATTTATTTATTTATTTTACAGATAGGAGGAGGGAAGGAGAAAGAGAAGAAGAGAAACATCAATGTGTAAGCACCTTTTATGCACCCCCTACTAAGGACCTGGCTGCAACCCAGTCACGTGCCCTGTCTGGGAATGAAACCAGTGACCTTTTGATTCACAGACTGGCACTCAATCCACTGAGCCACTCTAGCCAGGAATACATTTTTATTTTTATCACTACAGACTTTACCACATTACAGTATAATTTCTTCTTCCTTTGACATTCTTTTGTGGTAGTGGTAGTGTTTTTAGGAAGGTAAATGGTTCTGACTCATGTTTTAGTCTCTATGTCTAGCACAGCTCTCAATGGAAGCAGAAAATGAATATGGATATATTTGAGATATAGTGGTTTAAAGTCATATCTAATTCCACACACAAGCAAATATAATTTATTTCATGGTCAAAGATAAAAATGCGATGATTTTTTCTTATGGTTGAAAAGAGGTGCTCAGAAATAAAACTTTTTAATTTGTTTGCCTATCTGTTGCCAAAATATTGTATTTTTATCTTTCCCTTTGTAACCCAAGGACTGTTTTATATCATATTATGGTACCAGTATCTAACACAATGTGTGACACTAAGTGCAGTGTTGCCAGATAAAATACAGTATTCCTAGCTAAATGTAAATTTCAGATAAAAAACAAGTAATGTTTACTAAAACTATGATTCATACAATATTTGGTATATCCACCATGGCTGGTGTAGCTCAGTGGATTGATCATGGACCTGTGAACCAAAGGAGCATGGTTCAATTCCCAGTCAGGTCACATGCCTGGGTTGCAGGCCAGTTCCCAGTGGGGGATGCATGAAAGACAACAATACATTGATATTTCTCTCCCTCTCTCCTTCCCTTCCCGCCTAAGATAAATAAGTAAAATCTAAAAAAAAAAGAAGCACATTATTAAAAATATTTGGGCCCTGGCTGGCATAGCTCGGTGGATTGAGCGCGGGCCTGTGAACCAGAGTATCGAGGTTCGATTCCCAGTTGGGGTGTATGCCTGGGTTGCAGGCCAGTTCCCAGCAGGGGATGCATGAGAGGCAACCATACATTGATGTTTCTCTCCCACTCTTTCTCCTTCCCTTCCCCTCTCTCGATAAATAAATAAAATATTTTTAAAAATATTTGGTATATCTTTACACTAAAAAGTACTCATTGTTTATTTGAAGTTCAAATGTAACTGGAAATCCTGTATTTTTATTTGATAAATCTGGCTAATCTAACTGAAAATAATTGCTTTCAATTTACATGAATAAATTAATGAGTGCTTATGTCAGGAGATCAGTTTTTTCTTCTATATGTATGCAATTCTAACTCTGCTCATCTTTCTTCTCCTTAACTCAGTCTACCACAGTAGAAGTAAAATGATTTATCTATTTGATTGGTAAAATTTGAAGAATAAATAAAGAATGTTTAACTCAGCTTAATGCTTTAAATTTTTGGTGCAAGTTTGCTGGTAGGAGTAAGTACTCCTATGTACTGGGGAACAGTCTAAAATTTTAAGGACTAGTTCTCAGAGACACAAATAATCATGGCATATGCTTAAGTATAATGAACTAAACACACAGAAACAAACGTAAATAAAAGTCATATATTCACCAGCTGAAGCTTTTGTTGGGACCAGGCCATGTGACTTTCAGCTTTAGTAAGAGAACATTTTGTAGCATGAAGAGGCTCATACAGGGCTACTTAAAAAAACTTTACTAAACTTAGGAAAAAGTCTTGCAGTCTTAGGGCCCATGGTTATTGATATTGATACTTTACATTGACTTGGGGTGGCTTCGTTTATAGACCAGTTGATGTTCCTATAGAAGAAGGACTGAAAGCATGGATGGATATTAAGAAAAAGGTACAAGAAAAAATCGACAAACAGTAAATTCTTGCAAGGTTATGGAGAAACTGGAACCCTAGTACACTGCTGATAGGAATGCAGACTGGTGCAGCCACTGTGGAAAATAATATGGAATTTCCTCAAAAACCTAAAAATGGAACTGCCTTTTGACCCAGCAATTCCACTGCTGGGAGTATACCCTAAGAATCCTGAAACCAATTCAAAAGTATGTATGCACCCTAATATTCATAGCAGCACAGTTTAAAATAGCCAAGTGCTGGAAATAGCCTAAGTGCCAATCAGTAAGGGGTGGATCAGAAAAACTGGTATACTCACACAATGGAATATTATGCAGCAGAAAGGAAGAACTCCTACCCTACATGGCAGCATGGATACAACTGGAGAGCATTATGCTAAGTGCAGTAAGCCAGGCAGTGAAAAATAAATACCATATAATCTCGCCTATAAGTGGAACCTAATGAACAAGACAAATAAGCAAAATATAACCAGAGACATGGAAATAAAGAACCAACTGACAGTGACCAAGGAAGGTGGAGAGGAGAATTACAGGGGAAAGAAGGGGAAGGGTCATCAAAGAACATAAATAAAGAACCTATGGACAAAGATAATGGAGAGGTGGGGGGAGGATTGAATATGAGTGGTGGGGGTGGGTAGCACAGGGGAAGAGTCATCGGTGGAAAACAGGGACAACTGTAATTGAACAATAAAAATGAAATAAAAAGGTGCAAGACCCTCATTTGGTGCCTCAAGAAAGTAGAAAAGGCCTTTTTATACAGGAACAAAGGTGTTCCTGAGGCAAGGTGTTCCATGAGGCAAGGTGTTAACTAGAAAGTAGGCACATGAGTGACCATAAAGGCTGTCCAGAAACAGAGCCTTGAGGGTTGCCAGTATGGGTCAACAAATGACCAGGGTAGCATGAGTATCTTTTCTGGGCAGTAATAGCTGAAGGAGACAGTTTTGTTTTGTTTTATTGTTTTGTGTTTTGTGTTGTTTTTAGTGAAAGTAAAAATTGCTATAAATTTTTTAGGCACTGGTGACTGAAAATTTTTTAGTTTTCTGTGTCCTATGAAACACTAAAAAGGATATAGCTACAGATTGCTAGTGTCAGGCTTGTAAAAGCTCCTTGTATCAGTCACTGCAAATTCCATTCTGCATTTAGATTTCGGGAACAAACTATAGGGCTCACTCATGAATTCATGCAGTGTTCCCTAGGCTTAAGGTTAGGAAATATTTAAAGAATAACTGGGTAATATTTAAGATTGGATAGTTGTAAATTGGTGTGCAGTTTTTGCTTGTATCATATAGGAATGTGAAAGATATATCTATGAAATACAAAAAGAGAGGCAAGTTAGGCTCTTGGAATTCACATAATAGAAAAATTTGGTTCTCACTAGACCATCTGGGGCACAGCCTTGAGAAACACAAACAACCGTTTCATTTCCATAATCTACTGAGGTATATTTTCCAACTGCAATAAATGTTAGGGCAAGGTGAAAATGTTTACCAGACAGCTAGCTTCAAATGTCTGCCAGAGAACAAGTTTCTTAAACTGTTGCAATTTCATAACAAGCAGCAGCCAATCTGTTTTAAAAGTACAAATACTATGTCACTTAAGGTGTCTCCCATTCAATTCTGAGCCAAGATTTTAGAAGCACTACAATCAAAGGGGAAGTGAAAACTAAGAGGTTTTTTAAATAGATTTAATGGGGAAGAAAAAAAATAGTTGGTTCCCACCTACTCCCCAAATAGTAAATGCTTTGTGTCAACATTAACCTTGTGTTGGGCGGTTTCTCACAACTAAGTTTAAGTTCAAAGGTTCTGGATCAACTGGCACTAACTACCTGGCATCTTACTGAAGTTAACAAATAATTTTTGAAGTACTTTCCCCTTCTCATGTGTGACTGGATATTTGTTAGGCTCTTTGAAAATATTAAATGTTGGTCCTAGGAGTGTAAGACTGCTCCAGGACTTAAGATTGACTTCTAAAATCCAATGGGGATGGGGCCTATTCTGTTATAAACTTTTATGTCTAATTAATTCTTTGAACACATTAAAACTGTGGATCATGAGTCTTGGCATTGAATTAAGCCAAAATCCAAAGTCTGGAAAGAAATTACTCAATTTTACTATGAAATTGTTTAGACCTCTACTAAAACATTGAGAACTTCCTCTTAGCTGTGATTGAGTAGAATAAAAAATTAAGGGTGGGAGTTACTTTAATTTCTTTGTATTTAATTTTTTTAAATATATTTTATTGATTATGCCATTACAGTTGTTCTATTCCCCCCCTTTATTCCCCTCCACCCTGCACACCCCCTCCTCCACCACTCCCCCCTTTAGTTGATGTCCACATCTCTCAAGTTCTTTAGATTCTATGTCTCCCCCACTATTCTTGCCTTCCCCCTATTTTCTACTTACCACCTATGCTACTTATTTTCTGTACCTTCTCCCCCCTTCTCCTTCTCCCACTCCCCTGTTGCTAACACTCCATGTGATCTTCATTTCTATGGTTCTGCTCCTGATCTAGCTATCTTCTTAGTTTGCTTTTGTTTTAGGTGTGGTTGTTAATAACTGAGTTTGCTGTCCTTTCACTGTTCATCTTTTTTATCTTCTTTTTCTTAGGTAGGTCCCTTTAACATTTCATATAATAAGGGCTTGGTGATGATGAACTCCTTGAATTTGGTCTTATCTGAGAAGCACTTTATCTGCCCTTCCATTCTAAATGAAAGCTTTGCTGGGTAGAGCAATCTTGGATGTAGGTCTTTGGATTTCATGACTTGGAATACTTCTTTCCAGCCCCTTCTTGCCTGGAAGGATTCTTTTGAGAAATCTGCTGATAGTCTGATGGGAACTCCTTTGTAGGTGACTGTCCCCTTATCTCTTGCTGCTTCTAGGATTCTCTCCTTCATTTTAATCTTGGCTAATATAATGCTGATGTGCCTTGGTGTGTTCCTTCTTGGGTCCAACTTCTTTGGGACTCTCTGAGCTTCCTGGATTTCCTGGAAGTCTATTTCCTCTCCCAGATTGGGGAAGTTCTCCTTTATTATTTGTTCAAATAAGTTTTCCACTGGTGGCTGTTCCTATTCCCCTTCTGGTACCCCTATAATTCGGATATTGGAGCATTTAAAGATGTCCTGGAGGTTGCTAAGCCTCTCCTCCTTTTTTGAATTTTCATTTCTTTATCCTTTTCTGTTTGGTCATGTTTTTCCTCCTTCTGGTCCACTCCTTTGATTTGAGTCCCAGTTTCCTTTCCATTACTATTGCTTTCCTGTGCATTTCCCTCCATTTAAATTAGTTTAGCCTTCATATGTTCCTCTAATTTGTGACTAAAATCAACCAGTTCTTTGAGCATCCTGATCACCAGTGTTTTGAACTGTGTATCTGAAAGGTTGGCTATTTCTTCATCACTTAGATTTATTGACTCTGGGGCTCTGAGTTGTTCTTGAGCCATGTTTTGATCTGTTTGTGCCTGTTAGGTATGAAGAGCAGAGCCTTAGTCGTTTAGCAGGGAGAGGCCACCCAGGTTGCTGATTTGTGATGCTGTATGTGGGGCGGGGTCAGAGAGAGACAATGGCGGTTCCCTCTGCTCCTTCCTGCCACTGGAGCCTGTGAGATTCGTCTCACTGATCACTTCTTCACCAGTTTATCTGCGTGCGAATGTGTGACTGCGATCAGCCCTCAGTGGCTCCACCGCCTTGTGCACTCAGTGGGTCTTCCTGCTTCTCCACGCCTGGGATCCGCCCACAAAAATGCCAACCTTTCTAGGAGCTTACATATTTTATCTAATTTTCTTTT
This sequence comes from Artibeus jamaicensis, assembly GCF_021234435.1. Taxonomy (NCBI): domain Eukaryota; kingdom Metazoa; phylum Chordata; class Mammalia; order Chiroptera; family Phyllostomidae; genus Artibeus; species Artibeus jamaicensis. The sequence continues at coordinate 8,428,646 of NW_026521852.1, forward strand.
TAAGTAAAATTCCATATTGTCCTCTTATTTCACTTTTGAATAAATTTTAAATATAATCTGTTTTTATTCTAAATGTTTGTTATTGTTTATTTTAATTCTCTTTATTTTAGCTTGATCATTCTAAAAAAGGTTTGATTTGTCTTTTGTGTCTTCTGATTGTTATTCATGGTATCTTGTGTCCCTGTGGGCCTTTGTGTGTGTACGTATTGGATTTGAAGATTTATTTTACAATTGATTTAAAACCTAAGTCAATTTTATTATTTCCCAAGCATATTTAGTTTGCTAAAATCCATTTTTTAAAAAAAATCAGTATTCAGGTGGCAATAGCAGTATAGGACCACCTTAATCTAGTGCCAAATACTGTGGCTTTTTTAGGCCACCCAAATGACTTGTAGCCTGACATCAATTTGTATTTATTTATTTATTTAAATTTTTCAACTAGAGTTTTCTGTCTTTTATTCCCATCCAAGCTTATTCACCCAGTGCTCCCTACCTCCCTCCCATTTCCACCCCTCTGAGTTTTTGTCCATGAGTCCTTTATACTTATTCCTGTTAATACTTCCCCTTTTCCCCTGAAATTCCCCCCCCCTTGGCTATTGTAAATTGTGCTGCTATGAACATTGGGGTATATAGGTTCTTTTGGATTGGTGTTTCAAGGTTCTTAGGATATAATCCTAGCAGTAGAGTTGCTGGTTCAAAGGCAGATTCATTTTTAGTTTTCTTAGAAAATTCCATACTGTTTTCCATAGTCATTGTACCAGTCTGCAATCCCACCAACAGTGAACTAGGGTCCCATTTTCTCCACAAACTCTCCAATACTTGTTTGTTGCTTTGTTTATAATGACCATTCTGATAAGTGTGAAGTAGTATCTCATTGTGGTTTTAATTTGCATCTCTGATAGAAATACTGAGAGCATCTTCTCACGTGACTCTGGATCCTCTGTATGTCCTACTTGCAGAAGTGTCTGTTAGTCCTTTGCCCACATCTTAATTGGGTTTTGTGTCTTCTTAGAGTAGAGTCATGTAAGCTCTTTGTATATTTGGAAGATTAAACCTTGTCTGAGGTATCTTTGGCAAATATGTTTTCCCACACAGTTGATTTCTTTTTATTTTAATACTGTTTTCTTCATCCATTCAGAAGCTTTTTATTTTGATGAGATCCCATTTGTTTATTCTTTCCTTTATGTCCCTTGCTCTAGGGGACATATGAGTAAAAATGTTGCTGCATGAAATATCTGAGATTTTCTTGCGTATGTTCTCCTCTAGGACTTTAATGGTGTCACAGCTTATATTTAAGTCTTTTATCCACCTTGAATTTATTTTGGTGCATGGTGTACGTTGGCGCTCGAATTTCTTTCTTTCTCTCTTTCTTCCTTTCTTTCTCTCTTTCTTTCTTTCTTTCTTTCTTTCTTTCTTTCTTTCTTTCTTTCTTTCTTTCTTTCTTTCTTTCTCTCTCTCTCTCTCTCTCTCTCTCTCTCTCTCCCTTCCTTCCTTCCTTCCTTCCTTCCTTCCTTCCTTCCTTCCTTCCTTCCTTCCTTCCTTCCTTCCTTCCCTTTCTTTCTCTCTTTCTTTCTTTCTTTCATCTTCTTTCTTTCTTTCTTCTTTTGCACATAGCTGTCCAGTTCTCCAAACACCATTTGGTGAAGAGGCTACTTTTACTCCATTTGATGTTGCTGCCCCTTTGGTTGAATATTAATTGACTGTAGAGACTTGGGTTTCTTTCTGGACTCTCTGTTTTGTTTCATTTTTCCATGAATCTGTTTTATGCCAGTACCAGGCTGTTTTCATTACAGTGGCCTTGTAATACAGTTTTGTATAAGGTATGGTGATCCCTCGTACTTTGCTCTTCTTTCTCAAAATTGCAGCTGCTATTTGGGGCTGTTTATGGTTCCATATAAATTTTCGAAGTGTTTGTTTTATGTCTGTGAAATATGTCATTGGTACTTTAATAAGTACTGCATTGTATCTGTAAGTTGCCCTGGGTAGTATGGGCATTTGATGATGTTAATTCTTCCAATCCATGAACACAGTATATGTTTCCACTTGTTTGTGTCTCCCTTGATTTCTTTCTTCAGGGTATTGTAGTTTTCTGAATACAGGTCTTTTACCTTCTTGGTTAGGATTATTCCTAAGTATTTTATTTTTCTTTTTGCTATATAGAATGAAATTATTTCTTGATTTCTACTTCTGCTGTTTCATTTTTGGCATACAAAATTGCCTTTGATTTCTGGATATTGTCTTTGTATCCACTGTTTTGCCAAATTCATTTATTAGGTCGAGCAGTTTCTGGGTCGAGTCTATAGAATTTTCCATGTACACAAACATGTCATCTGCAAATAGTGACAGTTTTGTTTCCTCTTTTTGATTTGGATGCCTTTTATTTCCTTTTCTTGTCTGATCACTGTGGCTAAAACTTCCAATATTATATTTAATAGAAGTGGTGAAAGTGGACAACCTTGTCTTCTTGCTCATCATAGTGGAAAAAAATTTTGTTTTTACCCATTGATTATGATGCTGGCTCTAGGTCTCTCATAAATAGCCTGTATTATGTTGAGGAATACTCCCTCTATTCCCACTTTGCTGAGTGTCTTTATGATAAATGGGTGCTGTGCCTTATCAGATGTTTTTTGTGCATCTATTGATATGATCATATGATTTTTGTCTTTGCTTTGGTTTACATGATGTATAACATTTATTGATTTGAAAATAGTGTACAATCCTTTCATCCCTGGGATGAATCCCACTTGGTTATGGTGTATGATCTTTTGAATGTATTGTTGGATGCAGTTTGCCAATATTTCATTGAAGATTTTAGTATATATGTTCATCAACGATATCGGCCTGCAGTTTTCTTTCTTTGTTGTGTTTTATCTGGTTTTGAGATTAGGATCATTCTCTCTTCATAAAAAGAGTTAGGGAGTAGTCCACTATTTTGGATGTTTTGAAATAGTCTGTGAGGAATAGGGGTTAGCTCTTTTTAAATTCATTGTAGAATTCTCTTGTGAAACCATCTGGTCCAGGGCTTTTGTGCGTTGAAAGTGTTTTTTTTTTTTAATTACTGCTTCAATTTTATCTGCTGTTATTGGTCTATTCAGGCTTTCTGCTTCTTCTTCATTGAATTTGGAAAGATTATATTTTTCTAGAAATTTTTCCATTTCCCCTAGGTTTTCAACTTTCTTGACATACAGTTCTTCATAGTAATTTCCTACAGTCCTTTGTATTTCTGTGGTGTCAGATGAAATCTCTCCTCTCTCATTTCTGATAGTGTCTATTTGGGTCCTCTGTCTTCTTTTCTTGATTATCCTGATTAAAAGCTTGTCAATTTTATTTATCTTTTAAAAAAATCAGCTTCTGGATTCATTGATCCTTAGAATTGTGCTTTTAGTCTCTATGTCATTTAATTCTTTTCTGATCTTGGTTATTTCCATCCTTCAACTTGCTCTGGGTTGTCTCTGTTGTTGTTCCTTGAGTTCTTGTAGCGTAGTGTGAGGTTGTTTGTTTAAAATGTTTCTATTTTCTTTAGGTAGGCCTGTATTGCTATGAACTTCCCTCTCAGGACTGCCTTGGCTGTGTCCCATTAGTTTTGGGTTGTTGTGAGTTCATTTTCATTTGTTTCCAGAAACTTTTTGATTTCTTTCCTAATTACATTCTTGACCCATTCGTTGTTCAATAGTATGCTATTCAATCTCCATGATTTTGAGTGTTTTAGATTTTTTCCTTTGGGGTTTGTTTCCAGTTTCATTTTCTGTAGTGAGAGAAAATGCTTTTGAAAATGTTTCATGTGCATTTGAAAGGAATGTGTATTTAGCTTCTTAGGGATGAAGGGCTTTCTATATATCATTTAAGTCCATTCATCGAGGGCATTGTTCAATGCTACAATATCTCTGTTGATATTTTGTTTGGAAGATCTGTCCAGTTTTTATAGTGGGGTGTTAAAATCCCCTACCATGATTGTATTCCTGTCAATATCTTTCTTGAAGTCCTCTAAGATTTTCTTGATATATTGGGTGTTTCTATATTTGGTGCATATATATTTATACTGTTTATGTCTTCTTTGTGGATTCTTCCCTTGAGTATGATGAAGTGACTTACTGAGTCTCTTTTTATGGCCCATTTTTTTTGAAGTCTATTTTGTCTGATATGAGTATACCTACCCCAGCTATTTTTTTCTTGTCCATTTGCTTGGAAATTTTGTTTTAGCTGTTCACCTTCAGTCTGTGTAGGTCTTTTGTCCTCAAGTGGGTCTCTTGTAGGCAGCATATGTGTGGGTCATACTTTTTTACCCAGTCAGCTATTCTTTGTCTTTATTTTTATCAGCAAGGGATGAAAGCAATCATTTATTAACTTAGGTGATTCTTGCCATCTGCTCTACGTTTGCATTGGTGTATTTTCTTTTCTTAATTTTATTCACTTTGTTTTCAAGTACAGTTTTTTTTGTCTATTTCTCCCATCCCAGCCGCCCCACTCCCATGCTCCCCACCTCCCTTCCATTTCCACCCCCCTTAGTTCTTGTCTCTGTGTCCTTCCTATATGTTCCTCCAAATTCCTCCCCTTTTTTCCCCTTAAAGTTTCTTCCATCTCCCCTCTGGTCACTGTCCCCTTGCTCTCTATTTCAGTGTCTTTGTTTTTATTCTGCTTGCTTGTTTGTTTTGTTGTTTAGCTTCCTGTTAAAAGTAACATCCTATGGTATTTGTCTTTCAACACCTAGCCTATTTCACACAGCATAATGCTTTCCAGTTCCATCCATGTTGTTGCAAAGGGTAGGAGCTCCTTCTTTCTCTCTGCTGCATAGAATTCCATTGTGTATATATACCACAATTTTTTAATTCATTCATTTACTGATGGACACCTAGGTTGCTTCCAACTCTTGGCTATTGTAAATTGTGCTGCTGTGAACATTGTGGTGCATAGGTTCTTTGATATTGATGTTTTGGGGTTCTTAGGATATAACCCTAGCAATGGAAGTGCTGGGTCAAAATGCAGGTCGATTTTTATTTTCCTGAGAAAATTCCATACAGTTTTCCATAATGGTTGTACCAGTTTGCAATCCCACCAACAGTGAACTAAGGACCCCTTTTCCCCACAACCTCTCCAACATTTGTAGTTTGTTCCTTTGTTTCTGATAGCCATCCTGACGGTATAAAGTGGTATCTCATTGTGGTTTTAATTTGCATCTCTCTGATAGCTAACGATATTGAGCATCTCTTCATGTCTCTCTGGATGTTCTATATGTCCTCCTTGGAGAAGTATCTGTTCAAGTCCTTTTCCCATTTTTTAATTGAGTTGGTTGTCTTCTTAGAGTGGAGTCGTGTAAGTTTTTGTATATTTTGGAGATTAAACCTTTGTCTGAGGTATCATTGGCAAATATGTTTTCCCATACAGTTGGTTTTCTTTTTAATTTAACACTGGTTTTTTTTAGCCACGCAGAAGCTTTTTATTTTGATGAGATCCCATTTGTTAATTCTTTGCTTTACATTCTTTGCTCTAGGAGACATATCAGTAAAAATGTTGCTGTGTGAAATATCTGAGATTTTCTTGCCAATGTTCTCCTCTAGGACTTTAATGGTGTCTCGGCTAATATTTAAGTCTTTTATCCACCTTGAATTTATTTTGGTATATGGTGTAAGTTGGTTCTCAAGTTTCTTTTTTTGCACGTAGCTGTCCATTCTCCCAACTCCATTTGTTGAAGAGGCTATCTTTACTCCATTTTATGGTACTGCCCTCTCTGTTGAATATTAATTGGCTGTAGAGAGTTGGGTTGATTTCTGGGCTGTCTGTTCTAATCCATGGGTCTGTGTGCCTGTTTTTATGCCAGTAGCAGGCTGTTTTGATTACAGTGGCCTTGTAATACAGTTTAATATCAGGTATTGTGATCCCCCCTACTTTGTTCTTCTTTCTCAAAAGAGAAGCTGCTATTCGGGCTCATTTACGGTTCCATATAAATTTTCGAAGTGTTTGTTCTATGTCTGTGAAATATGCCATTGGTACTTTAAAAGGTATTGCATTGAATCTGTATATTGCTTTGGGTAGTATGGACATTTTGATGATGTTAATTCTCCCAATCCATGAACAAGGTACAAGTTTCCATTTGTTTGTGTCTTCCTTGATTTCGTTCTTCAGGGCTGTGTAGTTTTCTGCATACAGGATTTTTACCTCCTTAGTTAGGTTTATTCCCAGATATTTTATTATTTTTTTTTTTGCTATATCGAATGAGATTTTTACCTTGAATTTTGCTTCTGCTAATTCATTGTTGGTATACAAAAATAAGTTAGATTTCTGGATATTGATTTTGTAACCCGCTGTTGGTAAAACAAATTTATTAATTAGTTCGAGCAGTTTTTGGGTAGAGTCTATAGGATCTTCCATGTACACTGTCATGTCATCTGCAGACAGTGACAGTTTTGCTCCCTCCTTTCCTGTTTAGATGCCATTTATTTTATTTTCTTGCCTGATCACTGTGGCCAACACTTCCAATACTACATTGAATGGAAGTGGTGAAAGTGGACAACCTTGTCTTGTTCCTGATCATAGTGGAAAAGATTTTAGTTTTTGCCCATTGAGTATGATGTTGGCTGTAGGTCTCTCATATATGGCCTTTATCATATTGAGGAATGCTCCCTCTATTCCCACTTTGCTGAATGTTTTTTATCATAAATGGGCATCGTACCTTAACAAAAGCTTTTTCTGCCTCTATTGATATGATCATGTGGTTTTTGTCTTTGCTTTTGCTTATGTGATGTATTACATTTACTGATTTGCGACTATTGAACCATCCTTGCATCCCTGGGATGAATCCCACTTGGTCATGGTGTATGATCTTTTTGATATATTGTTGGATGAGATTTGCCAATATTTTGTTGAGGATTTTAGGGTCTATGTTCATCAGGGACATTGGCCTGAAGTTCTCTTTCTTTGTTGTGTCTCTATCTGGTTTTAGAATTAGGATGATGCTGGCTTCATAAAAAGAACTTGGGAGTTTTCCACCCTTCTGGATATTTTGGAATAGTCTGTGGAGAATAGGGGTTAGCTCTCCCTTAAATGCTTTGTAGAATTCTCCTGTGAAACCATCTGGTCCAGGGCTTTTGTGTGATGGGAGTTGTTTTATTACTGCTTCTATTTTATTGCTGTTATTGGTCTATTCAGGTTTTCTACTTCTTTTTCATTGAGTTTTGGGAGATTATATTTTTCTAGAAATGTGTCCATTTCCCCTAGGTTTTAAAATTTCCTGGCATACAGTTCTTCATAGTAATTTCTTACAATCCCTTCTATTTCTGTGGTATCAGTTGCAATCTTTTCTCTTTCACTTCTGATTGTGTTTATTTGTGTTCGTTCCCTTCTTTTCTTGACGAGCCTACTTAAACGCTTGTCTATTTTGTTTATCTTCTCAAAAAACCAACTCCTGGATTCATTGATCCTTAGAATTGTGCTTTTAGTTTCTACGTCATTTAATTCTCCTCTAATGTTGGTTATTTCCTTCCTTCTTCTTGCTCTGGGCTGTCTCTGTTGGTGTTCCTCGAGTTCTTGCAGGTGTAGGGTTAGGTTGTTTGTTTGAAATGTTTCTATCATCTTTAGGTAGGCCTGCATTGCTATCAACTTCCCTCTCAGGACTTCCTTGGATGTGTCCCATAAGTTTTGGGTTGTTGTGAGATCATTTTCATTGTTTCCAGAAACGTTTTGATTTCTTCCCTAATTTCATTCTTGACCCATTCCTTGTTTAATAGCATACCATTCAGTCTTTATGATTTTGGCTCCTTTGGGGTTTTTCCTTTGGGGCTGGTTTCCAATTTCAGTCCCTTGTGGTCAGAGAAGATGCTTGGTATGATTTCAATATTGTTGAATTTTTTAAGGCTCGTTTTGTGTCCTATCATGTGGTGTATTTTTTAAAATGTTCCATGTGCATTTGAAAAGAATGTGTATTTAGCTTCTTTGGGATGAAGGGCTCTACATATATCAGTTAAGTCCATTTCCTCTATGGTGTTGTTTAATGCCGCAATATCTTTGTTGATATTTTGTTTGGAAGATCTGTCCATTTTTTATAGTGGGGTGTTAAAATCCCCTACTATAATTGTGTTGCTGTCAATATCTTTCTTGAAGTCCTCTAAGATTTTCTTGATATATTTGGGTGCCCCTATGTTTGGTGCATTTATGTTTACTATGTTAATGTCTTCTTGGTGGATTCTTCCCTTGAGTATAATGAAGTGACCTTCTGGGTCTCTCTTTATGGTCCTTTTTTGAAGTCTATTTTGTCCGATATGAGAATTGCTACCCCAGCTTTTTTTTCTTGTCCATTTGCTTGGAAAACTTGTTTCTAGCCTTTCACTTGTAGTCTGTGATGGTCTTTTGTCCTGAGGTGGGTCTCTTGTAGGCAGCATATGTGTGGGTCATGCTTTCTCATCCATTCAGCTATTCTGTGTCTTTTAATTGGATCATTAAATCCATTTACGTTTAAAGTTATTAAACTTTATAGGTACTTATTCATTGCCATTTTTGTACCTGTGTTTCTCTCTGTCTTCCTTTTTTCCATCCTTCTTTTAAAGCAGTCCTTTTAGTGTTTCTTGTAGAGCTGGTTTGGTGGAGGTGTATTCTCTTAGACTGCTTTTGTCTTGGAAGCTCTTTATTTGGCCTTTCATCTTGATTGAGAGCCTTTCTGGGTAAAGTAGCCTTGGTTGTAGGCCTCTGGTTCTCATTCCTTGGAATATTTCTTGCCATTCTCTTCTTGCTTTGAGCATTTCCATTGAGAAGTCAGTAGCTAACCTTATTGGGGCTCCCTTGTATGTTACTTCCTGTTTCTCCCTTGGAGCCTTTAAGATTCTCTCTTTGTCTTGCAATTTTGCCATTTTGATGATGATGTGTCTTGAAGTGGGCCTCCTTGGCTTCCTCTTGATTGGGACTCTGTGTGAATCCGGGATTTGTGTGACTTTTTCTTTCATCAGATTAGGGAAAATTTCTCTCATTTCTCATTCAAATACGTTTTCTATCCCTTGTTCTTCTTCTTCTCCTTCTGGTATTCCTATTATTCGGATATTACTCCATTTCATATTGTCTTGTATTTCTCTTAATTGCTCTTCATTCTTTCTGAGCCTCTTTTTCTTTTCTTGTTCTTTCTGTTTTTTTTTATTTTGTCCTCCAACTCGCTGATCCGATTTGCTTCAATGACCCTCCTTTGATTCCTTCCAATGTGTTCTTCAGTTCAGAAATTGCATTCTTCATTTTTTATTCACCCTTTTATTTAGTTTCTTTAGTTTTCCATGTTGATATGCTTTGCAGTGAGTTCATTGTAGTCCCTCTGTAGTTTCTGGTAGTTCATTGTGAGCTTTTTGAACTTCCTGATAACCAGTGTTTTTAATTCAATATCTGATAGCTGACTTGCCTTTATTTCATCTAGCATTCATTCTGATGCTTCCTCCTTTTCTTTCATTTGGAGATTGGTTCTTTGTCTTTCCATCGTTTGTGAGACTTTTCTTTTTAACTTCAACTTTTTTAATTGTTTTGTTCTGGCTCCCTGTTTATAGTGTATACTTCTGTGGTAGAATGCCTGTGAGATTTATTGGTGTGGTCTCCTTTATCTCCATGGCTCACTAAATTTTTTTTAAGAAGGCCAGTTCTTTAAGTTGGTTGTCCTATAAATTGGCTCTGTGTTTGTCTTTGGGTTTTGATCATTTTGGGGTTTGTCTTTTGTGGGTCCCTCCCACCAGTTTGTTACTTGATGGTCACTCTGTCCACCACCTCTTATAATTTGTTATGCTGGTGAGGGTAGGTTGTGTTGGAGCTAGGTCTTCCATGTGAGCAAGGTTTTGATGATTCTCTTTCACTCTTGTTCAGTTGTTTGTACTTGGTAGTTTCTCCATTATTTAGTCATATTTCCAGATAGGTCTTGGATTGACGTTTGTGTGGTTTCCACTCTCTCCTTTACCTTCTTCTGTTGTTATCTATTGTTTCTTTTGTTGTTGGGTTTCCTCTTTCTTTGGTATCGGGGTGTTCACCTCTTTTACTTACTCTTTTTTTTTTATCAGTTTGATGGGAAGTCAAAATTGTTTATGATGGCATGAGAGTATTCTATGATATTTACAGTAGCAGCCAGTAGAGAAGAGATAGGAGATCCTTTGCCTATGTGTAGGGTTAACTGTGATCTTCAACCCTACTTGTCACTTTTTAGAAAGGATGGAAAGAAGATAAGGCTCGTGTTGGGGAGGGAAGGGTTGTGAGTTGAATCTAGAAAGCAGTGAGGTTGTGGGAGGTCAGATTCTGGGGTAAGGTGAGAGTAAAGGATAGTAAGTAGGTGTAGTGTGTGATAGAATTGAGTTAATCACTACTGTGATAGAATTCAGGAAACTGTGAAGTGGGCTAAGATCTGGGATGGGTGATGTAAAGTATTTACAATTTTATGGAACAACTCTTATTTACAATAGTGTTAGAGCAACAATAATATGATAGAATTTATTTGATCTAGATAACATACATAGAAAGTATAGGACCTTGAGTAGTGTGCTAAAGGAACACAAGTGACGTGAAGGACAGTAAATTAGCAATACACTGTGGAAGAGAGAACAGAGGAAACCTGTCAAATGATACAATACAACCAGCCAAGCAAAGAAGACTATATAGAAAGAAGAGTTGAGTTGTACAAAAATATTATTAAAATAAAAGATGTAAGAATTAAAAAAATAATAATACAAATATGCTGCAGTTTGTATTTTCTGTGCAATAGCAAAGTTAAATTTGTCTCGCTGTCTCAACTGTTGGAATTCCTTTTCCTTGGGTCCAACTCTAATCCTTTCACAGTTCCAAGTTTTTTATCTCACTTGTGGGTATAAAAAAAAGGCAGGTGGAGGGAGGAAGAAGAGATAAAATTGGAAAGAAAGGAAGGAGTAATAAAACTAGAAAGAAGAAAAGAGGGTTGAATTATAAAACAATAATAAAAAATTTTTAAATATAAGATTACAAAAAAATTTAAAAAAAAACTCTTGTTGGTTTCAAACTGGTTATACTGGTTTTTCTGGTCTTGCTGGCTACAGCAGGCTGAGGGGCATGTGGCCTTTCTGCATTCCCGATGTGTACTCAACCACTCTTGTAAGCACTCTCTCAAGAACTTGTCTGGCACGTCTCCTCAGTGCTCCACTCAGGGGATTCAGGTCTTCTTTAGAGAGCTCTTTCTCCAGGGATCATCGTGGTGGGCTGGGGTGTGGGTGCATATGTGTGCCCAGACAGGTTGCCTGGGTCCCTCAGGCTTGGGTGAGAACCCTTCCCAGTGCTATGGGGGAATGTAGGGACTTCCATGCAACATCAAGATTGCTGCCTGACTCGGTGGGGAGTAAGCCAACCGGCTGTTGCAGGAGAATCCCCCAAACAGTTTTACTTTTTGAGAAATTTCTCCTACTCAAGCCTGCTGCTCAAAACAGCCCAATTCTCCAGCTAGACCAGTGACTATCAAGGTCAGTGTGTGTCACTTTGGGGCTCTCAACTCTCCCAAGCCCATGACCAAAGACTCTGTGGGAGGATCACATCCCTTATGTGTTTGCCTGTTTGTTCTTATTTCTATCTCTGCAACTTCAAGCAACAAGGTCTCTCCTGGTGCTGCTCAAAACCTGCTTGGCCAGAAAGGGAAGGAACAGTTGACCAAGCTCTCTCCCAGGGACTGGGTGGCAGGCCCTCAGCTCCCAAAGATTCTGTGGTAGACCCAGCATTTCAGAAAACGGTACATTCCCGCTCAGGAAAAGCTCATTTCTTCCTCTAGTAAAGAGAGCTCTCTCTTAAGTAGATAAACGGTGAAGACAACTTTGGTGAGAAACTCACTATACATGAAGTGATTTTACTTCAGAGGAATTTAGAAAACTTCAGTTTATTCACTGTTTACTAAGAGAGCGTGATGCGCTAAAAGTGTTCAACTGTGATTTCACATTCATATTCACTTAGACTATTTCAATTCAGTTTAAAACTCCATTGGAGCATTTGAATGCATCCTTCTTCAGGCTGAACATTTCTCCTGTAATAGTGCTTTGGGTAAAACTACCGCATTCTGGCTTACTCTGGTGGATAAGGATATATTGGTGCCTGCTTCTTCACTCAGTTTCTGACCGAAAGTTCATTTACGTGGTCTTTGCTAAGAAACAGTCCCAAAGGAGATATTTTAGAAAAATACTTCAAAAAGATGGGTGAAAACAGTACGTTTCCAGGGACATTGTGCCTCTCCACCTTTCAATAGTAATGAACATTGAAAGAGCGTTGAAAGTGCTCCAGTCAGAGTTAGATTAAAACACGCCTTTTACAAAACATGCCATTCCACAGTGATTTCAAGGAATTCTCTACGTGTATACAAAAGAGAAAGGAACTTGGTGATGAACACTCAAACTGTAGCTTCACATTGTGTGGGACATTCAAGAAACTGCTTCATTTCCAGTGATATTCTACAGAGTCCATGAATATACAACTGTTTTTCTTTGGATAGAAGAAATACTTTGGTGGAGCGTGTATGCATTGGGTAATTCACTGCATGGGGCTGCAGATTTAAGCTTCTATTCACCTATCCTGATGGCAGAACTGAAGGTGCGATGGCTTTCTCTATCAATCTATCATCCAAACACATATTTCTGAAAGGTATTCCAACAGACTTCAGAAAACGGTACATTCCCGCTCAGGAAAAGCTCATTTCTTCCTCTAGTAAAGAGAGCTCTCTCTTAAGTAGATAAATGGTGAAGACAACTTTGGTGAGAAACTCACTATATATGAAGTGATTTTACTTCAGAGGAATTTAGAAAACTTCAGTTTATTCACTGTTTACTAAGAGAGCGTGATGCGCTAAAAGTGTTCAACTGTGATTTCACATTCATATTCACTTAGACTATTTCAATTCAGTTTAAAACTCCATTGGAGCATTTGAATGCATCCTTCTTCAGGCTGAACATTTCTCCTGTAATAGTGCTTTGGGTGAAACTACCGCATTCTGGCTTACTCTGGTGGATAAGGATATATTGGTGCCTGCTTCTTCACTCATTGTCTGACCGAAAGTTCATTTACGTGGTCTTTGCTAAGAAACAGTCCCAAAGGAGATATTTTAGAAAAATACTTCAAAAAGATGGGTGAAAACAGTACGTTTCCAGGGACATTGTGCCTCTCCACCTTTCAATAGTAATGAACATTGAAAGAGCGTTGAAAGTGCTCCAGTCAGAGTTAGATTAAAACACGCCTTTTACAAAACATGCCATTCCACAGTGATTTCAAGGAATTCTCTACGTGTATACAAAAGAGAAAGGAACTTGGTGATGAACACTCAAACTGTAGCTTCACATTGTGTGGGACATTCAAGAAACTGCTTCATTTCCAGTGATATTCTACAGAGGCCATGAATATACAACTGTTTTTCTTTGGATAGAAGAAATACTTTGGTGGAGCGTGTATGCATTGGGTAATTCACTGCATAGGGCTGCAGATTTAAGCTTCTATTCACCTATCCTGATGGCAGAACTGAAGGTCCGATGGCTTTCTCTATCAATCTATCCTCCAAACACATATTTCTGAAAGGTATTCCAACAGACTTCAGAAAACAGTACATTCCCGCTCAGGAAAAGCTCATTTCTTCCTCTAGTAAAGAGAGCTCTCTCTTAAGTAGATAAATGGTGAAGACAACTTTGGTGAGAAACTCACTATATATGAAGTGATTTTACTTCAGAGGAATTTAGAAAACTTCAGTTTATTCACTGTTTACTAAGAGAGCGTGATGCGCTAAAAGTGTTCAACTGTGATTTCACATTCATATTCACTTAGACTATTTCAATTCAGTTTAAAACTCCATTGGAGCATTTGAATGCATCCTTCTTCAGGCTGAACATTTCTCCTGTAATAGTGCTTTGGGTAAAACTACCGCATTCTGGCTTACTCTGGTGGATAAGGATATATTGGTGCCTGCTTCTTCACTCAGTTTCTGACCGAAAGTTCATTTACGTGGTCTTTGCTAAGAAACAGTCCCAAAGGAGATATTTTAGAAAAATACTTCAAAAAGATGGGTGAAAACAGTACGTTTCCAGGGACATTGTGCCTCTCCACCTTTCAATAGTAATGAACATTGAAAGAGCGTTGAAAGTGCTCCAGTCAGAGTTAGATTAAAACAGGCCTTTTACAAACCATGCTATTCCACAGTGATTTCAAGGAATTCTTTACGTGTATACAAAAGAGAAAGGAACTTGGTGATGAACACTCAAACTGTAGCTTCACATTGTGTGGGACATTCAAGAAACTGCTTCATTTCCAGTGATATTCTACAGAGTCCATGAATATACAACTGTTTTTCTTTGGATAGAAGAAATACTTTGGTGGAGCGTGTATGCATTGGGTAATTCACTGCATGGGGCTGCAGATTTAAGCTTCTATTCACCTATCCTGATGGCAGAACTGAAGGTGCGATGGCTTTCTCTATCAATCTATCCCCCAAACACATATTTCTGAAAGGTATTCCAACAGACTTCAGAAAACGGTACATTCCCGCTCAGGAAAAGCTCATTTCTTCCTCTAGTAAAGAGAGCTCTCTCTTAAGTAGATAAATGGTGAAGACAACTTTGGTGAGAAACTCACTATATATGAAGTGATTTTACTTCAGAGGAATTTAGAAAACTTCAGATTATTCACTGTTTACTAAGAGAGCGTGATGCGCTAAAAGTGTTCAACTGTGATTTCACATTCATATTCACTTAGACTATTTCAATTCAGTTTAAAACTCCATTGGAGCATTTGAATGCATCCTTCTTCAGGCTGAACATTTCTCCTGTAATAGTGCTTTGGGTAAAACTACCGCATTCTGGCTTACTCTGGTGGATAAGGATATATTGGTGCCTGCTTCTTCACTCATTGTCTGACCGAAAGTTCATTTACGTGGTCTTTGCTAAGAAACAGTCCCAAAGGAGATATTTTAGAAAAATACTTCAAAAAGATGGGTGAAAACAGTACGTTTCCAGGGACATTGTGCCTCTCCACCTTTCAATAGTAATGAACATTGAAAGAGCGTTGAAAGTGCTCCAGTCAGAGTTACATTAAAACACGCCTTTTACAAAACATGCTATTCCACAGTGATTTCAAGGAATTCTTTACGTGTATACAAAAGAGAAAGGAACTTGGTGATGAACACTCAAACTCTAGCTTCACATTGTGTGGGACATTCAAGAAACTGCTTCATTTCCAGTGATATTCTACAGAGTCCATGAATATACAACTGTTTTTCTTTGGATAGAAGAAATACTTTGGTGGAGCGTGTGTGCATTGGGTAATTCACTGCATGGGGCTGCAGATTTAAGCTTCTATTCACCTATCCTGATGGCAGAACTGAAGGTCCGATGGCTTTCTCTATCAATCTATCCTCCAAACACATATTTCTGAAAGGTATTCCAACAGACTTCAGAAAACGGTACATTCCCGCTCAGGAAAAGCTCATTTCTTCCTCTAGTAAAGAGAGCTCTCTCTTAAGTAGATAAATGGTGAAGACAACTTTGGTGAGAAACTCACTATATATGAAGTGATTTTACTTCAGAGGAATTTAGAAAACTTCAGATTATTCACTGTTTACTAAGAGAGCGTGATGCGCTAAAAGTGTTCAACTGTGATTTCACATTCATATTCACTTAGACTATTTCAATTCAGTTTAAAACTCCATTGGAGCATTTGAATGCATCCTTCTTCAGGCTGAACATTTCTCCTGTAATAGTGCTTTGGGTAAAACTACCGCATTCTGGCTTACTCTGGTGGATAAGGATATATTGGTGCCTGCTTCTTCACTCATTGTCTGACCGAAAGTTCATTTACGTGGTCTTTGCTAAGAAACAGTCCCAAAGGAGATATTTTAGAAAAATGCTTCAAAAAGATGGGTGAAAACAGTACGTTTCCAGGGACATTGTGCCTCTCCACCTTTCAATAGTAATGAACATTGAAAGAGCGTTGAAAGTGCTCCAGTCAGAGTTAGATTAAAACAGGCCTTTTACAAACCATGCTATTCCACAGTGATTTCAAGGCATTCTTTACGTGTATACAAAAGAGAAAGGAACTTGGTGATGAACACTCAAACTCTAGCTTCACATTCTGTGGGACATTCAAGAAACTGCTTCATTTCCAGTGATATTCTACAGAGTCCATGAATATACAACTGTTTTTCTTTGGATACAAGGAATACTTTGGTGGAGCGTGTATGCATTGGGTAATTCACTGCATAGGGCTGCAGATTTAAGCTTCTATTCACCTATCCTGATGGCAGAACTGAAGGTCCGATGGCTTTCTCTATCAATCTATCCTCCAAACACATATTTCTGAAAGGTATTCCAACAGACTTCAGAAAACGGTACATTCCCGCTCAGGAAAAGCTCATTTCTTCCTCTAGTAAAGAGAGCTCTCTCTTAAGTAGATAAATGGTGAAGACAACTTTGGTGAGAAACTCACTATATATGAAGTGATTTTACTTCAGAGGAATTTAGAAAACTTCAGATTATTCACTGTTTACTAAGAGAGCGTGATGCGCTAAAAGTGTTCAACTGTGATTTCACATTCATATTCACTTAGACTATTTCAATTCAGTTTAAAACTCCATTGGAGCATTTGAATGCATCCTTCTTCAGGCTGAACATTTCTCCTGTAATAGTGCTTTGGGTGAAACTACCGCATTCTGGCTTACTCTGGTGGATAAGGATATATTGGTGCCTGCTTCTTCACTCATTGTCTGACCGAAAGTTCATTTACGTGGTCTTTGCTAAGAAACAGTCCCAAAGGAGATATTTTAGAAAAATCCTTCAAAAAGATGGGTGAAAACAGTACGTTTCCAGGGACATTGTGCCTCTCCACCTTTCAATAGTAATGAACATTGAAAGAGCGCTGAAAGTGCTCCAGTCAGAGTTAGATTAAAACACGCCTTTTACAAAACATGCTATTCCACAGTGATTTCAAGGAATTCTTTACGTGTATACAAAAGAGAAAGGAATTTGGTGATGAACACTCAAACTCTAGCTTCACATTGTGTGGGACTTCAAGAAACTGCTTC
The DNA here is from genome assembly GCF_021234435.1 of Artibeus jamaicensis. Lineage (NCBI taxonomy): Eukaryota > Metazoa > Chordata > Mammalia > Chiroptera > Phyllostomidae > Artibeus > Artibeus jamaicensis. Next base: position 8,445,654 of record NW_026521852.1, read on the forward strand.
ATTTCCAGTGATATTCTACAGAGTCCATGAATATACAACTGTTTTTCTTTGGATAGAAGAAATACTTTGGTGGAGCGTGTGTGCATTGGGTAATTCACTGCATGGGGCTGCAGATTTAAGCTTCTATTCACCTATCCTGATGGCAGAACTGAAGGTCCGATGGCTTTCTCTATCAATCTATCCTCCAAACACATATTTCTGAAAGGTATTCCAACAGACTTCAGAAAACGGTACATTCCCGCTCAGGAAAAGCTCATTTCTTCCTCTAGTAAAGAGAGCTCTCTCTTAAGTAGATAAATGGTGAAGACAACTTTGGTGAGAAACTCACTATATATGAAGTGATTTTACTTCAGAGGAATTTAGAAAACTTCAGATTATTCACTGTTTACTAAGAGAGCGTGATGCGCTAAAAGTGTTCAACTGTGATTTCACATTCATATTCACTTAGACTATTTCAATTCAGTTTAAAACTCCATTGGAGCATTTGAATGCATCCTTCTTCAGGCTGAACATTTCTCCTGTAATAGTGCTTTGGGTAAAACTACCGCATTCTGGCTTACTCTGGTGGATAAGGATATATTGGTGCCTGCTTCTTCACTCATTGTCTGACCGAAAGTTCATTTACGTGGTCTTTGCTAAGAAACAGTCCCAAAGGAGATATTTTAGAAAAATCCTTCAAAAAGATGGGTGAAAACAGTACGTTTCCAGGGACATTGTGCCTCTCCACCTTTCAATAGTAATGAACATTGAAAGAGCGTTGAAAGTGCTCCAGTCAGAGTTACATTAAAACACGCCTTTTACAAACCATGCTATTCCACAGTGATTTCAAGGCATTCTTTACGTGTATACAAAAGAGAAAGGAACTTGGTGATGAACACTCAAACTCTAGCTTCACATTGTGTGGGACTTTCAAGAAACTGCTTCATTTCCAGTGATATTCTACAGAGTCCATGAATATACAACTGTTTTTCTTTGGATACAAGAAATACTTTGGTGGAGCGTGTATGCATTGGGTAATTCACTGCATAGGGCTGCAGATTTAAGCTTCTATTCACCTATCCTGATGGCAGAACTGAAGGTCCGATGGCTTTCTCTATCAATCTATCCTCCAAACACATATTTCTGAAAGGTATTCCAACAGACTTCAGAAAACGGTACATTCCCGCTCAGGAAAAGCTCATTTCTTCCTCTAGTAAAGAGAGCTCTCTCTTAAGTAGATAAATGGTGAAGACAACTTTGGTGAGAAACTCACTATATATGAAGTGATTTTACTTCAGAGGAATTTAGAAAACTTCAGATTATTCACTGTTTACTAAGAGAGCGTGATGCGCTAAAAGTGTTCAACTGTGATTTCACATTCATATTCACTTAGACTATTTCAATTCAGTTTAAAACTCCATTGGAGCATTTGAATGCATCCTTCTTCAGGCTGAACATTTCTCCTGTAATAGTGCTTTGGGTAAAACTACCGCATTCTGGCTTACTCTGGTGGATAAGGATATATTGGTGCCTGCTTCTTCACTCAGTTTCTGACCGAAAGTTCATTTACGTGGTCTTTGCTAAGAAACAGTCCCAAAGGAGATATTTTAGAAAAATACTTCAAAAAGATGGGTGAAAACAGTACGTTTCCAGGGACATTGTGCCTCTCCACCTTTCAATAGTAATGAACATTGAAAGAGCGCTGAAAGTGCTCCAGTCAGAGTTAGATTAAAACACGCCTTTTACAAAACATGCTATTCCACAGTGATTTCAAGGAATTCTTTACGTGTATACAAAAGAGAAAGGAATTTGGTGATGAACACTCAAACTCTAGCTTCACATTGTGTGGGACTTCAAGAAACTGCTTCATTTCCAGTGATATTCTATAGAATCCATGAATATACAACTGTTTTTCTTTGGATACAAGAAATACTTTGGTGGAGCGTGTCTGCATTGGGTAATTCACTGCATAGGGCTGCAGATTTAAGCTTCTATTCACCTATCCTGATGGCAGAACTGAAGGTCCGATGGCTTTCTCTATCAATCTATCCTCCAAACACATATTTCTGAAAGGTATTCCAACAGACTTCAGAAAACGGTACATTCCCGCTCAGGAAAAGCTCATTTCTTCCTCTAGTAAAGAGAGCTCTCTCTTAAGTAGATAAATGGTGAAGACAACTTTGGTGAGAAACTCACTATATATGAAGTGATTTTACTTCAGAGGAATTTAGAAAACTTCAGATTATTCACTGTTTACTAAGAGAGCGTGATGCGCTAAAAGTGTTCAACTGTGATTTCACATTCATATTCACTTAGACTATTTCAATTCAGTTTAAAACTCCATTGGAGCATTTGAATGCATCCTTCTTCAGGCTGAACATTTCTCCTGTAATAGTGCTTTGGGTAAAACTACCGCATTCTGGCTTACTCTGGTGGATAAGGATATATTGGTGCCTGCTTCTTCACTCATTGTCTGACCGAAAGTTCATTTACGTGGTCTTTGCTAAGAAACGGTCCCAAAGGAGATATTTTAGAAAAATACTTCAAAAAGATGGGTGAAAACAGTACGTTTCCAGAGACATTGTGCCTCTCCACCTTTCAATAGTAATGAACATTGAAAGAGCGCTGAAAGTGCTCCAGTCAGAGTTAGATTAAAACACGCCTTTTACAAAACATGCTATTCCACAGTGATTTCAAGGAATTCTTTACGTGTATACAAAAGAGAAAGGAATTTGGTGATGAACACTCAAACTCTAGCTTCACATTGTGTGGGACTTCAAGAAACTGCTTCATTTCCAGTGATATTCTATAGAATCCATGAATATACAACTGTTTTTCTTTGGATACAAGAAATACTTTGGTGGAGCGTGTGTGCATTGGGTAATTCACTGCATAGGGCTGCAGATTTAAGCTTCTATTCACCTATCCTGATGGCAGAACTGAAGGTCCGATGGCTTTCTCTATCAATCTATCCTCCAAACACATATTTCTGAAAGGTATTCCAACAGACTTCAGAAAACGGTACATTCCCGCTCAGGAAAAGCTCATTTCTTCCTCTAGTAAAGAGAGCTCTCTCTTAAGTAGATAAATGGTGAAGACAACTTTGGTGAGAAACTCACTATATATGAAGTGATTTTACTTCAGAGGAATTTAGAAAACTTCAGATTATTCACTGTTTACTAAGAGAGCGTGATGCGCTAAAAGTGTTCAACTGTGATTTCACATTCATATTCACTTAGACTATTTCAATTCAGTTTAAAACTCCATTGGAGCATTTGAATGCATCCTTCTTCAGGCTGAACATTTCTCCTGTAATAGTGCTTTGGGTAAAACTACCGCATTCTGGCTTACTCTGGTGGATAAGGATATATTGGTGCCTGCTTCTTCACTCATTGTCTGACCGAAAGTTCATTTACGTGGTCTTTGCTAAGAAACAGTCCCAAAGGAGATATTTTAGAAAAATACTTCAAAAAGATGGGTGAAAACAGTACGTTTCCAGGGACATTGTGCCTCTCCACCTTTCAATAGTAATGAACATTGAAAGAGCGTTGAAAGTGCTCCAGTCAGAGTTAGATTAAAACACGCCTTTTACAAAACATGCCATTCCACAGTGATTTCAAGGAATTCTTTACGTGTATACAAAAGAGAAAGGAATTTGGTGATGAACACTCAAACTCTAGCTTCACATTGTGTGGGACTTCAAGAAACTGCTTCATTTCCAGTGATATTCTATAGAATCCATGAATATACAACTGTTTTTCTTTGGATACAAGAAATACTTTGGTGGAGCGTGTCTGCATTGGGTAATTCACTGCATAGGGCTGCAGATTTAAGCTTCTATTCACCTATCCTGATGGCAGAACTGAAGGTCCGATGGCTTTCTCTATCAATCTATCCTCCAAACACATATTTCTGAAAGGTATTCCAACAGACTTCAGAAAACGGTACATTCCCGCTCAGGAAAAGCTCATTTCTTCCTCTAGTAAAGAGAGCTCTCTCTTAAGTAGATAAATGGTGAAGACAACTTTGGTGAGAAACTCACTATATATGAAGTGATTTTACTTCAGAGGAATTTAGAAAACTTCAGATTATTCACTGTTTACTAAGAGAGCGTGATGCGCTAAAAGTGTTCAACTGTGATTTCACATTCATATTCACTTAGACTATTTCAATTCAGTTTAAAACTCCATTGGAGCATTTGAATGCATCCTTCTTCAGGCTGAACATTTCTCCTGTAATAGTGCTTTGGGTAAAACTACCGCATTCTGGCTTACTCTGGTGGATAAGGATATATTGGTGCCTGCTTCTTCACTCATTGTCTGACCGAAAGTTCATTTACGTAGTCTTTGCTAAGAAACGGTCCCAAAGGAGATATTTTAGAAAAATACTTCCAAAAGATGGGTGAAAACAGTACGTTTCCAGGGACATTGTGCCTCTCCACCTTTCAATAGTAATGAACATTGAAAGAGCGTTGAAAGTGCTCCAGTCAGAGTTAGATTAAAACACGCCTTTTACAAAACATGCCATTCCACAGTGATTTCAAGGAATTCTTTACGTGTATACAAAAGAGAAAGGAATTTGGTGATGAACACTCAAACTCTAGCTTCACATTGTGTGGGACTTTCAAGAAACTGCTTCATTTCCAGTGATATTCTATAGAATCCATGAATATACAACTGTTTTTCTTTGGATACAAGAAATAGTTTGGTGGAGCGTGTCTGCATTGGGTAATTCACTGCATAGGGCTGCAGATTTAAGCTTCTATTCACCTATCCTGATGGCAGAACTGAAGGTCCGATGGCTTTCTCTATCAATCTATCCTCCAAACACATATTTCTGAAAGGTATTCCAACAGACTTCAGAAAACAGTACATTCCCGCTCAGGAAAAGCTCATTTCTTCCTCTAGTAAAGAGAGCTCTCTCTTAAGTAGATAAATGGTGAAGACAACTTTGGTGAGAAACTCACTATATATGAAGTGATTTTACTTCAGAGGAATTTAGAAAACTTCAGATTATTCACTGTTTACTAAGAGAGCGTGATGCGCTAAAAGTGTTCAACTGTGATTTCACATTCATATTCACTTAGACTATTTCAATTCAGTTTAAAACTCCATTGGAGCATTTGAATGCATCCTTCTTCAGGCTGAACATTTCTCCTGTAATAGTGCTTTGGGTAAAACTACCGCATTCTGGCTTACTCTGGTGGATAAGGATATATTGGTGCCTGCTTCTTCACTCATTGTCTGACCGAAAGTTCATTTACGTAGTCTTTGCTAAGAAACGGTCCCAAAGGAGATATTTTAGAAAAATACTTCAAAAAGATGGGTGAAAACAGTACGTTTCCAGGGACATTGTGCCTCTCCACCTTTCAATAGTAATGAACATTGAAAGAGCGTTGAAAGTGCTCCAGTCAGAGTTAGATTAAAACACGCCTTTTACAAAACATGCTATTCCACAGTGATTTCAAGGAATTCTCTACGTGTATACAAAAGAGAAAGGAATTTGGTGATGAACACTCAAACTCTAGCTTCACATTGTGTGGGACTTTCAAGAAACTGCTTCATTTCCAGTGATATTCTACAGAGTCCATGAATATACAACTGTTTTTCTTTGGATAGAAGAAATACTTTGGTGGAGCGTGTCTGCATTGGGTAATTCACTGCATAGGGCTGCAGATTTAAGCTTCTATTCACCTATCCTGATGGCAGAACTGAAGGTCCGATGGCTTTCTCTATCAATCTATCCTCCAAACACATATTTCTGAAAGGTATTCCAACAGACTTCAGAAAACGGTACATTCCCGCTCAGGAAAAGCTCATTTCTTCCTCTAGTAAAGAGAGCTCTCTCTTAAGTAGATAAATGGTGAAGACAACTTTGGTGAGAAACTCACTATATATGAAGTGATTTTACTTCAGAGGAATTTAGAAAACTTCAGATTATTCACTGTTTACTAAGAGAGCGTGATGCGCTAAAAGTGTTCAACTGTGATTTCACATTCATATTCACTTAGACTATTTCAATTCAGTTTAAAACTCCATTGGAGCATTTGAATGCATCCTTCTTCAGGCTGAACATTTCTCCTGTAATAGTGCTTTGGGTAAAACTACCGCATTCTGGCTTACTCTGGTGGATAAGGATATATTGGTGCCTGCTTCTTCACTCAGTTTCTGACCGAAAGTTCATTTACGTGGTCTTTGCTAAGAAACAGTCCCAAAGGAGATATTTTAGAAAAATACTTCAAAAAGATGGGTGAAAACAGTACGTTTCCAGGGACATTGTGCCTCTCCACCTTTCAATAGTAATGAACATTGAAAGAGCGTTGAAAGTGCTCCAGTCAGAGTTACATTAAAACACGCCTTTTACAAAACATGCCATTCCACAGTGATTTCAAGGAATTCTTTACGTGTATACAAAAGAGAAAGGAATTTGGTGATGAACACTCAAACTCTAGCTTCACATTGTGTGGGACTTCAAGAAACTGCTTCATTTCCAGTGATATTCTACAGAGTCCATGAATATACAACTGTTTTTCTTTGGATACAAGAAATACTTTGGTGGAGCGTGTATGCATTGGGTAATTCACTGCATGGGGCTGCAGATTTAAGCTTCTATTCACCTATCCTGATGGCAGAACTGAAGGTGCGATGGCTTTCTCTATCAATCTATCCTCCAAACACATATTTCTGAAAGGTATTCCAACAGACTTCAGAAAACGGTACATTCCCGCTCAGGAAAAGCTCATTTCTTCCTCTAGTAAAGAGAGCTCTCTCTTAAGTAGATAAATGGTGAAGACAACTTTGGTGAGAAACTCACTATATATGAAGTGATTTTACTTCAGAGGAATTTAGAAAACTTCAGATTATTCACTGTTTACTAAGAGAGCGTGATGCGCTAAAAGTGTTCAACTGTGATTTCACATTCATATTCACTTAGACTATTTCAATTCAGTTTAAAACTCCATTGGAGCATTTGAATGCATCCTTCTTCAGGCTGAACATTTCTCCTGTAATAGTGCTTTGGGTGAAACTACCGCATTCTGGCTTACTCTGGTGGATAAGGATATATTGGTGTCTGCTTCTTCTTCATTGTCTGACCGAAAGTTCATTCACGTAGTCTTTGCTAAGAAACGGTCCCAAAGGAGATATTTTAGAAAAATACTTCAAAAAGATGGGTGAAAACAGTATGTTTCCAGGGACATTGTGCCTCTCCCCCTTTCAATAGTAATGAACATTGAAAGAGCGCTGAAAGTGCTCCAGTCAGAGTTAGATTAAAACACGCCTTTTACAAAACATGCTATTCCACAGTGATTTCAAGGAATTCTTTACGTGTATACAAAAGAGAAAGGAATTTGGTGATGAACACTCAAACTCTAGCTTCACATTGTGTGGGACTTTCAAGAAACTGCTTCATTTCCAGTGATATTCTATAGAATCCATGAATATACAACTGTTTTTCTTTGGATACAAGAAATAGTTTGGTGGAGCGTGTCTGCATTGGGTAATTCACTGCATAGGGCTGCAGATTTAAGCTTCTATTCACCTATCCTGATGGCAGAACTGAAGGTCCGATGGCTTTCTCTATCAATCTATCCTCCAAACACATATTTCTGAAAGGTATTCCAACAGACTTCAGAAAACAGTACATTCCCGCTCAGGAAAAGCTCATTTCTTCCTCTAGTAAAGAGAGCTCTCTCTTAAGTAGATAAATGGTGAAGACAACTTTGGTGAGAAACTCACTATATATGAAGTGATTTTACTTCAGAGGAATTTAGAAAACTTCAGATTATTCACTGTTTACTAAGAGAGCGTGATGCGCTAAAAGTGTTCAACTGTGATTTCACATTCATATTCACTTAGACTATTTCAATTCAGTTTAAAACTCCATTGGAGCATTTGAATGCATCCTTCTTCAGGCTGAACATTTCTCCTGTAATAGTGCTTTGGGTAAAACTACCGCATTCTGGCTTACTCTGGTGGATAAGGATATATTGGTGCCTGCTTCTTCACTCATTGTCTGACCGAAAGTTCATTTACGTGGTCTTTGCTAAGAAACAGTCCCAAAGGAGATATTTTAGAAAAATACTTCAAAAAGATGGGTGAAAACAGTACGTTTCCAGGGACATTGTGCCTCTCCACCTTTCAATAGTAATGAACATTGAAAGAGCGTTGAAAGTGCTCCAGTCAGAGTTACATTAAAACACGCCTTTTACAAAACATGCCATTCCACAGTGATTTCAAGGAATTCTTTACGTGTATACAAAAGAGAAAGGAATTTGGTGATGAACACTCAAACTCTAGCTTCACATTGTGTGGGACTTCAAGAAACTGCTTCATTTCCAGTGATATTCTATAGAATCCATGAATATACAACTGTTTTTCTTTGGATATAAGAAATACTTTGGTGGAGCGTGTCTGCATTGGGTAATTCACTGCATAGGGCTGCAGATTTAAGCTTCTATTCACCTATCCTGATGGCAGAACTGAAGGTCCGATGGCTTTCTCTATCAATCTATCCTCCAAACACATATTTCTGAAAGGTATTCCAACAGACTTCAGAAAACGGTACATTCCCGCTCAGGAAAAGCTCATTTCTTCCTCTAGTAAAGAGAGCTCTCTCTTAAGTAGATAAATGGTGAAGACAACTTTGGTGAGAAACTCACTATATATGAAGTGATTTTACTTCAGAGGAATTTAGAAAACTTCAGATTATTCACTGTTTACTAAGAGAGCGTGATGCGCTAAAAGTGTTCAACTGTGATTTCACATTCATATTCACTTAGACTATTTCAATTCAGTTTAAAACTCCATTGGAGCATTTGAATGCATCCTTCTTCAGGCTGAACATTTCTCCTGTAATAGTGCTTTGGGTGAAACTACCGCATTCTGGCTTACTCTGGTGGATAAGGATATATTGGTGCCTGCTTCTTCACTCAGTTTCTGACCGAAAGTTCATTTACGTGGTCTTTGCTAAGAAACGGTCTCAAAGGAGATATTTTAGAAAAATACTTCAAAAAGATGGGTGAAAACAGTATGTTTCCAGGGACATTGTGCCTCTCCCCCTTTCAATAGTAATGAACATTGAAAGAGCGTTGAAAGTGCTCCAGTCAGAGTTAGATTAAAACACGCCTTTTACAAAACATGCCATTCCACAGTGATTTCAAGGAATTCTCTACGTGTATACAAAAGAGAAAGGAACTTGGTGATGAACACTCAAACTGTAGCTTCACATTGTGTGGGACATTCAAGAAACTGCTTCATTTCCAGTGATATTCTACAGAGTCCATGAATATACAACTGTTTTTCTTTGGATAGAAGAAATACTTTGGTGGAGCGTGTCTGCATTGGGTAATTCACTGCATAGGGCTGCAGATTTAAGCTTCTATTCACCTATCCTGATGGCAGAACTGAAGGTCCGATGGCTTTCTCTATCAATCTATCCTCCAAACACATATTTCTGAAAGGTATTCCAACAGACTTCAGAAAACGGTACATTCCCGCTCAGGAAAAGCTCATTTCTTCCTCTAGTAAAGAGAGCTCTCTCTTAAGTAGATAAATGGTGAAGACAACTTTGGTGAGAAACTCACTATATATGAAGTGATTTTACTTCAGAGGAATTTAGAAAACTTCAGATTATTCACTGTTTACTAAGAGAGCGTGATGCGCTAAAAGTGTTCAACTGTGATTTCACATTCATATTCACTTAGACTATTTCAATTCAGTTTAAAACTCCATTGGAGCATTTGAATGCATCCTTCTTCAGGCTGAACATTTCTCCTGTAATAGTGCTTTGGGTAAAACTACCGCATTCTGGCTTACTCTGGTGGATAAGGATATATTGGTGCCTGCTTCTTCACTCATTGTCTGACCGAAAGTTCATTTACGTGGTCTTTGCTAAGAAACAGTCCCAAAGGAGATATTTTAGAAAAATACTTCAAAAAGATGGGTGAAAACAGTACGTTTCCAGGGACATTGTGCCTCTCCACCTTTCAATAGTAATGAACATTGAAAGAGCGTTGAAAGTGCTCCAGTCAGAGTTACATTAAAACACGCCTTTTACAAAACATGCCATTCCACAGTGATTTCAAGGAATTCTTTACGTGTATACAAAAGAGAAAGGAATTTGGTGATGAACACTCAAACTCTAGCTTCACATTGTGTGGGACTTCAAGAAACTGCTTCATTTCCAGTGATATTCTATAGAATCCATGAATATACAACTGTTTTTCTTTGGATATAAGAAATACTTTGGTGGAGCGTGTCTGCATTGGGTAATTCACTGCATAGGGCTGCAGATTTAAGCTTCTATTCACCTATCCTGATGGCAGAACTGAAGGTCCGATGGCTTTCTCTATCAATCTATCCTCCAAACACATATTTCTGAAAGGTATTCCAACAGACTTCAGAAAACGGTACATTCCCGCTCAGGAAAAGCTCATTTCTTCCTCTAGTAAAGAGAGCTCTCTCTTAAGTAGATAAATGGTGAAGACAACTTTGGTGAGAAACTCACTATATATGAAGTGATTTTACTTCAGAGGAATTTAGAAAACTTCAGATTATTCACTGTTTACTAAGAGAGCGTGATGCGCTAAAAGTGTTCAACTGTGATTTCACATTCATATTCACTTAGACTATTTCAATTCAGTTTAAAACTCCATTGGAGCATTTGAATGCATCCTTCTTCAGGCTGAACATTTCTCCTGTAATAGTGCTTTGGGTAAAACTACCGCATTCTGGCTTACTCTGGTGGATAAGGATATATTGGTGCCTGCTTCTTCACTCATTGTCTGACCGAAAGTTCATTTACGTGGTCTTTGCTAAGAAACAGTCCCAAAGGAGATATTTTAGAAAAATACTTCAAAAAGATGGGTGAAAACAGTACGTTTCCAGGGACATTGTGCCTCTCCACCTTTCAATAGTAATGAACATTGAAAGAGCGTTGAAAGTGCTCCAGTCAGAGTTACATTAAAACACGCCTTTTACAAAACATGCCATTCCACAGTGATTTCAAGGAATTCTTTACGTGTATACAAAAGAGAAAGGAACTTGGTGATGAACACTCAAACTCTAGCTTCACATTGTGTGGGACTTTCAAGAAACTGCTTCATTTCCAGTGATATTCTACAGAGTCCATGAATATACAACTGTTTTTCTTTGGATAGAAGAAATACTTTGGTGGAGCGTGTATGCATTGGGTAATTCACTGCATGGGGCTGCAGATTTAAGCTTCTATTCACCTATCCTGATGGCAGAACTGAAGGTCCGATGGCTTTCTCTATCAATCTATCCTCCAAACACATATTTCTGAAAGGTATTCCAACAGACTTCAGAAAACGGTACATTCCCGCTCAGGAAAAGCTCATTTCTTCCTCTAGTAAAGAGAGCTCTCTCTTAAGTAGATAAACGGTGAAGACAACTTTGGTGAGAAACTCACTATACATGAAGTGATTTTACTTCAGAGGAATTTAGAAAACTTCAGATTATTCACTGTTTACTAAGAGAGCGTGATGCGCTAAAAGTGTTCAACTGTGATTTCACATTCATATTCACTTAGACTATTTCAATTCAGTTGAAAACTCCATTGGAGCATTTGAATGCATCCTTCTTCAGGCTGAACATTTCTCCTGTAATACTGCTTTGGGTAAAACTACCGCATTCTGGCTTACTCTGGTAGATAAGGATATATTGGTGCCTGCTTCTTCACTCATTGTCTGACCGAAAGTTCATTTACGTGGTCTTTGCTAAGAAACAGTCCCAAAGGAGATATTTTAGAAAAATACTTCAAAAAGATGGGTGAAAACAGTACGTTTCCAGGGACATTGTGCCTCTCCACCTTTCAATAGTAATGAACATTGAAAGAGCGTTGAAAGTGCTCCAGTCAGAGTTAGATTAAAACACGCCTTTTACAAAACATGCCATTCCACAGTGATTTCAAGGAATTCTCTACGTGTATACAAAAGAGAAAGGAACTTGGTGATGAACACTCAAACTGTAGCTTCACATTGTGTGGGACATTCAAGAAACTGCTTCATTTCCAGTGATATTCTACAGAGTCCATGAATATACAACTGTTTTTCTTTGGATAGAAGAAATACTTTGGTGGAGCGTGTGTGCATTGGGTAATTCACTGCATAGGGCTGCAGATTTAAGCTTCTATTCACCTATCCTGATGGCAGAACTGAAGGTCCGATGGCTTTCTCTATCAATCTATCCTCCAAACACATATTTCTGAAAGGTATTCCAACAGACTTCAGAAAACGGTACATTCCCGCTCAGGAAAAGCTCATTTCTTCCTCTAGTAAAGAGAGCTCTCTCTTAAGTAGATAAATGGTGAAGACAACTTTGGTGAGAAACTCACTATATATGAAGTGATTTTACTTCAGAGGAATTTAGAAAACTTCAGATTATTCACTGTTTACTAAGAGAGCGTGATGCGCTAAAAGTGTTCAACTGTGATTTCACATTCATATTCACTTAGACTATTTCAATTCAGTTTAAAACTCCATTGGAGCATTTGAATGCATCCTTCTTCAGGCTGAACATTTCTCCTGTAATAGTGCTTTGGGTAAAACTACCACATTCTGGCTTACTCTGGTGGATAAGGATATATTGGTGCCTGCTTCTTCACTCATTTTCTGACCGAAAGTTCATTTACGTAGTCTTTGCTAAGAAACAGTCCCAAAGGAGATATTTTAGAAAAATACTTCAAAAAGATGGGTGAAAACAGTACGTTTCCAGGGACATTGTGCCTCTCCACCTTTCAATAGTAATGAACATTGAAAGAGCGTTGAAAGTGCTCCAGTCAGAGTTAGATTAAAACACGCCTTTTACAAAACATGCCATTCCACAGTGATTTCAAGGAATTCTCTACGTGTATACAAAAGAGAAAGGAACTTGGTGATGAACACTCAAACTGTAGCTTCACATTGTGTGGGACATTCAAGAAACTGCTTCATTTCCAGTGATATTCTATAGAGTCCATGAATATACAACTGTTTTTCTTTGGATAGAAGAAATACTTTGGTGGAGCGTGTCTGCATTGGGTAATTCACTGCATAGGGCTGCAGATTTAAGCTTCTATTCACCTATCCTGATGGCAGAACTGAAGGTCCGATGGCTTTCTCTATCAATCTATCCTCCAAACACATATTTCTGAAAGGTATTCCAACAGACTTCAGAAAACGGTACATTCCCGCTCAGGAAAAGCTCATTTCTTCCTCTAGTAAAGAGAGCTCTCTCTTAAGTAGATAAATGGTGAAGACAACTTTGGTGAGAAACTCACTATATATGAAGTGATTTTACTTCAGAGGAATTTAGAAAACTTCAGATTATTCACTGTTTACTAAGAGAGCGTGATGCGCTAAAAGTGTTCAACTGTGATTTCACATTCATATTCACTTAGACTATTTCAATTCAGTTTAAAACTCCATTGGAGCATTTGAATGCATCCTTCTTCAGGCTGAACATTTCTCCTGTAATAGTGCTTTGGGTGAAACTACCGCATTCTGGCTTACTCTGGTGGATAAGGATATATTGGTGCCTGCTTCTTCACTCATTGTCTGACCGAAAGTTCATTTACGTAGTCTTTGCTTAAGAAACAGTCCCAAAGGAGATATTTTAGAAAAATACTTCAAAAAGATGGGTGAAAACAGTACGTTTCCAGGGACATTGTGCCTCTCCACCTTTCAATAGTAATGAACATTGAAAGAGCGTTGAAAGTGCTCCAGTCAGAGTTACATTAAAACACGCCTTTTACAAAACATGCCATTCCACAGTGATTTCAAGGAATTCTCTACGTGTATACAAAAGAGAAAGGAACTTGGTGATGAACACTCAAACTGTAGCTTCACATTGTGTGGGACATTCAAGAAACTGCTTCATTTCCAGTGATATTCTACAGAGGCCATGAATATACAACTGTTTTTCTTTGGATAGAAGAAATACTTTGGTGGAGCGTGTATGCATTGGGTAATTCACTGCATGGGGCTGCAGATTTAAGCTTCTATTCACCTATCCTGATGGCAGAACTGAAGGTCCGATGGCTTTCTCTATCAATCTATCCTCCAAACACATATTTCTGAAAGGTATTCCAACAGACTTCAGAAAACGGTACATTCCCGCTCAGGAAAAGCTCATTTCTTCCTCTAGTAAAGAGAGCTCTCTCTTAAGTAGATAAACGGTGAAGACAACTTTGGTGAGAAACTCACTATACATGAAGTGATTTTACTTCAGAGGAATTTAGAAAACTTCAGATTATTCACTGTTTACTAAGAGAGCGTGATGCGCTAAAAGTGTTCAACTGTGATTTCACATTCATATTCACTTAGACTATTTCAATTCAGTTTAAAACTCCATTGGAGCATTTGAATGCATCCTTCTTCAGGCTGAACATTTCTCCTGTAATAGTGCTTTGGGTAAAACTACCGCATTCTGGCTTACTCTGGTGGATAAGGATATATTGGTGCCTGCTTCTTCACTCATTGTCTGACCGAAAGTTCATTTACGTGGTCTTTGCTAAGAAACAGTCCCAAAGGAGATATTTTAGAAAAATACTTCAAAAAGATGGGTGAAAACAGTACGTTTCCAGGGACATTGTGCCTCTCCACCTTTCAATAGTAATGAACATTGAAAGAGCGTTGAAAGTGCTCCAGTCAGAGTTACATTAAAACACGCCTTTTACAAAACATGCCATTCCACAGTGATTTCAAGGAATTCTTTACGTGTATACAAAAGAGAAAGGAATTTGGTGATGAACACTCAAACTCTAGCTTCACATTGTGTGGGACTTCAAGAAACTGCTTCATTTCCAGTGATATTCTATAGAATCCATGAATATACAACTGTTTTTCTTTGGATAGAAGAAATACTTTGGTGGAGCGTGTGTGCATTGGGTAATTCACTGCATAGGGCTGCAGATTTAAGCTTCTATTCACCTATCCTGATGGCAGAACTGAAGGTCCGATGGCTTTCTCTATCAATCTATCCTCCAAACACATATTTCTGAAAGGTATTCCAACAGACTTCAGAAAACGGTACATTCCCGCTCAGGAAAAGCTCATTTCTTCCTCTAGTAAAGAGAGCTCTCTCTTAAGTAGATAAATGGTGAAGACAACTTTGGTGAGAAACTCACTATATATGAAGTGATTTTACTTCAGAGGAATTTAGAAAACTTCAGATTATTCACTGTTTACTAAGAGAGCGTGATGCGCTAAAAGTGTTCAACTGTGATTTCACATTCATATTCACTTAGACTATTTCAATTCAGTTTAAAACTCCATTGGAGCATTTGAATGCATCCTTCTTCAGGCTGAACATTTCTCCTGTAATAGTGCTTTGGGTAAAACTACCACATTCTGGCTTACTCTGGTGGATAAGGATATATTGGTGCCTGCTTCTTCACTCATTTTCTGACCGAAAGTTCATTTACGTAGTCTTTGCTAAGAAACAGTCCCAAAGGAGATATTTTAGAAAAATACTTCAAAAAGATGGGTGAAAACAGTACGTTTCCAGGGACATTGTGCCTCTCCACCTTTCAATAGTAATGAACATTGAAAGAGCGTTGAAAGTGCTCCAGTCAGAGTTAGATTAAAACACGCCTTTTACAAAACATGCCATTCCACAGTGATTTCAAGGAATTCTTTACGTGTATACAAAAGAGAAAGGAATTTGGTGATGAACACTCAAACTCTAGCTTCACATTGTGTGGGACTTTCAAGAAACTGCTTCATTTCCAGTGATATTCTACAGAGTCCATGAATATACAACTGTTTTTCTTTGGATAGAAGAAATACTTTGGTGGAGCGTGTCTGCATTGGGTAATTCACTGCATAGGGCTGCAGATTTAAGCTTCTATTCACCTATCCTGATGGCAGAACTGAAGGTCCGATGGCTTTCTCTATCAATCTATCCTCCAAACACATATTTCTGAAAGGTATTCCAACAGACTTCAGAAAACAGTACATTCCCGCTCAGGAAAAGCTCATTTCTTCCTCTAGTAAAGAGAGCTCTCTCTTAAGTAGATAAACGGTGAAGACAACTTTGGTGAGAAACTCACTATACATGAAGTGATTTTACTTCAGAGGAATTTAGAAAACTTCAGATTATTCACTGTTTACTAAGAGAGCGTGATGCGCTAAAAGTGTTCAACTGTGATTTCACATTCATATTCACTTAGACTATTTCAATTCAGTTTAAAACTCCATTGGAGCATTTGAATGCATCCTTCTTCAGGCTGAACATTTCTCCTGTAATATTGCTTTGGGTAAAACTACCGCATTCTGGCTTACTCTGGTAGATAAGGATATATTGGTGCCTGCTTCTTCACTCAGTTTCTGACCGAAAGTTCATTTACGTGGTCTTTGCTAAGAAACAGTCCCAAAGGAGATATTTTAGAAAAATACTTCAAAAAGATGGGTGAAAACAGTACGTTTCCAGGGACATTGTGCCTCTCCACCTTTCAATAGTAATGAACATTGAAAGAGCGTTGAAAGTGCTCCAGTCAGAGTTACATTAAAACACGCCTTTTACAAAACATGCCATTCCACAGTGATTTCAAGGAATTCTCTACGTGTATACAAAAGAGAAAGGAATTTGGTGATGAACACTCAAACTCTAGCTTCACATTGTGTGGGACTTTCAAGAAACTGCTTCATTTCCAGTGATATTCTATAGAGTCCATGAATATACAACTGTTTTTCTTTGGATAGAAGAAATACTTTGGTGGAGCGTGTATGCATTGGGTAATTCACTGCATAGGGCTGCAGATTTAAGCTTCTATTCACCTATCCTGATGGCAGAACTGAAGGTCCGATGGCTTTCTCTATCAATCTATCCTCCAAACACATATTTCTGAAAGGTATTCCAACAGACTTCAGAAAACGGTACATTCCCGCTCAGGAAAAGCTCATTTCTTCCTCTAGTAAAGAGAGCTCTCTCTTAAGTAGATAAACGGTGAAGACAACTTTGGTGAGAAACTCACTATACATGAAGTGATTTTACTTCAGAGGAATTTAGAAAACTTCAGATTATTCACTGTTTACTAAGAGAGCGTGATGCGCTAAAAGTGTTCAACTGTGATTTCACATTCATATTCACTTAGACTATTTCAATTCAGTTTAAAACTCCATTGGAGCATTTGAATGCATCCTTCTTCAGGCTGAACATTTCTCCTGTAATAGTGCTTTGGGTAAAACTACCGCATTCTGGCTTACTCTGGTGGATAAGGATATATTGGTGCCTGCTTCTTCACTCATTGTCTGACCGAAAGTTCATTTACGTGGTCTTTGCTAAGAAACAGTCCCAAAGGAGATATTTTAGAAAAATACTTCAAAAAGATGGGTGAAAACAGTACGTTTCCAGGGACATTGTGCCTCTCCACCTTTCAATAGTAATGAACATTGAAAGAGCGTTGAAAGTGCTCCAGTCAGAGTTAGATTAAAACACGCCTTTTACAAAACATGCCATTCCACAGTGATTTCAAGGAATTCTCTACGTGTATACAAAAGAGAAAGGAACTTGGTGATGAACACTCAAACTCTAGCTTCACATTGTGTGGGACTTTCAAGAAACTGCTTCATTTCCAGTGATATTCTACAGAGTCCATGAATATACAACTGTTTTTCTTTGGATAGAAGAAATACTTTGGTGGAGCGTGTGTGCATTGGGTAATTCACTGCATAGGGCTGCAGATTTAAGCTTCTATTCACCTATCCTGATGGCAGAACTGAAGGTCCGATGGCTTTCTCTATCAATCTATCCTCCAAACACATATTTCTGAAAGGTATTCCAACAGACTTCAGAAAACGGTACATTCCCGCTCAGGAAAAGCTCATTTCTTCCTCTAGTAAAGAGAGCTCTCTCTTAAGTAGATAAATGGTGAAGACAACTTTGGTGAGAAACTCACTATATATGAAGTGATTTTACTTCAGAGGAATTTAGAAAACTTCAGATTATTCACTGTTTACTAAGAGAGCGTGATGCGCTAAAAGTGTTCAACTGTGATTTCACATTCATATTCACTTAGACTATTTCAATTCAGTTTAAAACTCCATTGGAGCATTGGAATGCATCCTTCTTCAGGCTGAACATTTCTCCTGTAATAGTGCTTTGGGTAAAATACCGCATTCTGGCTTACTCTGGTGGATAAGGATATATTGGTGCCTGCTTCTTCACTCAGTTTCTGACCGAAAGTTCATTTACGTGGTCTTTGCTAAGAAACAGTCCCAAAGGAGATATTTTAGAAAAATACTTCAAAAAGATGGGTGAAAACAGTACGTTTCCAGGGACATTGTGCCTCTCCACCTTTCAATAGTAATGAACATTGAAAGAGCGTTGAAAGTGCTCCAGTCAGAGTTACATTAAAACACGCCTTTTACAAAACATGCCATTCCACAGTGATTTCAAGGAATTCTCTACGTGTATACAAAAGAGAAAGGAATTTGGTGATGAACACTCAAACTCTAGCTTCACATTGTGTGGGACTTTCAAGAAACTGCTTCATTTCCAGTGATATTCTACAGAGTCCATGAATATACAACTGTTTTTCTTTGGATAGAAGAAATACTTTGGTGGAGCGTGTCTGCATTGGGTAATTCACTGCATAGGGCTGCAGATTTAAGCTTCTATTCACCTATCCTGATGGCAGAACTGAAGGTCCGATGGCTTTCTCTATCAATCTATCCTCCAAACACATATTTCTGAAAGGTATTCCAACAGACTTCAGAAAACGGTACATTCCCGCTCAGGAAAAGCTCATTTCTTCCTCTAGTAAAGAGAGCTCTCTCTTAAGTAGATAAACGGTGAAGACAACTTTGGTGAGAAACTCACTATACATGAAGTGATTTTACTTCAGAGGAATTTAGAAAACTTCAGATTATTCACTGTTTACTAAGAGAGCGTGATGCGCTAAAAGTGTTCAACTGTGATTTCACATTCATATTCACTTAGACTATTTCAATTCAGTTTAAAACTCCATTGGAGCATTTGAATGCATCCTTCTTCAGGCTGAACATTTCTCCTGTAATATTGCTTTGGGTAAAACTACCGCATTCTGGCTTACTCTGGTAGATAAGGATATATTGGTGCCTGCTTCTTCACTCATTGTCTGACCGAAAGTTCATTTACGTGGTCTTTGCTAAGAAACAGTCCCAAAGGAGATATTTTAGAAAAATACTTCAAAAAGATGGGTGAAAACAGTACGTTTCCAGGGACATTGTGCCTCTCCACCTTTCAATAGTAATGAACATTGAAAGAGCGTTGAAAGTGCTCCAGTCAGAGTTACATTAAAACACGCCTTTTACAAAACATGCCATTCCACAGTGATTTCAAGGAATTCTCTACGTGTATACAAAAGAGAAAGGAATTTGGTGATGAACACTCAAACTCTAGCTTCACATTGTGTGGGACTTTCAAGAAACTGCTTCATTTCCAGTGATATTCTACAGAGTCCATGAATATACAACTGTTTTTCTTTGGATAGAAGAAATACTTTGGTGGAGCGTGTCTGCATTGGGTAATTCACTGCATAGGGCTGCAGATTTAAGCTTCTATTCACCTATCCTGATGGCAGAACTGAAGGTCCGATGGCTTTCTCTATCAATCTATCCTCCAAACACATATTTCTGAAAGGTATTCCAACAGACTTCAGAAAACGGTACATTCCCGCTCAGGAAAAGCTCATTTCTTCCTCTAGTAAAGAGAGCTCTCTCTTAAGTAGATAAACGGTGAAGACAACTTTGGTGAGAAACTCACTATACATGAAGTGATTTTACTTCAGAGGAATTTAGAAAACTTCAGATTATTCACTGTTTACTAAGAGAGCGTGATGCGCTAAAAGTGTTCAACTGTGATTTCACATTCATATTCACTTAGACTATTTCAATTCAGTTTAAAACTCCATTGGAGCATTTGAATGCATCCTTCTTCAGGCTGAACATTTCTCCTGTAATAGTGCTTTGGGTAAAACTACCGCATTCTGGCTTACTCTGGTGGATAAGGATATATTGGTGCCTGCTTCTTCACTCATTGTCTGACCGAAAGTTCATTTACGTGGTCTTTGCTAAGAAACAGTCCCAAAGGAGATATTTTAGAAAAATACTTCAAAAAGATGGGTGAAAACAGTACGTTTCCAGGGACATTGTGCCTCTCCACCTTTCAATAGTAATGAACATTGAAAGAGCGTTGAAAGTGCTCCAGTCAGAGTTACATTAAAACACGCCTTTTACAAAACATGCCATTCCACAGTGATTTCAAGGAATTCTTTACGTGTATACAAAAGAGAAAGGAATTTGGTGATGAACACTCAAACTCTAGCTTCACATTGTGTGGGACTTTCAAGAAACTGCTTCATTTCCAGTGATATTCTATAGAATCCATGAATATACAACTGTTTTTCTTTGGATACAAGAAATAGTTTGGTGGAGCGTGTCTGCATTGGGTAATTCACTGCATAGGGCTGCAGATTTAAGCTTCTATTCACCTATCCTGATGGCAGAACTGAAGGTCCGATGGCTTTCTCTATCAATCTATCCTCCAAACACATATTTCTGAAAGGTATTCCAACAGACTTCAGAAAACGGTACATTCCCGCTCAGGAAAAGCTCATTTCTTCCTCTAGTAAAGAGAGCTCTCTCTTAAGTAGATAAATGGTGAAGACAACTTTGGTGAGAAACTCACTATACATGAAGTGATTTTACTTCAGAGGAATTTAGAAAACTTCAGATTATTCACTGTTTACTAAGAGAGCGTGATGCGCTAAAAGTGTTCAACTGTGATTTCACATTCATATTCACTTAGACTATTTCAATTCAGTTTAAAACTCCATTGGAGCATTTGAATGCATCCTTCTTCAGGCTGAACATTTCTCCTGTAATAGTGCTTTGGGTAAAACTACCGCATTCTGGCTTACTCTGGTGGATAAGGATATATTGGTGCCTGCTTCTTCACTCATTGTCTGACCGAAAGTTCATTTACGTGGTCTTTGCTAAGAAACAGTCCCAAAGGAGATATTTTAGAAAAATACTTCAAAAAGATGGGTGAAAACAGTACGTTTCCAGGGACATTGTGCCTCTCCACCTTTCAATAGTAATGAACATTGAAAGAGCGTTGAAAGTGCTCCAGTCAGAGTTACATTAAAACACGCCTTTTACAAAACATGCCATTCCACAGTGATTTCAAGGAATTCTCTACGTGTATACAAAAGAGAAAGGAACTTGGTGATGAACACTCAAACTGTAGCTTCACATTGTGTGGGACATTCAAGAAACTGCTTCATTTCCAGTGATATTCTACAGAGTCCATGAATATACAACTGTTTTTCTTTGGATACAAGAAATACTTTGGTGGAGCGTGTCTGCATTGGGTAATTCACTGCATAGGGCTGCAGATTTAAGCTTCTATTCACCTATCCTGATGGCAGAACTGAAGGTCCGATGGCTTTCTCTATCAATCTATCCTCCAAACACATATTTCTGAAAGGTATTCCAACAGACTTCAGAAAACGGTACATTCCCGCTCAGGAAAAGCTCATTTCTTCCTCTAGTAAAGAGAGCTCTCTCTTAAGTAGATAAATGGTGAAGACAACTTTGGTGAGAAACTCACTATACATGAAGTGATTTTACTTCAGAGGAATTTAGAAAACTTCAGATTATTCACTGTTTACTAAGAGAGCGTGATGCGCTAAAAGTGTTCAACTGTGATTTCACATTCATATTCACTTAGACTATTTCAATTCAGTTTAAAACTCCATTGGAGCATTTGAATGCATCCTTCTTCAGGCTGAACATTTCTCCTGTAATAGTGCTTTGGGTAAAACTACCGCATTCTGGCTTACTCTGGTGGATAAGGATATATTGGTGCCTGCTTCTTCACTCATTGTCTGACCGAAAGTTCATTTACGTGGTCTTTGCTAAGAAACAGTCCCAAAGGAGATATTTTAGAAAAATACTTCAAAAAGATGGGTGAAAACAGTACGTTTCCAGGGACATTGTGCCTCTCCACCTTTCAATAGTAATGAACATTGAAAGAGCGTTGAAAGTGCTCCAGTCAGAGTTACATTAAAACACGCCTTTTACAAAACATGCCATTCCACAGTGATTTCAAGGAATTCTTTACGTGTATACAAAAGAGAAAGGAATTTGGTGATGAACACTCAAACTCTAGCTTCACATTGTGTGGGACTTCAAGAAACTGCTTCATTTCCAGTGATATTCTATAGAATCCATGAATATACAACTGTTTTTCTTTGGATATAAGAAATACTTTGGTGGAGCGTGTCTGCATTGGGTAATTCACTGCATAGGGCTGCAGATTTAAGCTTCTATTCACCTATCCTGATGGCAGAACTGAAGGTCCGATGGCTTTCTCTATCAATCTATCCTCCAAACACATATTTCTGAAAGGTATTCCAACAGACTTCAGAAAACAGTACATTCCCGCTCAGGAAAAGCTCATTTCTTCCTCTAGTAAAGAGAGCTCTCTCTTAAGTAGATAAATGGTGAAGACAACTTTGGTGAGAAACTCACTATATATGAAGTGATTTTACTTCAGAGGAATTTAGAAAACTTCAGATTATTCACTGTTTACTAAGAGAGCGTGATGCGCTAAAAGTGTTCAACTGTGATTTCACATTCATATTCACTTAGACTATTTCAATTCAGTTTAAAACTCCATTGGAGCATTTGAATGCATCCTTCTTCAGGCTGAACATTTCTCCTGTAATATTGCTTTGGGTAAAACTACCGCATTCTGGCTTACTCTGGTAGATAAGGATATATTGGTGCCTGCTTCTTCACTCATTGTCTGACCGAAAGTTCATTTACGTGGTCTTTGCTAAGAAACAGTCCCAAAGGAGATATTTTAGAAAAATACTTCAAAAAGATGGGTGAAAACAGTACGTTTCCAGGGACATTGTGCCTCTCCACCTTTCAATAGTAATGAACATTGAAAGAGCGTTGAAAGTGCTCCAGTCAGAGTTACATTAAAACACGCCTTTTACAAAACATGCCATTCCACAGTGATTTCAAGGAATTCTCTACGTGTATACAAAAGAGAAAGGAACTTGGTGATGAACACTCAAACTGTAGCTTCACATTGTGTGGGACTTTCAAGAAACTGCTTCATTTCCAGTGATATTCTACAGAGTCCATGAATATACAACTGTTTTTCTTTGGATAGAAGAAATACTTTGGTGGAGCGTGTGTGCATTGGGTAATTCACTGCATAGGGCTGCAGATTTAAGCTTCTATTCACCTATCCTGATGGCAGAACTGAAGGTCCGATGGCTTTCTCTATCAATCTATCCTCCAAACACATATTTCTGAAAGGTATTCCAACAGACTTCAGAAAACGGTACATTCCCGCTCAGGAAAAGCTCATTTCTTCCTCTAGTAAAGAGAGCTCTCTCTTAAGTAGATAAATGGTGAAGACAACTTTGGTGAGAAACTCACTATACATGAAGTGATTTTACTTCAGAGGAATTTAGAAAACTTCAGATTATTCACTGTTTACTAAGAGAGCGTGATGCGCTAAAAGTGTTCAACTGTGATTTCACATTCATATTCACTTAGACTATTTCAATTCAGTTTAAAACTCCATTGGAGCATTTGAATGCATCCTTCTTCAGGCTGAACATTTCTCCTGTAATAGTGCTTTGGGTAAAACTACCGCATTCTGGCTTACTCTGGTGGATAAGGATATATTGGTGCCTGCTTCTTCACTCAGTTTCTGACCGAAAGTTCATTTACGTGGTCTTTGCTAAGAAACAGTCCCAAAGGAGATATTTTAGAAAAATACTTCAAAAAGATGGGTGAAAACAGTACGTTTCCAGGGACATTGTGCCTCTCCACCTTTCAATAGTAATGAACATTGAAAGAGCGTTGAAAGTGCTCCAGTCAGAGTTAGATTAAAACACGCCTTTTACAAAACATGCCATTCCACAGTGATTTCAAGGAATTCTTTACGTGTATACAAAAGAGAAAGGAATTTGGTGATGAACACTCAAACTCTAGCTTCACATTGTGTGGGACTTCAAGAAACTGCTTCATTTCCAGTGATATTCTATAGAATCCATGAATATACAACTGTTTTTCTTTGGATATAAGAAATACTTTGGTGGAGCGTGTCTGCATTGGGTAATTCACTGCATAGGGCTGCAGATTTAAGCTTCTATTCACCTATCCTGATGGCAGAACTGAAGGTCCGATGGCTTTCTCTATCAATCTATCCTCCAAACACATATTTCTGAAAGGTATTCCAACAGACTTCAGAAAACGGTACATTCCCGCTCAGGAAAAGCTCATTTCTTCCTCTAGTAAAGAGAGCTCTCTCTTAAGTAGATAAATGGTGAAGACAACTTTGGTGAGAAACTCACTATATATGAAGTGATTTTACTTCAGAGGAATTTAGAAAACTTCAGATTATTCACTGTTTACTAAGAGAGCGTGATGCGCTAAAAGTGTTCAACTGTGATTTCACATTCATATTCACTTAGACTATTTCAATTCAGTTTAAAACTCCATTGGAGCATTTGAATGCATCCTTCTTCAGGCTGAACATTTCTCCTGTAATATTGCTTTGGGTAAAACTACCGCATTCTGGCTTACTCTGGTAGATAAGGATATATTGGTGCCTGCTTCTTCACTCAGTTTCTGACCGAAAGTTCATTTACGTGGTCTTTGCTAAGAAACAGTCCCAAAGGAGATATTTTAGAAAAATACTTCAAAAAGATGGGTGAAAACAGTACGTTTCCAGGGACATTGTGCCTCTCCACCTTTCAATAGTAATGAACATTGAAAGAGCGTTGAAAGTGCTCCAGTCAGAGTTACATTAAAACACGCCTTTTACAAAACATGCCATTCCACAGTGATTTCAAGGAATTCTTTACGTGTATACAAAAGAGAAAGGAACTTGGTGATGAACACTCAAACTCTAGCTTCACATTGTGTGGGACTTTCAAGAAACTGCTTCATTTCCAGTGATATTCTACAGAGTCCATGAATATACAACTGTTTTTCTTTGGATAGAAGAAATACTTTGGTGGAGCGTGTATGCATTGGGTAATTCACTGCATGGGGCTGCAGATTTAAGCTTCTATTCACCTATCCTGATGGCAGAACTGAAGGTCCGATGGCTTTCTCTATCAATCTATCCTCCAAACACATATTTCTGAAAGGTATTCCAACAGACTTCAGAAAACGGTACATTCCCGCTCAGGAAAAGCTCATTTCTTCCTCTAGTAAAGAGAGCTCTCTCTTAAGTAGATAAATGGTGAAGACAACTTTGGTGAGAAACTCACTATATATGAAGTGATTTTACTTCAGAGGAATTTAGAAAACTTCAGATTATTCACTGTTTACTAAGAGAGCGTGATGCGCTAAAAGTGTTCAACTGTGATTTCACATTCATATTCACTTAGACTATTTCAATTCAGTTTAAAACTCCATTGGAGCATTGGAATGCATCCTTCTTCAGGCTGAACATTTCTCCTGTAATAGTGCTTTGGGTGAAACTACCGCATTCTGGCTTACTCTGGTGGATAAGGATATATTGGTGCCTGCTTCTTCACTCAGTTTCTGACCGAAAGTTCATTTACGTGGTCTTTGCTAAGAAACAGTCCCAAAGGAGATATTTTAGAAAAATACTTCAAAAAGATGGGTGAAAACAGTACGTTTCCAGGGACATTGTGCCTCTCCACCTTTCAATAGTAATGAACATTGAAAGAGCGTTGAAAGTGCTCCAGTCAGAGTTACATTAAAACACGCCTTTTACAAAACATGCTATTCCACAGTGATTTCAAGGAATTCTCTACGTGTATACAAAAGAGAAAGGAATTTGGTGATGAACACTCAAACTCTAGCTTCACATTGTGTGGGACTTCAAGAAACTGCTTCATTTCCAGTGATATTCTATAGAATCCATGAATATACAACTGTTTTTCTTTGGATATAAGAAATACTTTGGTGGAGCGTGTCTGCATTGGGTAATTCACTGCATAGGGCTGCAGATTTAAGCTTCTATTCACCTATCCTGATGGCAGAACTGAAGGTCCGATGGCTTTCTCTATCAATCTATCCTCCAAACACATATTTCTGAAAGGTATTCCAACAGACTTCAGAAAACGGTACATTCCCGCTCAGGAAAAGCTCATTTCTTCCTCTAGTAAAGAGAGCTCTCTCTTAAGTAGATAAATGGTGAAGACAACTTTGGTGAGAAACTCACTATATATGAAGTGATTTTACTTCAGAGGAATTTAGAAAACTTCAGATTATTCACTGTTTACTAAGAGAGCGTGATGCGCTAAAAGTGTTCAACTGTGATTTCACATTCATATTCACTTAGACTATTTCAATTCAGTTTAAAACTCCATTGGAGCATTTGAATGCATCCTTCTTCAGGCTGAACATTTCTCCTGTAATAGTGCTTTGGGTAAAACTACCGCATTCTGGCTTACTCTGGTGGATAAGGATATATTGGTGCCTGCTTCTTCACTCATTGTCTGACCGAAAGTTCATTTACGTGGTCTTTGCTAAGAAACAGTCCCAAAGGAGATATTTTAGAAAAATACTTCAAAAAGATGGGTGAAAACAGTACGTTTCCAGGGACATTGTGCCTCTCCACCTTTCAATAGTAATGAACATTGAAAGAGCGTTGAAAGTGCTCCAGTCAGAGTTAGATTAAAACAGGCCTTTTACAAACCATGCTATTCCACAGTGATTTCAAGGCATTCTTTACGTGTATACAAAAGAGAAAGGAACTTGGTGATGAACACTCAAACTCTAGCTTCACATTGTGTGGGAC